>NC_054379.1:138480749-138809916 GCF_017654675.1 Xenopus laevis
CAGTATATTTGCAAGTGTGTATAAAAACAGGGGGTTTTAGTTACAAAGTTATGATCATAAAATTGGTAAGCCACCAGGGAATGTGCAAAAATTAATAGGATAAATCAGTTGCACTTCCATTGTATTTAACCATATTTTTTTTTAGCCTGGAGTGCTCCCACAACCCCCTTGTATTTTATCTTAACCCAATAAATTACCCTCTTTAATTCTTGTTATGACAGACAATGTCCTGGCTGGAATTAAACCCAAGGAACCCAGCACTGCAAGGCAGACCATACAGCATTCAGATATCTGCTGGAGGCATCTATGCAATCTTGTACAAGAATGCAATAAGTATATATATTGACCATGTACATGTGTATTTAATACACATTATATACTGTGCTAATCCAGCAAACCTATACATGTATATAATTCCCACAGTGAAGACTGTTTATTAGTTCACACTTTACCACATGGCAAATTTGAAACCACTACAGTATGAATCAAAATGATTAGTAACCAGCCCTTCAGCATTATGGTTTTATAAAACTTCACTGTTAAACAGATGAAAAGTAAAAAGAGCAACTGCAGGCGTGCCCTGTTTTATGTAATCTGTAAATCAGGATTATAAAGGTTAAAATGAACAACCACGACTGGATTCCATGTTAAAGGGGTTCTGTCATGATTTTTATGGTGTCATTTTTATGGTGTCATTTTTATTACTAGATGACACTGTGTGCATTGCAAATAATGCATTCTACCATTTCAAATTTCATTTTTGAACCAATAAGTGCATTGTGTTTTTAGTTGTAATTTGTGTGCATAAGGCAGCGATCATAGGTCATTGTGCTTGAGACTGTACTTTTAGAAAAAGCCAGCATTGAAAGGAACAGTAACATCAAAAAATAAGTGTTTTAAAGTAATAAAAATATAATGCAGTGTTGCCCTGCACTGGTAAAACTGGTGTTTGCTTCAGAAACATTACTATTGTTTATATAAATAAGCTGCTCTGTAGCAATGGGGGCAGCCATTCAAAGGAGAAAAGGCTCAGGTTACACAGCAGATAAGCTCTGTAGAACATAATGGTGTTATCTGTTATCCACTATTTAACCTGTGCCATACAGACTTTTTTCAATTTCCAACATTGCTCCACAGGTAGGGTTGCCAACTTTTATAAAAAATTTTACCAGCTGCTGGGGGGTGGGGGCCTCAAATGGGCGGGGTGTGACGTCAAAAGGGGTGGGGTGGGGTGTGACATCAAAAGGGGCGGGACCACGCAACGGAGACCCGCGGACGCTAGAAGAGGCAAAAGAAAAGGTAAGTTGCAGGGGATTGGGGGCAGGCCGAGGGCTCCTTTTGATCGTATTACAAATTTACCGGCAGCTACATTGCTGGTAAATTTGTAATACCGGCCCCGGGCCTTGCAGGTATTTTACTGGCTAGGCCGGTAAAATACCGGCCGGGTGGCAACCCTATACACAGGGGCTTGTTTATATGAACTATAGTAGTGTTTCTGAAGCAAACAGGACAGGGCAACACTACATGATATTTTCATTACTTTAAAACACTTTCTTTTTTTGGTGTTACTGTTCCTTTAACAATGGAACTGCTTTTATATAAGCTATTGTTTCTGCTACTCAATGTAACTGGAAGAGCTCTTACCTGCCATTAGGTAAGAGCATTTTAGGCAATGCAGGAATGAAGGAGCCGTTATCTGGTTACCTTCACATTGTTCTGTTGATAGGCTGTTGGGCGGAAAGGGAGAGGGATATATTGCTTCAATTTGCAGAGCAACTGTAAGGCTAATGCCAAATGGGGCTGAAACTTAACGTGCTGAAATACCCACGCCAAAAATCGGCCCATACTCCTTTTATTGCCTGCCTACAACCGGAACAACTGTCAGTCCAGGTGCAGTCACATGTGGCTGATTTCCATGTGAAAATGCAAACTCTCACGTTTCTTTGCCGAAATCTGTGCCTGCACCCGGCCAATGCAATAGTTCGGGTCTGGTATTTTTTGTTTTCTCTGGAGAACACTGAACGGGCATGTATTTCTATCTGTGTACTAGCTAGTACATTAAAACGCACATAAAGACTTCCATTGCAGTGGTGCTTTACTTTAAAAAATAAATCTCCTCTCCTGCAGGTGATAAACTGCTCAACGATTAAAAAAAAAGCTCCTCTGCCTTCATTTGAATTACTGTGTGTAAAACACTTTATATGTGGTGAACACAAAAATGCCTCCTTCCACATTTTAGGGTAGTTACAATTAAATTTTTGGTAATTTTGTCAATGACAGACGCTTTATTGACCATGGGAAAGGATATTCCCTGCAGGCGATAAAGCCCAAGTTTGCCATTGCCCTAAGGGTTAGTCCACACGCGGAGATTCGGGGAGATTTAGTCACCTGGCGACTTATCACCTCTTCTTCTGGGCGACAATCTCCCGAACTGCATCCTCGTGTCTTCCCATCCGCTATAATGAAAAGTCAAACTGCACTAAAGCACACGCGGCGCTTCGTTTTCCGAAGTCGCCTGAAGTTTCCTCGCCGGAAGTGTCGACTAACCCTAAGACTCATGTACAGGTATGGAACCTATTATCTAGAATGCTTGGGGACTGGGGATTTCCGGATAAGGGATCTTTCTGAAATTTATACCTTAAGTCTACTTAAACATCATTTAAACATGTATTAAACCCAATAGGATTGGTGTGCATCCAATATGGATTAATTATACCTTAGTTTGGATCAAGTACAAGGTACCATTTCATTACTACAGAGAAAAAAGAAATCATTTAAAAAAAATGTAATTATAATTATTCAGTTATAATTGAGTCTATGGGAGATGGCCTTTTCCGTAATTCCAAGCTTTTTGCATAACAGGTTTCCGGATAACGGATCCTATACCTATACAAGAACAGAAATATTCCATGTGGGGGTTAAAAGTAAGGTTCACAGCATACTACTGGGCTTTAAATAAAAATAATGTCTTTGGTTCTCCTTGAAGAGATAAATTAAAATATATTTTATCATTGGATCTGTACAGTTAGATCAGTTCTTAACCCACGACACCAGAGGGCACATTTTTTTTAAAGTTAACATGAAATAAAATGATTTCTGCTGTAAATTATGTGAATGATTTGTTAGCTATCTTGTATGCCTATGAAATTAATGCAATTTAATTCAAACAGAAATGAATATACTATAATCAAGCGAATAATGATTTTCTTAGAATGGACAGGACTGGACGGGTGGAAAGCTTTTCAGACCCTATTAAAGAAACAATAATATATTATTTTTATTTCTAGACATTAATCTTTGCAAAACATAGTCCTAGCATTAAACTTCAAGGTAATAACCACAAATAATGATGGTATCAGCAGTTTCTCCCCTGAGTATATATAGCACTTTAAAGATGCAAGGTTATTGTGTCAGTTTAAATAAATAGCATATTATCAAAAGAGATGGATTAGTAAATAGCTTTTCACAAACAAGTCAATCTCATTTACATCCTAGCTGTATGGGTAGAGTACTGGAGCCCTCTGTTGGAAGTACATTGCATGACATGAATTTAGGTCAAAGTAAAATCCAATGCAGTCATTTTGTATATAACTATTTCATACATTTTGATTTGCAAGTACAGGCATAAATAATACTATTTTGTTATATAAAATTTAAAAAAAAAAAAAAACACGAGGGAAGAAAACGGGAAATAGAATTTGGGCTGGGACCAATAGAAAAATCACAAATACTAGTAGCAACCTTCAGTTCCCAACCACAATATCACCAGCACTCTGTATGTGGATCTGTACCTTTTCCAGTTGATATATGAGACCTACATACGATAATTTCTACGTACTGAAAAGGTAAAAGAAAACAAAAGTAAAAACTCACAGCACTGCGCATAGCACCTCATTCGTGCATTAGAAAATGAGAATTTCCTGAATGAAAGATAGGGAAATTCCCCGCTACAAGAGCAGGAATAGTGATTAATTATAGGCAAGCTTACAATAGATGCATTCTACCTCCATTTATGAGTTAAAAAAATGCTGGGGCTGCTATAGGGTCGCTTATGATTTTTTGTATGTTTGTAGGGTGCATACATGGCTGTAGGGAACAATGGAGTTATTCCTGACTGCTACCTCTTTGCCAGAAGAAACAGGGATCACTTTCTTCAGAGAGATCAAACCATTGATCACTCCCCACCTTGGGTCAGTGGTGTGGTGGATGTTAAAATAACAAGTAAAGAGCCAAGCCTAGGACCCCAACCCTCTTAATGCTGAAGGAATAAGCATTTTCCCTGGATTCCAGATTAGGAAGAGTCATAGGCAGGCCTGGATTCGTGGAAAGGCCACCTAGGCCCGGGCCTAGGGCGGCAGGATTTTAGGGGGGCGGCATGCTGCCCAACCACACCCACAATTGTTTAAAACACAGGGGATGCACTGGAGATACAATCATTTTTTTAATTTCCTGTGCGCCAATCCCCATTGCTCCAGTCCAGATGATGAAAATTTGCACGAATACAGGGGAGGGGACAGGGGCGATGAACGGCAGTGGGCCTAGGGGCGCCCACTATGTAAATCCGGCCCTGGTCATAGGGTAGGCTCTCAACTATGTAAGTGGGTGTGATCATTATTTATCTGTTCAGATTCCTCCAGCATGGTTAGTAAATGCCATGTCCAGCACCAATAAAAAATTAAGGCTCAGTGATATATTATCTTGGAAATACTTTCTAAGGGTAAGGTCACACTGGGCGTTTCGGGGAGATTTAGTCGTCTGGCGACTAATTGCCTCATCTTTGCGGTGACCAATCTCCCGAACGCCTTCTCTCACTCTTGCACTTGCTAAAATGAAAAATCGCCGGCGCTAAGCACACGCAGCGATTCGTTTACCAAAGTCGTCGGAAGTTTCCTCGTGAAGCAAACTTTGCTGCCATGTAGTAATTATCTGTATTAATTACTAATTAGCCTTATACTGTGACATTTCTATTCTATGTGTACAGTATATTGTGAGTGGGTCCCTAAGCTCAGTAAATGACAGTAGCACAGAGCATGTGCAGTGAATCAGTAGAAAAGAAGATGGGGAGCTACTGGGGCATCTTTAGAGACACAGATCTTTACTGCTATAGGGCTGTGGTTGCCTTGGGCTGGTACAGAAGCTCAAAACATAATGTACAACATTTCTAGCCTACTTCTCTAGTTTAACTTTCCTTGCCCTTTAATAGCCTGCATGATGTTCGGAGGAGTTTGCCCAAAAACTCAATCAATTTGAGCGATTCAATTTTTTCAGCCGAAAACTCGATTCATTCGAGTTTTCAGGTTGTTAACCCTGAACTCGCTGACTTAATTTTTTCCCATTCGAGTTTTTAAATTAGAAACCATTCGAGGTATATAAAACTCTAAAATTCAACCTCAAATGTAAGGCAAATAGGTAATGCACCATAATAAACAATATTTTCATCTGTGTTCAGCCTACACACCTAAACACAATTTACATTCCACAATGAAGTGAGGTAAGGCATATGGCATATGATTCTTGGGTGTTTTCTGCCTCACTGTTTACAGTTCCAAATCTCTCTGTATACCACAGTCCTATACCTCAGACACTTGCCTTGAATAGGTAGAACTGGCGGCTATCTTGTTGGCCAATTTTTTCTTGCAGCCTCAGGATGAGCTGTTTTACTTGCTGGGTTCGGGAGGCAGTGATAAGTGGCTCAGCTTTCTGGATTTCTCCTACTACCAAATCCACATCTGTCCTACAAAAAGAAACCAACAAGAATAAGTCAGTTGTGTTCAATGCACCATTCCATCTACCACTTTGGCTCCAGAGACTGCATGTCTCCTCACATCATGGATATCACTTTCTCACTCAGGTACTGTCTCATCACCAAGTCGACCATTTGTCCATCCAAAATATTGTATTATTGCTGCTTTTTATATTTTAGTTTCTTTAAATCTCTCACTCATGCAAGACATATGGCATAGCATTACTATAGGGGTACACACTACAATCTCTCACCGTGTCCATGCAAGACATATGGAATAGCATTAAATGGCATGTAAAGTCTAAAATAGAATAAGGCTAGAAATGCTGTATTTTGAATACTTAAACTATAAACATGAACTTACTGCACCACAAGTCTAATCAAACAAATAATTTATGCTTTCAAAGTTGGCTACAGGGGGTCACCATCTTGTAACTTTGTTAAACATCTTTGCAAGACTAAGACTGTGCACATGCTCAGTGTGGTCTGGGCTGCTTAGGGATCGTAATAAACAAAGCTGCTTGAGTTCTGTATGGCTGGGAAGTAAGGCGGGGGCTCCCCCTGCTGTTCGTAAGTATGATTGTTTCCCTGCTCAGCAGTTAGGGACCATCTGACAATTCCTATCCACAGCAGTAAATGAAAGGAGAATTTCACTGCATAAGTCAGGTTTCTTATAAAAATGGTACACATTTTTTAATTAAAGTATATTGGAGATAGGTTTCTTTTTCATTAAAGAAAGTAAAAATGGGATTTTATTTTTTTGCCTTTACATGCCCTTTAAGATAAGGGTACACACTAGAGTTTCACTGCACTGTAGTGAATGTTTCAGAAATCTGTGATGCCTTACAATGTAAGGGCGACTTACGTAGGAGACAGTTCTAGTAAATCAATAGCCTTGGTTTTCCGTTCCCCTCCTTTTTCATACTCTAGAATAATTCCTGAGGAAAGAAAGAAGTTAAAATTTAAATCACCTCTGGCAAATCAAACTCTGTTTTATTATTACAGAGAAAAAGAAAATAAAGTGGAGTCTATGGGAGACGGGCATTCAGTAATTCGGAGCATTCTGGATAACGGGTTTCCGGATAACGGATCCCATACCTGTATAATGATTTTTAATCTCTAAACAAAGAAAATGTGCATGCGCTGATTCACAACTAAATCACCCCCTGACATTACTGTATGACATCCTTTATCATTGTTTCTGCACTCATTTAAAATGTGTTACAGTAGATCCTGGATTTTATGTTTCCCAGGGGGCTGTATCAAAATGGTGTAAATTCAGGGAAATGATAAATCTGGGAAAGAAAAATACGCAGCTTGCCTGAATGGGACCTCAACAAAACATATCATTTCCAAGAAAACAAAAAACCAAGGGGACCAAAAATTAGTGTTCTGTTGTATTTCCCACTGGCACAGCAGGACAAATAATGACAAGACATTCAACGGCAGACGGCACTTCTGAAAAAAGAGGGTTTATTGGAAATCCTGCTGGAAAAAACCTAACGCGTTTCGGGAGTTATCCCTTAATCATAGGTTAACAATTCACTTGTTACAGCTGGGCTTTTTATACACTAGGTGATGGTGCCCTCCAATGGGCTCTTAATAAAATTACACCTTTATTTTAGTCAATTAAAAAGTGAAACAAAATGAACCAAAATGAAACAATAAGAAGCTTTAAAACATTTTTTTCTTTTTTTTAGGAACAATGATCTTGATTTAAAAACCAAACAAACTGTCATTGTAGCATTTATAGCTAGGGCGGTGTGAATAAATAACCCGCCCCTCTAGTATCTATAATTTTTCCGGAGGGGGAGGGCCGGGGGGGGGGCCGCATGGCTGGAGAAAAAGCTGCTAAAGTGTGGCCTATTGCATCCGTTCAACCATACTGGGCTTTCTTCAATTAGAGCCTAGGGTAACTTCCTTAGTATAGATAGCTAATATCGTGTCTATAATTCAGACCCTTCGGGATCCTTGTATCCAATTTAAGGATCCAGAAGGCCTCTCTGAGGTTTAGTCTATGGATAATGTCACCACCTCTGATAGGGACCCGTACTTTCTCAATCACTTTCACCCTTAGGTCTTTCAGACCGTTGGGTGTACACATTCTGAAATGTCTACCGACCGGAGTGTTCTCCTCCCTATTGGAAATGCTTTTTATTAACACACAATTTTTTTCACTTCGATGGGGGTTACTACCTCCAGAGACGTGGCACTGCTATGGGGGCTTCCTTTGCTCCCTCATATGCTAATTTGTATATGGGCCGGTGGGAACAGTGCCACGTCTATGGATGTGCTAACCCCTTTCGAGAGCACATTGTTTGGTACGGGAGGTACATCGACGACCTGTTATTCATATGGGATGGTCCTTCAAGGTTGATTGAGGGGTTTCATCATTACCTCAATACTAATTTATACAATCTTCAATTTTCACTTGAACATCACAAGAAGACTATCACTTTCTTAGATTTAACCTTAACAGGTAACACAAGCACCAACCTTATAGACACGGAAGTCTTTAGGAAACCGACGGCGGGTAATACTATTTTAAAATACAATAGTTGCCATCCAAAGCATACTTTGAATAGTATCCCTTATAGCCAATTTGTTAGATTCCGGAGAAACTGTAGTCAGGATGCTACATTTGATCTTCAATCTCAGCACTTGGGGCACAGACTACAGGATAGAGGATATCCCAAACACCTTATCAGAAGTGCATATGAGAAAGCCAGAGTAGCACCGGTATCGAAGAGAAAGAAAAATGATATAAGACGGTTGACCCAAGACCATGTTGATCCAATCAGGCCAGATAAACAAAAAATGTTTTTTGTAACCGAATTCAGTGAGGAATATGGCCAGATTTGTAAGATCATTAAAAAATACTTACCTATATTGAATGGCGATGTAAAAATGTCGGAAATTTTGGCCCAAACGGAGATTAAATATGTCCCAAAAAAGGCCCCAACTTTAGGGAGCATGTTGGCACCGAGTTTAGTCTCATCGGTTTCACTCGCTGTGGCTGATAACTGGCTAAAAGTCAAAGGGACATACAAATGTGGGGCCAACACCTGTAAAACGTGTCAAGTAATTTCTATTGGGTCTGAGTTTAGATCTAATACATCAGGGCAAGTTTTCAAGAACACTGCGTTCTATAATTGCAACACCAGGAATGTGGTTTACCTACTTGAGTGTGGTTATTGTAACAAGCAGTATGTGGGGCGTACATCCCGCATGCTGAAGGAGAGGATCAGGGAACACATCAGAAGCATTTCCAATAGGGAGGAGAACACTCCGGTCGGTAGACATTTCAGAATGTGTACACCCAACGGTCTGAAAGACCTAAGGGTGAAAGTGATTGAGAAAGTACGGGTCCCTATCAGAGGTGGTGACATTATCCATAGACTAAACCTCAGAGAGGCCTTCTGGATCCTTAAATTGGATACAAGGATCCCGAAGGGTCTGAATTATAGACACGATATTAGCTATCTATACTAAGGAAGTTACCCTAGGCTCTAATTGAAGAAAGCCCAGTATGGCTGAACGGATGCAATAGGCCACACTTTAGCAGCTTTTTCTCCAGCCGTGCGCCCCCCCCCCCGGCCCTCCCCCTCCTCCTCCCCCTCGGGAAAAATTATAGATACTAGAGGGGCGGGTTATTTATTCACACCGCCCTAGCTATAAATGCTACAATGACAGTTTGTTTGGTTTTTAAATCAAGATCATTGTTCCTAAAAAAAAGAAAAAAATGTTTTAAAGCTTCTTATTGTTTCATTTTGGTTCATTTTGTTTCACTTTTTAATTGACTGAAATAAAGGTGTAATTTTATTAAGAGCCCATTGGAGGGCACCATCACCTAGTGTATAAGAAGCCCAGCTGTAACAAGTGAATTGTTAACCTATGATTAAGGGATAACTCCCGAAATGCGTTAGGTTTTTTCCAGCAGGATTTCCAATAAACCCTCTTTTTTCAGAAGTGCCGTCTGCCGTTGAATGTCTTGTCATATATACAGTGGGGTCACTGTCTGATTGTGCACCTGATCGGAGGGGAGAGCGGTGAGCTAGTGCGGTCCTTCTTTTTGCTTTTCTATCTACAGGACAAATAATGGGTCACACTAAATGCATGATGGTATGAAGCTATGGTAGGGGGTGTTCACCTAAAGGCCATTGTAAAGGCTCATTTACTGGTACAGGTATGGGATCTGTTATGTGGAAATCCAGAAAGCTCTGAATTACAGAATTATGGGCCATTTCCCATAGACTCAATTTTATTCAAATAATCCACATTTTTAAAAATGATTTCCTTTTTCTCTGTAATAATAAAACAGTAGCTTGTATTTGATCCCAACTAAGATATAATTAATTCATATTGGGAGCAAAACCAGCCTATTGGGTTTATTTAATGTTAAAATATTTTTTTAGTAGACGTAGGGGGTTATTTAATAGATCCGAATTTATCTCATATTTTATTTTAAAACCACAACCAAACTCTCATGCCCAATTTTAGCTTATTCATTAATTTATTAATCGATCGCAGAAAAACTAAATAAAATCTGGAAAACCCCAAATCATGTTTCTGGCTTTTTTCCCAAATCGCTCAAATTTTTCAAGTTTTTGCCCGAAAACCCCCAAAAAGTCAGATTTTCGGGCTAAATTCAGCGTATACCACAAAACCTTCACATTAAGATAGTTACCCTCCCATTAACTTATACAAGACCTCGAGAGGTCTGAGATGGCGGATTTTCAGATTCTGACTTTTTGCAATACCTCAGGTACCAAATATTCTGGATAACAGGTCGCATATCTGTACAGAGAACTGTAAAAATCCATTGTGTTAACTACTTTAGCCAGTGGAATCAATCCCAATTGCACTGCACATTCCGGTAATACCACAACCAGCACCAGATTACCAAATGTATGACGTAGTTGCTTCTGACATTTACAATATAATGTTTACAATGTAATGCACCAGTAAGGGAGCCTGATTATCTGATTCTGATAATCTGATTATCTACCTCAAAAGAACCCGGAAGTTAGAAATATGAAGACGTTTCAAATACAGGTATAGGATCTGTTATCTGGAAACCCGTTATCCATCAAATAATTAAAATTTTAAAGAATGATTTCCTTTTTCTTTGTTATAATAAAACAGTAGCTTGTACTTGATCCCAACTAAGATATAATTAATCCTTATTGGAAGCAAAACCAGCCTGTTGGGTTTATTTAGGGGCAGATTTACATAGGGTCGAATATCGAGGGTTAATTAACCCTCGATATTCGACTGCCGAATGTAAATCATTCGACTTCGAGCATCGAAGGATTTACCGCAAATAGTTTGATCGAATGAAAAATCGCTCGATCGAACGATTAAATCCTTCGAATCGTTCAATTCGAAGGATTTTAATCCATCGATCGAACGATTTTTCTTCGACCAAAAAATTGCTAGGAAGCCTATGGGGGACCTTCCCCATAAGCTAACATTGCACCTCGGTAGGTTTTAGGTGGCGAAGTAGGGGGTCAAAGTTTTTTTTAAAGAGACAGTACTTCCATTATCGAATGGTCGAATATTCCTACGATTTTTAGTTCGAATCGTTCAATTCGAAGTCTTAGTCGAAGGTCGAAGTAGCCAATTCGATGGTCGAAGTAGCCAAAAAAATCATTCGAAATTCGAAGGTTTTTTTCTTCTATTCCTTCACTCGAGCTAAGTAAATGGGCCCCTTAATGTTTACAAGATTTTCTAGTAGACTTAAGGTATGAGGATCCAAATTATGGAAAGATCCATTATCTGGAAAATCCAAGGTCTCAAGCATTCTGTATAACAGGTCCCATACCTGTACTTTGTTTGCCCTGATTAGCTCAAATTTTTTTCATTTAAAACAATAGGCGAACAGTATGTTCAAGTGATTGATATGAATGGAGGAAAATACACATTTTACAGGCTTACTCTTGATTTGAAGCAGAACATGTGAAGATGAAGCTGCTAAGCCTGGAATGCTTCTCCTACATCGATATATAAATAGTATTGAGATGCATTGAAAGGAATCAGAGTCCACTTGATTTTTCTTGGAAACAGTTACTTTGAAGTACAGATGAAAGTTAAATGAGAAAAAGTAATTGCCTGCTAGGCAAATAAAATTGGGTTACCTGAACCACACATGCTACATGTTCTGCCTTTTCTGAGTATATTTATTAAGTGCATTTCATTTCAGTAAAAATATCCATTCCTCTCTAGATGATAAAGCTGCAAACATATTTTTCTGTCTGAATTTAAACAGTAAATACATGTCCAATACAAATCTTACCCTAACTGATAAGGGGTCTTTCTGTAATTTGGGTCTCAATAACTTTAGTCTAATAAAAAATAATTTAGATAAATTAATTTATCATGAATTAAACCCAATAGGAACTCCGGTAAGGATTGATTATAACTTAGTTGGTATCAAGTACAAGGTACTTTTATTATTACAGAGAAAATGTAAATTCTTTTAAAAACTTTATTATTTGATTAAAATGCAGTCTATGGAAGATTGCCAGCCTCTAATTCTGAGCTTTTTATAGTCACCCTCTTGTGACAATGACTTCCCTTGTTTCAGAGCTGCTACAAGTGCTGAGCAGCATCACAACACCCTTTGTTTTTCCAACATCATCTCACAAACTAGTTTGGACTGGCCTGCCAGAGTACCAGAACATATAAAACTAATCTAACTGCCGTCAAAGTGGTCCTGGATGTCGGGTTCTCTGGTGGGTCTCAGAGGCCCAGTCTGACATTAAGGGAGTTATTTATCAAAGGTCAAATGTTAAGAATTTTTTTATACCTCAAATGAACTCAAATGAAATGACAACTCGATTGGTTTAAAGGAGAACTAACCCCCCGTACCAAAAGCCCCCCTAAACTGCCTGACATTGCCCCCCCTACTCTATTCCTCCCCGCATTGTGCATTAGTAAAAACACAATACCTTACAAAATAGAAAAATCTAACCCTAAAATGCAGAGCAGCACGGCGGAGCTCCAGGGCACCATCTTCTGCCGATTCGTATTCTTTCAGGACTAACTCCAATTTGCGCATGCGCAGTTGAAGCTGATTCCTGACTTGGACCAACTGCACATGCTCCCGTAGGCTTCATGTTGGCGTTGAGCCCCATTTATGGGGTTGTTTTAAGGGGGCTTTTTGCACGGTGGGGTTTAGTTCTCCTTTAAGAAAAAACCTGAATGGAAAAAACTCAATTCTGTGAGTTCAAGTTGCGAAACCCAAAACTCAAAATCAATTGAGTTTTCAAGGGACCTCTGCCATTGACTCCTACATGATCTCAACAGGTTTTAGATGGTGTATTTTCGGATTCGAGCTAAAAAATGTGAGTTTTGACTAAGAAAATTAACTTGAAAACTTACATTTTTCATGGAAAACACAACTCAAACCTTAATAATAGCCCCCTAAAATAGTGGGGTGAGATTTCAAACCTATAATCCTCCAACTGTATGTATGTACATATAAGTTGATTTATATAGTGAATAAAGTACCCCCTTTTGTAAAATATAGGGATATTATCAGTTACCGAGGAGTTCCATGACCATATAAAAGTACGAGGCCGAAGGCCGAGTGTTTTTATACAGGTCATGGAACTCCGAGGTAACTTCTAATATCCTCATATTTTACAACTGGGGGTACTTTATTTATTATAATACACAAATTTCAATGAGTCGTGTGACAGAAATGACATCAGAACTCACCGTTTATAACTGATGACATCAGAACTCACCGTTTATAAGGATATAATTTACAGGATATTCATGGCTTTTGTGTATTATATAGCGTTACTAGGATATGCCGCACTGTACAATTTTACAATGTAGGAAAGTACAGTACATACAGGAAGGATAATCAAGTATAAAAAATATGTATAAAGTAAATACTGTATGTATAACGATAAAGTACAGAGATTAAAGAGGTTGTTCACCTTTCAGTTAAAGTGGACCTGTCATCCAGACACAAAAAGCTGTATAATAACAGTCCTTTTCAATTTTAACATGAAATCCAATTTCTATTTTTTATTAAAGCATTCAAAAATGTAAACTCGTTTAAAAAATCTCAGCTGTCAATCAAATATTGCCTGCCACTCCTCTATCTATCGTATGAATCTTTGTTTCTTACTATTTTCGGGCCGTGTGAGGAGTGTCCCGACATTTTTCATGAGATGGAGATCGATCGTTCAGTTGATCAGACAGGTTAGAAAATTTCTGTCGGCTACCGATAATATCTCTGCATGTATTGCCGATCTGACGATATCAGTTGGAGACTGTCACCAGCTTTTGTCGGACATAACTTTCGTACGATTGCTGTCAGGGGCAGAACATCTGCTGATCTGTTCTTTTACTACTTTATTTGATCTGAATAGTTAGTGGCAGGTCGGGAGATGGCACCGAACGATCGTTTGTCCGATATGAAGGTAAATCTGCACGTCTATGGCCAGCATTAGGCATAGAGGCAGGGCAGACAATTACTTTCACTTTCCATTCAGCACTTCCTAGATGTCACTGCTCTCCCCACATTCCCCCGTTCTCTTCACCATTTAATTGTGTAGCCAGTGCATGGGGATGAATATCAGACTTAAGGAAACAAGATTGAAATAATTTATATAGTGCATGGGTCTGCAACCTTTACTATCAAAAGAGCCATTTTGCCCCTTCTTCCACTAATAAAAATAGTCTGGAGCCGCAAAACATAACACAGCTTATAAACTTTTAAAAGTTGTAACCTTTTTTTAATGTTAACTGTTACAACAACAGAATACAACAAACAGATGTGCAGTGTGTATGTGCAGACCTACTTTGAAATAAATGAAACACTGAATAGCCCTATTAAATGCTAGTGTTCTCATCTGTTTAATGTGACTTCTGTTTCTAAAGCTCCATGCTTATCTTCCCTCTGTTGTCTTGAGTGCATGACCGCGGTAAGGACTATGATGAATCATCTTGCTGTGGCTCGGTCTTGCCTGTCACTCCTGGGACGTCTGTACAGCCTTCGCATCTGCTGGCGGCTTCCTGAGTGTGCGACCGTGGTAAGCTAACCGTTAGCTTACCGCGGTCGCACACTCAAGAAGCCGCCAGCAGGTGCGAGGGCTGTATAGACGTGACAGGCAAAGCCGCAACATGAGCCGCAGCAAGCAGGATGAAGAGCCGCATGAGGCTCCTGAGCTGTGGGTTGCCTACCCCTGGTGTAATTAAAGTTCATTTTGCTTGACTAATGTGATAAAATAGGATTTTGAATCATTTTTCTGGGTGACGGGTTCCCTTTAAATTTTTGTATGTTATGAAATGGCCAACTCTAAGCAACTTTTCAATTGGTTTTCATGATTTATTTTTTTATAGTTTTTTTAACTATTTGCCTTTTTCTTCTGATTCTTTGAAGCTTTCAAGTGGGGGTGGCACTGACCCCATTGCTAAAAACAAATGCTCTGTAAAGCTACAAATGTATTGTTATCGCTCATTTTTATTCCTTACCTTTCCATTTAGGCTCTTTCCTGAGCCTCTTGCAGTCTCTTATTCAAATCAGCGCATGGTTGCCAAGGTAATTTGGACCCTAGCAACTAGATTGCTGAAATAGCTAGAGAGCTGTGGAATAAAAAGCAAAATAACGCAATAAAACACAAACAATAAAAAATGAAAACCCATTCCATATTGTCTCAGAATATGACTCTCTACGTCATACTGAAAGTTAAATTTAACAAACTCTTTTTTGTGATATAGAGAGTGATAATCTGAGACAATTTCCAATTGTATAACATAACTGAAATATGAATCACCCCTTTAGGTGCCAGGTAGTAAGAGTAACAATAGGAAGACGGTCCCTGCCCTGTAGATGTTACAGTCAAACTATAACTCTCAGCATCATCCTCCAGACAAACTTCCACTGGACTGGAGCACTAAACTACCGCTATGTGACAGCACTGCAACAGCTTCAAGAATGCAGATAATCCCACCTTTAACTCTGACAGAAACCTTTTAAAACCCCGCTACCGCAGTCTGTACGTGTACAGTACTGTCTCTCATACCTGGAAGAAAATACCAAAGTAAGAATCGCTTTAGCCGCATCTTTTCTCTCTCTAGCTCTGTACTGTAGTTCCCTTCAAAATGGAAAACACTTGTACTGCGCAGGCGCAAAGGTGGCTTTTGAAGGGGCGGGATTCGTACTCCTCTGTCTGCGTTTCATTGGTTACGGGGCGCAGATCCAAGCCTGAACTAATAGCGCGAAACTAATCTACGTCATGTAGTGAGGAGAGGCCAGAGGGTGAAGAGATTACCAATTTGAGGGGACTGGAGCAGACCCTGACTGGCAATGTGTGGATTCAGAGGTGCTGCTGGCCATAGACATGCAGATTTACCTTCACATCGGACAAATGATCATTCGGTGCCATCTCCCGACCTGCCACTAACCATTGAGATCAAATAAAATAGTAAAAGAACAAATCAGACGATGTTGTGCCCCTGACAGCAATCATATGAAAGTATGGCCATAGACTCAAAGATACGCTCGTTTGGCGACATCTTACCCCGATGGCTATATCGGGGGTAATTCGAACGTTCAGCCGTGTGGTCGAACGATCAAATTACGATACGCCAAGGGGCTCCGACAGGTCGGTCGGGTAAAAATCAAAACTTCCCTATCGATATCGTGGCCAGATATTGATTGGGAAGACCCATCGGAAGCCCCCATACACGGGCAGATAAGCTGTCAAACGACCAATATCAGCAGCTTTATCTGCCCATGTATGGCCACCTTTAGGTCCGACAAAAGCTGGTGACAGTCTCCCACTGATATCGTCAGATCAGGCAATACATACAGAGATATTATCGGTAGCAGACAGGGCGTTCCTGCTATGAGGCAAGGTGAGCACCTTGTGTGGCGGCAGGGCACGGCCAGTTACAAGGGGCGGCAAAAAGCCGCCTCCTGTAACTTTTAGAGTCGAATTTCCGTTTTTTAAACCGGAAATTCAGCTCTGCTAGTGCAGAAAGCGTAGTACGCGCTCATTACACTAGCGATGCCGCACCTTTTGACCCGCTCCGACGCTAAACTTTTAAGCGCGGAGCAGGAGAGGGGGGTGGCATCGGGGTTGCTGCCTCAGGCGGCAGCAGCCCACAGATCGCCCCTGGTAGCAGACAGAAATGTTTTAACCTATCCGATCGTCTGAACGGCCGATCACCGTGGCACAAAAAATGCCGGGACACTCCACACACAGTCCGAAAATCATCTATATCTATGGCCAGCTTAAGATG
This sequence comes from Xenopus laevis, assembly GCF_017654675.1. NCBI lineage: Eukaryota > Metazoa > Chordata > Amphibia > Anura > Pipidae > Xenopus > Xenopus laevis. Next base: position 138,497,758 of record NC_054379.1, read on the forward strand.
CCACACACTCAGACAGTTACTATTTAGTGGGCTGGTGGGGAGTTGTTTTGGCCTCTGTGCAATTAATATGCTAGGGCCTATTTTGAATTCTATTCCAGACCTGGATTGCAGGGTGAAGTATTTAAAACTTCTACTTGTGGGTTTTTAAACGGGAAAGACACACAAACATAACCTATGCTTTTTTAAAAACATAATCAAGCAATTTTGCAATTTACATCAATTAAAAAATATGCAGACTTGTCATGATTTTCAATGGTTTGGAACAGTTCCCTAAGCCTAGCCCCCTGCTCTCCTGCTGATCTGTCTGACTACTTTGCTGAGCTGGCTGAGTCCCAGGGGTGCCAGGTCTAATTTTCAAAACTAGCCAAAGTCAGCTACAAAACCAGCACAAAACTAGCCAAGAGGCACTTCAAAAGTAGCCCAAAATTACAGTAAAAAAAACCCTTAAAAATAAATGAATATATGTGATAATACGCATTTTTAAATTTTCACTGATTTGTACATCTTTCTGTAAGGCAAAAAGGGAAAGATTTGCCCCCTTCACTAGGGGCGTAGCAACAGAGGGGGCTCAGGAGGTATAGGGGCCCCATGAGGCCTGAATACATCTACAATTTCAATAAATATTGGTAAAACAATTCAACCTCTAGACATTTTGGTGGCCAGCAATTTTTTTTGCCCCAAAATTGTCTGAAATTGAGGAAAGTCACCGGAAAAGGCGAGAATACAGAACCCAAAATCTGGTAATTCCCAACTTCTACACAAGTCAGTCCCATTGCATGCTGGATATTGTAGTCTTACATAAAACCTGGCAGTCTGCAAATTGTCAAACAAAAGCTACATTACCCAACATGCATTGGGAGACGCAGGCTTGGCACATTAGGGCAAGGATAAACTTTGTCTGGTTTCCAAAGTAAAAATCAGCCAAAGGCCCAAAAAGTAGCCCAAACCCGTACCCTGGGTAGTTTGTACTTTCAAAATCCGCCTGGACTTTAAATTAGTAGTACAATTTGGCTGGAAGCCAACCAATCTTGCAGCCCTGTGTCTGACTACTGTTACTTTGTATCCACAGCAATCTGTCCTCAGCCTGCATCCTCCAATCCCCACAATTCCCTGCACACGTGATTTCAATAAGGAAAGGAACATCACAGTGCAATGCATTGTGGGTTATGTAGTTCCTGCATGCTGTCTGTAAGCTGTGGGGAAGTTGTTACAATTTGTAACATCAGTGTTTAGTCCCTCCAGGATTTCAAATGATGCAGAAGGAGAAAAACTGTTAAAAAGCTGGATTTCAGCATAGAAAATGGTAACTGTGATGGGTATATCAGAGGTTTCTGTGTTATGTGGGCCTCTTTATCAAATTTTGGTTTGGAAGCCGGAGTTCCCCTTTAATGATGCAAACCCTTGCTTTTTTATATTTTTTTTATTTATGATTAACTAACTTTCCAGTGGAACAAACGTTTCCAAGCCGTCATTCCCTCTGGTGCTTCTTTTACAGCACTTCACTCAAGGTACAGGGCAAGGAAAGTCCTCGTCTCTGGTGTTAGACACTACTAGTCAATATAGTTGCCAATAGTGACGTGTGGGTCTGCAAAAGGTGACCCGACCCTAACCCCACGCCAGACCCCAATGAGCATGCTATCTGCACCTTACCAGGCCATCTCTGATGTCACCAGAAGAGGAGAGTAAGATCGGTGCATGTATATAATAGGTAGCAGGCATAGGGAATGTGGCGAGGCCCACTAAAAATATTTTGCCTGCCTGAACTCACAGGCTTGGGGTTAGCTGACACATTACTAATAGTTACTGTCCTTACACCCACAGCCAGCGCTCCTGTTCTCTGAAAAGCACTTGCTTGAGGCATGTTCTAAGGGAGAACCACACAGCCATGTTTCTTTTAGTCTCCCAGGGGTTTCTAGCAGTGATCCTGTACCAGTGCTTGTCAGTAGAGTGAAGATAGACCTTTTTTTACTTTATATGTAATGTTCCCAGACCACTAAATTAAATGTGTAGGAAGAAACAGGTGCAGTCTAAAAGTATTCCCTGGAGACCAGGGCTGTGGAATCAGTACATAAATCCTTTGACTCCCCAGTTTATGGTACCTCCAATTCCGACTTCATAGATTGAAGAAGTTAAAGGGGTTGTTCACCTGCCAACACTTTTTTTTTAAACTCATTTGGTTTCAGATAGTTTACCAGATTAGACTTTAACCAATTACTTTCTATCTTCTGTGTGTGACTATTTTTATAATATTGAAATGTAAAGTGTTATTTTTCACCTTCCAAGGGCTCTTACACATGAGCGTTCTGACCTGCGCTCCCCTGCGTTTCGTTTTTTGGCGTTCAGCCGCAGGGGAGCGCAGGAATAGACGCAAGTCATTATTTGAAATGGGGCTGTACTCACTCAGGCGCGTGTAGGCGCCGAACGCAGGAAAAATGCAGCATGTTGCGTCTGAACCTGCGTTCGGCGCCTACACGCGCCTGAGTGAGTACAGCCCCATTTCAAATAATGACTTGCATCTATTCCTGCGCTCCCCTGCGGCTGAACGCCAAAAAACGGAACGCAGGGGAGCGCAGGTCAGAACGCTCATGTGTAAGAGCCCTTAAGCAGCTCTGGGAGGAGGGGGCCACGTAAACTGTTCTAAATTGATACATTTACTTGATGCATTCCTTATTTTTGTCCCTGCTGAGGAGAATCCCTGAGTTTCATTACAGGCAGCTGTTAGAATTGATACAATAGTTGCTAATACGCCAGAGATGCTCCTGGGAAATGTATTAACTAAATGCTGCCAAACTGTAACAGATTAGAATCTGCACCTGAATTACTGAGCTGCCAGACTGAAACACCAGAGGCAGGGACATTAAACTTTAAACTTAGATTTTGGTAAAACAGTAAAAAATGGAAAGTGATTGGAAAAAGTCTTTAATTCTGGAAAACTATCTGAAACCAATAAAAGTTAAAAAAAAAAAGTGTTGGCAGGTGAACAACCCCTTTTAGGGCAGAGATACACTCTCAGATTCAGGGTGATTCGTCGCCTGGCAACAAATCTCCTCTTCTTCAGGGAGACTAATCTCCCGAAATGCCTCCCCTGCCTCTCCTGCCCCTCCGCCGGTAAATTGCCAATGGGATGGCACTCGGAGAACTTTATTTTTCGAAGTCGCTTGAAGTTGCCTCACAAAGAAACTGTGTATACGTTCCCGCTTTCTGACCGCCCGCTTCGGATGCATTGTGATCCGATCGTCACCCTAGGGCCCACGATCGGATCAGCCCGATATCGCCCACTTTAATGTGGGCATATCGGGGAGAGATCCGTTTGTTTGGAAATATCGCAATAGCCTTTAGCGCTGCAGTATTTCTGGTCAGGTGGTCTCTGATGCAGCACAGAGACATCCCAAAATGGTGTTTGAAGGCAAGTGATGTAAAAGGACAATATTTACTTATATATACAGTATATATATTCCAGTTTGGTAAGATTCTTTAATATGCCAATTAATATGATATAAACTGTCTGTTGCTTAAGTATTCATTTTGGGGGTATAGTTTTCCTGTAACAGAACTTAGATTAGATGGTAAATACAATCCAAAATTAACTGAAGTAATGTTTTTAGAAACTTCTGCCATATCCTCCTTCATAGAAGATTTAAAGGATCAGTAACATCAATTTTTAAAAAATTCATTAGTATAGAATGAAAAAAAAAACCCACAAAGACATATTAAACTTTTAAATCGCTAAGTCTTTATTAAGAAATAACTTCGACACAGTGACGATCCATCATGTGGCGCTCAATTTCTCCTCCTTGGCTATCTCCTATAAGGAAAGCAGGGAGGAGAAATCGAGTGCCAAACAATGGATCGCCAGATCACCTTTTCTGAAGAGGAGCACAAGCAGAGTTTCAGTAAGTTATTTCTTAATAAAGACTTAAAAAGTTTAAATAGCGATTTAAAAGTTTAATATGTCTTTGTGGGTTTTTTTTCGTTCTACACTAATGAATTTTTAAATAAAAAAATTGATGTTACTGGTTCTTTAAATCTGATTTGATTTTTCAGTGTTTGTATTTAAAGTAATGAGGAGTCGGAGTCAATACATTTTTGGCAACTCTGATTCCAGATATCCAAAATAGCTTCCAACTCTGACTGCATAAAGATGTGTTTACCTAGAAGGTACCCTGGGCCAATGGCACTGTCCCCTTCCCCCCCAGGTTTGGGTTTGTGGAAAAGCCGACCCACACCGATAAACCGATTTCTTGTTTCAGTACAACTGCCCCTGACCCCCATTAGTAATGGATCATTGTACACTAGGGAAAGTATATTTTCATTTTCCTCCCCTTAATTGGCCACCTGCAACCTACCACACTGCAGTTAAAGTTGTACCTGGGGTCCACCTGCACAGTCCAGATATCAAGAAGAATCTGTCCGAAACCCAACTGCAGAAAGCATTCAGGGGTACCGACCCTCTGCAGGACTCCACCATGAGGGGTTGGATAGGAGTCGACAGGGAGATGGGGCAGTGACAGCGGGGTGGGAATGGGGTGTGTTTGGGGTACAAAGAGCAAGAAAGTCTTATCATTTTTTTGTCTAGGTTACACATTGATAATATCAAAATATCAGAATTTCTGGTTTCAAAACCAGAAATTCAGCTCTTAAAAGTAGAGGAGCAGCTTTTTGCCGCCCCTGGAAATGTATCTGGCGCTGCCGCCTGAGGCGAGCGCCTCAGGCTGCCTCATTGGCCGAGCACCCCTGACCCCAACTAAGAGGCAAAACAATCCTACTGAGTTTATTTCATGTTTTAATTAATTTTAAATAGATTTACAGTATAAAGATCAAAATTACTGAAAGATCACCCTGGAAACCCTAGGTCCTGAGCGTTCTGGATAATAGTTCCCATACCTGTACTTAAAAATTACTTGGTTGTGCTGCAGGTGCATTGAGACTCTGCAAACTTCTGTCTTCTATTGTGCTGTGACATCATGCACTGTATACTGCACTCATCCTGCATTTTCACTGGCCTGCAGCTTCCAATTGTTCTGCATATCCACACAGGGACCAGTCTGTCTTTTGATTAGGTATATTAAACTGTTTATTTCAGATAAATGGTAGGATCTTGACCAGACACTCATGGAGGCAGTCATATATTAAAGTATTTTTGGGAACTATTTAGATACTGCTACAAGGTTGTTTGGCTGTTGGTACTAATGGTGCATTAGTACAGACTCTATCAACTGTAATTCTAAACACTCTATTTCGACTGTAAAGGTTTTTAACAAGGGGCAGGAAATGGCAGTGATTCTATTGAAAGCAGATCTGCAAGGATTGGCTACTCCCCTGAAAACCTATTTTTTGCCTAATGAAAGAAAATATAATTCTATAATTCCCAATATACATTTAGTACTGTATCTAATTGCAAGTAAAAGCAGTGTTGCCCCCGTGGCTACACAGCAGCTTGTTTATATAAACTATAGTAGTAGTCTTTGTGAAGCAAACACTCCAGTTTTACCAGTGCAGAGCAACACTACATTATTTATTCATTACTTAAAAAAACTTAAATTTTTTGATGTTACTGTTCCTTTAATGCAAAGTAACAAGAGTAGATTCTCTTTCAAATGCAGGACAACAGAACATTATAGTTTAATTAATTGAATACACTTTTATTTGTTGGTGTTACTGTTCCTTTAAGAGTGCAAGTGAAAGAGCAGAAAGGGATAAACAAACACTGCTCGCAGCATTGCTTCAGAAGTGAGGGCAAGGAGTGCAGAAAATATCAACAGCCAGACATATACTGCATTTAATACCAATTACATTTTTAAAATACTATAACTTTGAAACTGTTGAATTTTAAATTCATGTATAGGAAAAGTTGTTTGGAACTACATTTTCTGCTCAAACTGTCAAACATATACCGACGTAGCAAAGCATTAATCTGCTTTGATAAAAGAGTCAATTCGTTAAGCAGTTTCATGAAAGCCAGGAACATGTATCCTTGAAAAAATCTGAACTTCTGAGAAACCCTCAGTGTTTTTGAATTTTTGTAATTCTGCCTTGGTGTAACAAAATTTTACACTTCGTTTTCTACAACATTTTGTGTACACTTTTGTAGTTGCTGACTTACAAAGCATAGCATTTCCTTTCTCCTCCCACTTGCAGAACCTGATTAGCAGTACCCTGTCTGCTCAGCACACTCCGCACAGGTAACATCAGGCAATGTGTATGGGACGCACAGAAAGTCAGCAGATAAGGAGCTATGGCAGGGTGCTGCAAGCAATACACCGATAACTGGAAATATCCAACAATTCTTCTCTGCCTCTTTGGATTTTTTGTGAATTTGAGAGCTGTGGAACCATTCTTTGCTGCATATCTTATAGGACCACATCACAATCTGACAGCTGAACAGGTAAATTAATCACTATTGTACTCAAGGTGCATAATAAGGACTATATATGCAGCCAGTAACTCTCCAGTGTGATTCAGATTTTCTTTATGGCCCATAGTACATATTTAGAGCAAGAGTAACATGCAGTGTTTAAAGGTAAACTGGAGTTAAATCTAAAATGAAAGGAATTCCCATTTCCAGCTGATCATATGATACCATATTTAAGCACAGACATATTCATTGGGCATCTTAACCACCAGCTGCCCATTTAAGCATGTCTGAGCTGCTGGACTTAGTAGGATCCATGCCAGCTAGAGAGGGTATGAGGTTGATGGGCTGGAGACTGGAGGTTGATTCAATGCTTACTGCCAGTGAAGGATTTAATACAACATACCCATACACTGTATTGGGGGCTCTGTGATTTTGAAAACAAATTGTGTGGATCAAATTTAAAATAGTACTAAACCAAATCCATGATTCAATATAGGATTCAGCAGGTTTCCTAGCTGAACCAAATCCTTAAAAAAACCTCTTCCTTACCCTAATATTGCATATGGGTTTGGGATTCAGCCAAATCCTTTATGAAAGTTCAGAGATTCGTCTGAATCCCAAATTAGTGGATTTGGTGCATCCAGAATTTAACGCTTTCTTAAGCATTAGATCCATGCAAAGGTTAGTTGTCAAACACTGCATTGGGGAATTCCTGTTTGACCAGTTTTCAAGGTAAATAGTTTTAACTGTCATTGTTCCAAGGCTAACATTCTAAACTACACACATCCAGCAAAAAACAACAGAGGCTGCCTTGGAACTTTCCTTCTGGTCTAGCCATATGGACAGCTGCTGTTGCTTTCTGCATTCTCTGTGTTAGTTTAGGACTTCTGTGCCCCCCACCTACCTGCTGTGTCTGCTTACCATGTGTAAACTTTAAATGGTATCACTACAGATGCATTGTTTAAACCTCATTCAGACTAATCCCCTGCATTGTTCACACTTGTGACACCCTAAAACCCTGTACTGTTCACACCTGAGACCCAGACTGAAAATACCCACATTGTTCACCTGTTGACACTATATACAAAATGCTAAAGGGGCACCAGCACTGTTCCTGATAGGTTTCCTGTCTCTTGCTATGTTCTGCTGTCCATATGCTCTCTGTGTTGGCCTGCTCTGCCTGTGTGTGCCCTGCTCTGCCTGTTTGTGCCATACTCTTCCTGTGTGTGCCATACTCTTCCTGTTTGCCTGTGGAACATAAGCCTGGTATTTGTTCTGGGGGTTTGTTAGCATTTGAAAATAAATTATTGTTAGGGGCCCCTAAGGTGTTTAATCATGTGCTGGGGGGTACTGTGTTATCCAAGGGGAAGAGGAGGCATATGGATTTAAGGGTATTTCAACTTTTTTCACATATGACTGATAAGTGATATTCCTGCAGTGAGCACCAATCATTTGGTTTTTTGGTGTGCTACCACAATTAATGTGGACATGGTCTTGTGGTAACATGGGTGTGGTTTAAAGTGGGTGTGGTTTAAAAACAGGGAGTGGTCAACACTGGCTTCCATTATAGCCCTCCACTATATAGGCCGGAAAAATTTCGACCCTCGGTACCACAGAAGTTGGACAGCACTGGTCTAGGACATTTAGGTAAAGTAGTAAACAGTCCAAGTTCCAAAACCCACCAGCACTCCCTGGCCTCTCCGATACAAACTGGCCCGGTGCACAGTTAAAAGGGATCGGCAACCCTTAATGAAACACGTTAGCAAGAAGAAAACCGGCACTCAGAGCTCAATGCATGCGGGCAAAGCCCTGCGTGTTTATTGCAACGTTACATTTCGGGGGCGTGCCCCTTCGTCAGACAGCAAATCACACCACAAAGTGAACCTTTTAAACATTCCTTAATGCATATTCATGAATTTACCCACACATGATTGATAATAACTTAACACTTAATTAATACAATTTAAGAATCTGCTCATGCATTAATAATCATCAGTGAAATTACCATAAATAAATGAAAATAGTCCAAAAAAAGTCCAAATAAAGTTCCCAAGGTTTTAGACAAAATTAGAAAAAAATTGAAAAAAAAAATTTTTGAACAAAATTTTTTGAGAATACTGAAAAAATTCCTGTGAAAAAAGTTAAATAGTATATCAGTATAAACTTTAAAACATTCCTTTAATAGCTTAAAACCATTAAAAACATTGTAGCATTCTGTCCAGGCTTGAAACACTATCTTGCCCTCAACCTTATCACATCAAAAGATTATTTTTTACCTTGCCTTTGCAACAAATCAATTCAATTTCTCAATATCTGCAAAATAGAGAGGAAAGGCAACATATTAACATTTTTAAGTATATTTAAAAGTAGCAAGGGATCTCAGAGATAATAAGCTAGATTGAATTCCTCATTCAGTCCACGTGGGACCCTTGTTTGCAATGCCCAGATCCAGTGGCATTCCCTTTGTAATAATAATTTTTTATTATCTTGCTGGTTGTTTGGGGTAATCTTCTCAAGAATCAACCATCTTATTTGTGCCACCCTGTGACCTTTTTCAAAAAAGTGTCTGGCAAAAGCCGTTTCCCTTCTTATTTTATTGGTTTCATTTACATCCTTTTGATCAACAGGGGGGTGGTAATTTATATGGATTTTGTTGAGAACAGTTTCATTCATAATAACAACCAATATAGTCCGTTTATCCATAATTATATGAGATACGTGGACGATACATTTTTTATTTGGACTGGGTCCACTGAGAAGCTATTTGAATTTCTGGAGTATCTCAATATGACGCATAATACCATTTGTTGCAAAGGCAAGGTAAAAAATAATCTTTTGATGTGATAAGGTTGAGGGCAAGATAGTGTTTCAAGCCTGGGCAGAATGCTACAATGTTTTTAATGGTTTTACGCTATTAAAGGAATGTTTTAACGTTTATACTGATATACTATTTAACTTTTTTCACAGGAATTTTTTCAGTATTCTCAAAAAAATTTGTTAAAAAAATTTGTTAAAAATTTTTTTTTCTAATTTTGTCTAAAACCTTGGGAACTTTATTTGGACTTTTTTTGGACTATTTTCATTTATTTATGGTAATTTCACTGATGATTATTGATGCATGAACGGATTCTTAAATTGTATTAATTAAGTGTTAAGTTATTATCAATCATGTGTGGATAAATTCATGAATATGCATTAAGGAATGTTTAAAAGGTTCACTTTGTGGTGTGATTTGCTGTCTGACGAAGGGGCACGCCCCCGAAACGTAACGTTGCAATAAACACGCAGGGCCTTGCCCGCATGCATTGAGCTCTGTGTGCCGGTTTTCTTCTTGCTAAAGTAGTAAACAGCACAACATTTGCTCCAGGTACTGTAAACCATTTAGCTTTCAAACATTTGAAATGTTACCTGTAGATTGGCTGCACTTGATTACTAGAACTGGAGCAAACTTTGCACCTTATTAACTTACGCTCTCAGAATTGTCGCATGGCGGCGAATCGTTGATCCGACGCGACACGACTGTCGGATGCAGACGCTGCGTGCAGTCAGTTATCAATTTCATCACTATTTTAAGAGATCGATTTTATTATTTTTCCCTTCTTTTGTACCTAATAAAGACAAACCTGTGACTGCAATTTTTTCAGGGAGGGTCTTGTTAAACCAGAAATCAGTTTCAGATGTATTTGTACAAGAACAATAAGTCATGTGTAACTTTCGAATCATATGATCAACCTTTTTTTTCAATATTAAATTGCTACTCTGCATTGTGGTTCACCTTCAAGTTAACTTTTAGTAAGTTATAGATTGGGCGATTATAAGCAACTTTTCAGTTGGTCTTCATTATTTTTTTTTTTAGTTTTGTAATTATTTCCCTTTTTGTTCTGATTTTTCCAGCTTTCAAGTGGGGGTTACTGACCCCATCTAAAAACAAATGCTCTGTAAAGCTACACATGCATTAATATTGCTACTCATATTCCTATTCATATTCCAGTCTCTTATTCATATCTTAACATGGTTGCTAGGGTAATCCGGACCCTAGCTACCAGATTGCCTATACTGCAAACTGGAGAGCTGCTGAATAAAAAGCTAAATAACTCAGAAACTATAAATAACAAAAAATTAAAACCAATTGCAAATTGTCTCAGAATATCACTCTCTACATCACATTTTAAGTTAACTCAAAGGTGAAGAACCCCTTTAAGTGCCCTTACACACTGGCATTTCACCCTGCTTTCCCATGCTCTTAACCACAGGGGAGCGTAGGTCAAAATGCAGCCCGTTCTTTCCTGTAGGCCGTACTGACATAGGCACAGCTAAGTGCCAAACACAACCTGTGTTTGGTGCTTGGATGTTCCAGTGTCAGTACAGGCCTGTAAGAAAGACTAGGTTTCATTTCATCCTGCAGTGGAACGCAGGAAAATTAAGCTCAGGGGAACACAGGGCAAAAACGCCCATAAAGTCCAATAACAACAAAAAGGAAATTACTTCATTTGTGAAATCCAGGTGTGGGTATGACTAATGTTGCACTAATATTTATCTTCTGTTATAAACATGGTAAATAAATTAAAAGCTATGTATATAAAACTGAAAGGACTTCATGTTCTAAAATACACCTTTAATTCTACTGATAACCATGCATTTTTGGATACTAAACACCTGCTACAGTAAAATGACCTTCCCTCTGGCTGCGAAGAAGAACATGGAACACTCCAATACCTTATATACTAACGACAGACCCCAATATGTAATATGGGGATGGTGCACTAGAATTAAATCTGATGCTTAACATAATAAATTATTAAATGCAATAGATGCAATAGATATTCAATAAACAGAACATTTTATACGGTGCCTCCTAAAAGACTGGCATTGTCCAGATGTCAATTGGGTGGGTTTAAAAATCCTGTCGGATCGAGGACCATATCGGTTCATTGATGCGGCGTGATTTGGCTTAGTACAGCAATGCCTCCCTAGACAAAAAAAGGCTGTCTGATTATCTCTGGCTCAAACAATAAACTATACAGAGAGCGGACAAAATTTCCTTCACCTATCATTGCTCATAAAACTAGTTAATAAAACATACCTGTATTGGATTCACGTGGAGAGTTGAGACAGACCTCCACATGAAAAAACATTCAATCACGCTGTTTGATGATGAGGTCCATCTGTCATTGCTATTTGTGCATCAGATAGAGTACTATACAGCGACCTATAGGGCATAGGAGATAACAGGTAAGCTATTTGCAGTCATGAAAAAGTTTGGGAACCCCTCTCAGCCTGCATAATAATTGACTCCACTTTCAACAAAAAAGATAACAGTGGTAAGTTTTTCAGTTCCCAGGAACATCTGAGTACTGGGGTGTTTTCTGCAAAAGATTTTTAGTGAAGCAGTATTCAGTTGTATGAGATTAAATCAAATGTGCAAAATGTGGGTAACCTTGTTATTTTGCTAATTTGAGTGCATGTAACTGCTCAATACTGATTACTGGCAACACCAAATTGGTTGGATTTGCTTGTTAAGCCTTGAACTTCATAGGCAGGTGTGTCCAGTCCTGAGAAAATGTATTTAAGGTGGCCAATTGCAAGTTGTGCTTCTGTTTGACTCTCCTCTGAAGAGTGAAGAAGAACACCACATTCCAAGAAAACACCTGCTACCCACTGTTAAATGTGGTGGAGGTTCCATCATGCTGTGGGGCTGTGTGGCTAGTTCAGGGACTGGGGCCCTTGTTAAAGCAGAGGGTCGGATGAATTTAACCCAATGTCAACAAATCTTCAGGATAATGTTCAAGCATCAGTCATGAAGTTGAAGTTACAGGGGTTGGATATTCCAACAAGACAATGACCCTAAACACACTTAGAAATCTACAAAGGCATTTATGCAGTGGGAGAAGTACAATATTCTGGAATGGCCGTCACAGTCCCCTGACCTGAATATCATGGAAAATCGATGGGATGATTTGAAGCAGGCTGTCTAAGCTCGGCAGCCATCAAATTTAACTGAACTGGAGAGATTTTGTTTGAATGCTCAAAAATACCGCCATCCAGAATCCAGACACACATCAAAGGCTATAGGAGGCATCTAAAGGGGGGTTACATTTGCAAAAAGAGGCTCAACTAAGTATTGATGTAATATCTCTGTTGGGCTGCCCAAATGTATGCACCTGTCTAATTTTGTTATGATGTATATTGCATGTTTTCTGTTAATCCAATAAAATTGATGCACACTGCTGAAATACTCCTGTTTCCATAAGGCATGTTATATATTAAAAGAAAGTTGCTACTTTGAAAGCTCAGCATGGTTTTCAAATGAGGTGGTGCTAAAAACGCTCAAATGCCATTTATGGATTTCTATACAAAATGAAAACTTTCATTATGTAAAATAAACACAGTGCTAATGTATAAATGCTGATAATTTAAGAAGTTTGAGATATATATTATAATATTAACATTATATATATATATATATATATATATATATATATATATATATATATATATATATATATATCTACGTATCAGGTTGCATACAAAATATGCTATGAGTTTTTAATTTCACCTGGTAGAACAAGTTCATTCAATAAGTTTATCTGCTGACTGAATACCTTGTCTCACCCTCCCACAAATAAAATGGTCTGTAAACTGGAAATGTCAAATGCAATAAACCCATTGGCAGCTAAGATCTCTTCTCTAATGCAGTTTAATAGGTTTTGTTTCATTGAATATATAATTTAGATTAACTACAAAGTGTACATCAGTGGTCTGTTAAGGTGGCCATACAAGGGCAGATAAAGCTGCCGATATCAGTCGTTTGGACCAATTTGACAGCTTATCTGCCCGTGTATGGAGGCTTCCGACGGGTCTTCCCGATTGATATCTGGCCACGATATTGATCGGGAAGGTTTGATTTTTAACCGAACGACCCGTCGGAGCACCTTGGCGTATCGTAATTCGATCATTCGGCCATATGGCCGAATGTTCGAATTACCCCCAATATAGCCATGCCGTTACTGGCATATTGGGGAAAGATCCGCTCGTTTGGCGATGTCGCCAAACGAGCGGATCTTAGAGTCTATGGCCAGCATTATGCTTACCTGCTGGGGTTGTTAATAGCCACTCTCTTATCTGGTTTGCAGTAACCACTGTTTACACTGTATGATGTAGAGGATTTGCCAGAAGCCACATGCCTCAAAATAAAGGGGCATTTTATTATGCTGTATAAAATGAAATTCACCAAATAAAAGATGTTAAAAGCTGTGTAAAATGGAGGGGCGGGGCCGCATGTAGAGCAGGAAAGACGTGCTACTAGGAGCTCCGTACCGGACCCCACTGTCAGCCCATTAAAAGTGCATCCTGAGGGCTGGGTAACATACCTGCAACCTCCCCTGCTGCTCCGCTGTCTACCCCGCACTGATCGGTGCAGTTGGAATGGGCAGAAACCGCAATCACACGCCAAAAACGAGGCGCGCACGAGCTGAGGCAAAAATCCAAGATGGCGACCGCAGGCGCTCTGTAGACGCCGTACAGCAGCAGCAGCAAGGTGAGCAGCGCACTCGAGACATAGGCGCTCAGGCTGCACATAAATTGGAGCGCTTTGTCCGTGAGCCTGGTGTTGGGGGCAGCAGGGCCACAGTTAATCCCCCTGTCCTGGAGGTGGCTGACGCAGTCATGCAGGAACCCCATGTTTCACTGGAGGTGGGGGAGGGGGTAAGCACGCAGCAGGCTGACTTGCTAGGGCCTGGGGACATAGCACACAGCTCTGCCTCTACCCTGCTGGAGAGTAACACCCTGGCTGAGATAGTGTCCCTGCTGCACAGCAACCATGCCACCACTATTGGCAAAATGGATGAACTCCGCTCTGACTTTACCATACTTCGGCATGACATCCAGAACATTAGAGAGCGCACCCAAGAGGTCGAGAGACGTGTGGGTGAACTTGAGGATACAGTTAACCCTTTCCAGGAACGGATGCAGTCCATGGAATCAAGGCTGGCCACTACGGAGGCAAAAGCAGATGACCTTGAAAACAGGCTGAGACGTCCTGAGGTCTTTCTAGAACAGTGGCTCCAGAGAACCTTCCCCTCGATCTCTTCACCTACATTTGTGATTGAACGCGCCCATAGGGTGCCTGGCAGACCTCCTCCACCGGGAGCCCCGCCAAGAACCATGATTGCACGGCTCCTCAACTACAGGGACAGAGACAAAATACTACAAGAAGCACGGACCAAAGGGGACGTCATGTATGAAAACTCCAGAATATCTGTCTACCCAGACTACTTCATTGAGGTCCGTAAACTACGCATGAAGTTTGCAGAAGTTAAGAAAAGGCTGATACAACTACAGATGCCGTATGCCATGCTTTACCCGGCTAAATTGAGGGTGGTTGCTAATGGCCAAACCCACTTTTTTACAACGGCCAGGGACGTGGACGCATAGCTGGATAATAGACCTGCGAGATCTCCACGCAGATAAGTATGAGACTAACCCCAGCACAGCTATATTTTATGATGCTGTACTTGCATATTTCTGCCTTAGGATGCACACATATATATCCTGTGAGGGGACCGGCACGGGGCCCACCATTCATAACTGACACTGATGAGCATATCTTTGCCTTTTGAGACTCTGGTCTTGTTACTTTTACTGATTCGAACAGTTCTTGGGAGTCAGATCCACTACGGGTTGGGGTTGGTGGTGGATAGGGTGGGGGTAGGGGAAGTTACACTGCTTTACTGCTTTTGTTTACGCTGCACCACGTGAAAATTTACTTGCTGTCTGGGCTACCAATTCTGGTGCCACTAATGAATGCATTATGGTCTTGGAGGTTGGACGGGTAATGGGAAGTTATACTGTAGTTTATGTGCTATCTGATTGTAATGTGTAGCATTAAATTGCTGTCTTGGAATGTTAGGGGAATGGGTGACCCAATCAAAAGGGGTCTGGTGTACAAATTCCTGAGAAAGCAGAACCCACAAATTATACTGCTTCAGGAAACTCACTTAGATGGGGGTAAGCTCATGACACTTAAAAAGCCGTGGATAGCGGCGGCATATCATGCACCTTACTCCAGCTACTCTAGAGTGGTGTCCATCCTCATAGCGAAAACGTGTCAGTACACCCTGCACACTGTGATATCTGACCCTGGGGGGAGGTTTCTGATACTACACCTCTCTATTATGGGCAGGCAGTGGACGATTGCCAATGTATACGTCCCCCCTCCATTTTCAGACTCCATACTGTATACGATAATGAGCAAAATCTCTACACTGCCTATGGCGCCCCTACTACTTATGGGTGATTTTAATAATGTGCTTAACAAGGCCCTGGACAGATTGCCAATTCCAACTAGATCTGACTCAGCACTATTGAAATGGGTGGATACGTTTCATTTAACCGACCTGTGGAGGGTCCGCAATGAAGGGGTTAAACAGTTTACTTGCTTTAGCTCTGCCCATGGTACCCTCTCTCGCATAGACCTAGCATTAGGGTCACCGGAAATTGCACGGGCAGCTACGGGAATTCAAATTCTGACCAGGGGGATTTCAGATCACTCTCCCCTTAGCCTTACTATTCAAGTCAGTCCTGAACCCCAAGACAATACATGGCGCCTGAGTCAACACTGGATAAATCATCCAGATCTTTTATTGCCCATAGCCTCCTCAATTACTGAATTCTTAGCAATAAATGCAGGAACAGCTACTAACTCCATTGTCTGGGATGCTCTCAAGGCTTATATCAGGGGGGAGTACTCTATGCTAATATGACAGGCCAAGAACCAAGCCGTAGTACATATGGAGGGGAAACAAAAGGAAGTGGAGTCCAACCCCAATCCGGCCACCATGGCTGCCTGGCAAAATGCACAAGTAGCTCTCCTTCTAGCCCAAACGGAGGCAGTTAAGAAAAGTATTATCTACCAAAAAACAAATGTCCTTGAGTCGGGAGATAAATGTGGTAAGCTACTGGCTTACCTTAGTAGGGACCCTGCCCAGCACACAGCGATCCCTGTAATAGAACAGAGACCAGGGCTCCCTACCACTGACCCCAGGGAAATAAATGACACATTCAAGGACTATTATGCAAGCCTTTATAGCTCCAAACTAGAATTTAACTACGAGGATATACTGAGGTACCTGGGCAAGATAGATATGTCAACACTAGATATACAAAGTCGGCTGTTCCTGGACTCACCCATATCTGCCCAAGAAATTGCAGAAGCTATTAATTCCTTTCCGAGAGGGAAAACGCCTGGTGTAGACGGTCTCCCTATGGAATGGTATAAAACTTTTCAAAAAGAGTTGACCCCCAGCCTGTTACAACTATTTAATGACGTCAGAGAGGGCACCCCCCTGCCAGACTCGATGAACAAAGCCCTAATTATAGTCCTCCCTAAGCCAAATAAAGATCCTAAACAATGCGCCTCCTATAGACCGATTTCTTTGATGAACTGCGATGCCAAAATACTAGCAAAAGTTCTTGCCAGACGACTTAATACGGTTATTACCCAACTCATTGATATAGACCAGTCAGGATTTATTCCCGCAAGAACCACTGACATAAATATTAGGAGGCTGTACACAAATCTCACAGTGACCCATGACAACTCCACCACTAGAGTCGTTGCTGCCCTAGATAATGAGAAGGCGTTTGACTCAGTGGAATGGTCCTATCTTTGGGCGGTGATGGAATGCATGGGTTTTCCTGCCGGGTTCCTGAAATGGGTACAAATGCTGTATAGGGCTCCTGAGGCCACTATCCGCACGAATCACAACTCCTCCTGCCCATTCCGACTACACCGGGGAACTAGGCAGGGGTGCCCGCTGTCTCCCTTGCTCTTTGCAGTGGCCATGGAACCTTTAGCTTACATGATACGACAATCACCCAGAATAGCTGGCCTCAAATTGGGCAGGGTCACTGAAAAGATATCCCTGTTTGCAGACGACACGCTCCTGTATCTAGCTAATGCAGAAAGCGACCTGGGGGCGGCACTTGATATCATTAATGTACACACTTCCTACTCTGGTCTAAAGGTAAACTGGGGCAAATCTGCATTATTCCCAATAGACCCCCTGCCAACCCCCCCGCCTGTACTACCTCATGCCTTGAACTGGACAGACCGCTTCAAATACCTGGGCATTAACATCCATTTGGACCCGAGTAAATTTGTGGAGCTAAATTTATTGCCCCTCATTCAGGGGTTGGATCAAAAAATCAAAGCATGGACACGCTTGCCACTCTCCCTGATTGGGCGCATAAATTTGTTCAAGATGGTCATGCTGCCCAAGTTTACATATTGTCTTTAGACAATCTCCAGTGAAGATCCCAAACAGTTTTTTCAGAACTCTTAGGAGTTCCATTACACAATTGTATTGGCACCCGTCTACGCCAAAGATTGCCATGGTCAAACTTCAGCTCCCAACACAGGCGGGGGGACTGGCGGCCCCGAACCTTTTTCTATACTACTTGGCTGCAAGGCTGGTCATAGCAAAGTGGTGGATGACCCCATCTCTAGATAATCCTGCTACTCGCCTAGAGGCCCAGGCTATTGGGTCATACGAGGAACTTAAAAATCTCCTTTATAGAGGATGCCAATATACAGCAAAAGCGACGCCACTTATGAGAGAAATAGTATGGGCTTGGAATACAGCTCACGGTCTCCTTCCAAAACCGGTAGATTACTGCTCGAAACTCACACCCATATGGGGCAATCCTAAACTACCGCACATGCGAACCATTCCAGACCCCCAAGCTTGGGCCTCCTGTGGCATCAAGTACATGGGAGATATTATGGTTGAGGGTAAACTGTTGGATTTTGCAGAGCTTAAAGCTAAATACGACCTGCCCAATAAAATGTTTTTCCGTTTCCTTCAGCTTAGGCATGCCACACAATCACAATTTAGGGGGATGCGGGTAACGACTGAGCCCACTCAGTTAGAAGCAAGAGCCCTCACTACTACACACGTGAAAAGTTTGTCTGGTTTTTATGCCACTCTAATAACGGCAGGGAAATCCCCTTTGGGCAAATTGCTGGGGAAATGGCATAGGGATATTCCTGAATTGGACACTGAGACATGGAAGGAGATTCTGGATTCCATTTTTGACCACTTAGTAGCGTCCAGAGATAAAATGGTACAATATAAATTCTTACACAGGGCATATCTTACTCCGAATGTATTAGCTAAAATGTCACCATCCCAGGTTGATGTGTGTCCCCGTTGCCACCTTTCCCCGGCAGATTTTATTCATATGGTGTGGTCCTGTACTAAGATACAGAGGTTTTGGAGTGATGTAGCTCAGTATATCTCCGACATGATGGATATTCCTCTGGTAGTAGAGCCTCTTGGGATGTTGCTGAACCATGTATCTGACTTAGCCCCAACAATGGCTGAGAAAGCATTGATCTCCATAATGTTCGCTTATGCCCGCAAATCTATTACCTTAAAATGGAAAGCTGACTTAGCCCCAACTATTCGGTTCTGGGAATCCCTGATCATCTCTGCAGTACCGTTATACAAACTTCTTTACACTAGAAGGGGCTGCCCGGCGAAATTTACAAAAATTTGGTCCCCATGGATGGACATTCATGAGAGTCCTGCTTGAGGTCCTAAACACCCACCTTAGCATTCCCCAATAGTGTTCATTAGATGGTACACCTGTTTCTCTTGGAACCTTAGGCACTCTAGGTAGATCTTGACAAGCACATAACGCAGTAAAGCACAAGTTGAGTTAGGTTGTTCTGGTAGTTTTATTGGTACAGTGATACGACACCATGCATTGGTTTATTGAAGGTATAACCGTGGAATGCAATAAACTCAATAATAAAAACAAAAAAGTGAAAATGATCCTATGTTAATGTATACTGCAATGGTCTCCAATGCTTGTTGATTGTACTCCTGTGAACCTGCTTATTGACCGTGTTTCTGTACTTTATTTCAATAAAGCTTTGTTAAAAAAAAAAAAAGCTGTGTAAAATAAATGGCAAATTTATCAAGGTATGTTTTATTTTACACCATGCGAACACCAGATTTGTCATCATTATGTTCACTACTTCAAACCTTTTGTAAGTAAGTTCTGCCAGACGTTGCTAAAAAAAAAAAAGCTTAAAACAATGATGCCATTTTTACGACATTTTTTACACGGTGATGTCCCGCAATGTGTAGTGCATTATCCTGCCTTTTTATATACTACACAATAAATCTGCCCCATAATGTTCTGGTATTTCCAGTAGAAAGTGTGCTTACTGTACATTGTGATGTGGTTACCAATAGCCCCCAATGTTATATTGCCATAGGTCTCTATATAACTTTGGCATATTACTCTGGTTACTTCACTCCAACTGTTGTAATTGCCACCTCCGACAATTCAACTGGCCAATTATCTGCTGCAGCATTATTACATCAAGGAAATGACGACAGCTGCTGAAAAGATGATATTTGAAAGTTTACTTCTCAGTAGAAGCAGGCAGGAGGAGGACATTTTGGCAGTCCTTCCAACTGAATGTGTGTCCTGCATTTTTAATCGGTTGTGCATGAACCCCTTCTGATCAGTGTCGGACTGGGTTGTCAGGGGCCCACCAGAAAACCTTAGACCGTGGGCCCACTTTCCACTCTACTCACTTAATCCCTCACTTAATCCTCCTAGTCTTTTATATCTACTTGCAATATTCTTCCATTATTAAGCATTTTCCCCATAAAGAAATAGGGAATGACCATGAAATAGGCCACATGGTTAGAAGCCAGAGGGCCCACCAAGAGATTTCCTGGTATCCAGGTGGGCCAGTCCGACACTGCTTCTGATACCCCTTAACCGTTGATGCTGAACCTACTTTCCTACAAAAAACACTGATGGCATCAAGGGGAAGTTGAGCTAGAAGAAATAAGTGAAGGGAAATCGCTGGTAATAGAAAGAGTGTCTTGCCAGACCAAACTCAAATGAGTAAAAACTACATTTCTTGCTCAGCCATTGTTCCAATATCTATGGTAGAAAATAAGTATTTGTCAAGATCTTAGCCTTAGTAACCTTCAAGTTGGGCTTTCAGAATTTCTAGTTAAGAAACCAGGCATTCTTCCCAAATCTTGCCCTAATTGGCCTTCAATGGGGTTTGTGGAAGACTGTAGCAGTCTGCTCAAGGATTCTTTAATAATATCATGGGTCTCTTCCTTATTCCAATTATACAGTAGCAGCTATCAAAATGCAGAATATTCAGCAGTTCCTGCCATGTCATCCTTGGATCTATGTGTAATGCTAAGCATCACATAAAAGTTATCCGAGAGACCGCCTTCACTGTAGTCCATCAGATCTGCTTTATTTTACTTTGATGTTTTGAAAGAAACAATACAATTAGTGTCATTTTTAATGTATCGTTCAATTTCGTTCTATATTTTTATATCTGAAACATAATTCTTCCAGTTCCCCATTGCAGGGCATTGCAGAAAACAGTTTTATAATTAAACTATATTTACTTTCAAAGATTGTGTTCTGTGTAATTGAAAATGCAGATGATGAAGCCTTGTCCTATTATAAATGATGTATATACTGATGTTTAACCTTCTCAAAAATAAGCTGTTATTTTTGTAATTTCTAACTTTACAGGTGTCAGCCTCTGTGTTTCCAGTGTGGACTTACAGCAACCTGGCATTGTTGCTTCCAGTATTCCTGCTAACAGATTACCTGCGTTACAAGCCAGTCATAATCCTGCAAGGCCTTGGAATGGTCATCTCGTTGCTTTTATCGTTGCTAACCCATGGTGTTCCAGCAATGCAAGTGATGGAGTTTTTCTATGGCATATTTTCTGCCTGTGATCCGGCATATTACGCCTACATCTACAGTGTGGTTGACATTGCACATTACCAGAAGGTAACTGGTTACTGCCGGAGCATAACACTGGTTGGTGTTGCCCTTGGTGCAGTGATTGGACAATTGTTAGTCTCCTTGGCAGGGATCTCATTAGTCTATCTCAATGTAATCTCATTGACATCAACCTCAGTGGCTTTTTTGTGCTCTTTGTTTCTTCCCTTACCCAGTAGGACCATGTTTGTTCACAGGAAGATGGCTGGAGACACTACAAATATATTATCCAAAGAGATGGAATCTCCTCATTCAGAGCAAATACAGAGTGTGACTATTACAGAAACTGAGAACAAGAGCAAGTGCAGTAATCAATGCCTCCAGTTACTATGGCGCCTGGGTAAAGAAATGAAAGACTGTTACTCCTCTATGCAAATCTTGTACTGGTCCTTGTGGTGGGCATTTGCAACAGCCGGATATAGTCAAATTATAAATTATGTGCAGCTTCTATGGGAACACATAGAACCTTCTCAGAAATTTGCTATGTACAATGGGGGAGCTGAGGCCATATCCACACTCCTTGGTGAGTGCATTGTGTGTTGATATCATTTTGGCATTAATTTCATCTACGATTTGCATTGTAACATTTCTGTTTTCCCTTGTTGTCAATTTAATGAAACCTTTTTTTAGTTGAGTACAGGTATGGGTCCGTTCTCCGGAAACCCGTTATCAGAAAGCTCGGAATTATGGAAAGGCCGTCTCCCATAGACTCCATTTTATCCAATTAATCCAAATTTTTTTCTCTGTAATAATAAAACAGTAGCTTGTACTTGATCCAAACTAAAATATAATTAATCCTTATTGGAAGCAGAACCAGCCTATTGGGTTTATTTAATATTTACATTATTTTCTAGTAGACTTAAGGTATGAAGATCCAAATTACGGAAACATCCGTTATCCGGATAACACCAGATCCTGAGCATTCTGAATAACAGGTCCCATACCTGTATTACAATGTGCCTCTGCCCTTATGCAATTCAGAGATAAATTCAGAGCTTTAAATCATTTTAGGTGCTGTTTTGTCTTTCTTGGTGGGATATGTGAAGGTGAACTGGGATGTGTTTGGAGAACTGGCTCTTACCATTTTCTCTGCCATTGACGCTGGAGCCATCTTCATCTTCATGGTTTACAGCAGAAATATCTGGATGTGCTATGCTGGATTCATCATATTCAAATCCTGTTACATGCTTCTCATTACCATTGCAACGTAAGTATAACTTTGTTGAACAAACAAATTACTGTCCATTAAATAAAAATGTAATGGATTTACTACCTCAAATTTATAATAAAATTATATAATGAACATTTAACATAGTAGAGAGCAAAGCACCATGATGTGGAATGACTGTATGAAAGCACTGTGTGAATTATGCACAGTAAACATGATAAGTAACAATAAAGCTCAAAAGGTATCTTGGTGTTGTTTTTCTCTTAAAGTGATACTGACACTAAAAAATTAATTTTTAGCATATGAATGTACATTAAATGTTACCTATAGGTCATGTTGATCATTTTTTGCTGAGAGGTTTGTTTTTGTATATAATTGTTAGTTGAAGTTCCTAAGCCTGACTCTCTGACACTCTGACACTCTGACTTTGCCAACCTGACTGTCCCATCTCAGCCCGTTAGTTACAGTTTCTAATGCTAACGGACTCCTGCTGCACAAATATGGCAGCCCCCTCATACAGGAACATGGGGGATCAGACAGGTAATGTAAAAGCATCATGCAAATACTTTATGGCAAAGTTAGAAGTAGCTTGCAAAGCCAATTTTATAATAGATGTAAAAAAAAGTTTAATGTCAGGTGTCAGTATCTCTTTAAGGGTGATGAATTAAATTTGCTGTATGTAAGTGTTTTATATACAGGTATGGGATCCATTATCTGGAAACCTGTTTTCCATAAAGCTCCAAATTATGAAAAGACCATCTCCCATAGACTCCATTTTATCCAAATAATCCAATTTTTTTTAAATGATTTTCTTTTTCTCTGTAATAATAAAACAGTAGCTTGTACTTGTGCCCGACTTAGATATAATTAATCCTTACTGGAAGCAAAACCAACCTATTGGGTTTATTTAATGTTTATGTGATTTTCTAGTAGACTTAAGGTATGAAGATCCAAATTACAGAAAGATCAGTTATGTGTAAAGCCCCAGGTCCTCAGCATTCTGCATAACAGGTCCTTTGCCTGTATAATGCTGGATAGGGTATATTTTTGGGTGTTTTATCGCTCATGGGAGAGGCGGTTTTTGGCAAAGCTCCCCTTCTGGTATCAGAGTATCAGGCCTTAATAAGTATAAACAATAATCTGATAATCTTTGCATCATATAGTATAGTAATATATCTAGTGCAGCGAGCTCTCTGTACTAAAAGAGATGGTTTATGAACTGGAAATTTAGCTCTTACATTTTCCAGGAGCAATTATTATCCTCATCACACACCTTGCAGGGTCAGACTGCGCCGGTGGGACACCAGAAAAAACCCAGTGGGCCCCTCCGGCCCGGAGCTGCTTTTTGTGCAAATCATCTTCCTGCCACCAGTCAAGGCAAAAACACAAGACATGCACGTGCGCACAAGCACTGGGGTTGGGTTAAACTAAGATTGCAGCAGGGGGCCCTGAAATATCAGCCCCGGTGGGCCCTGGGCCCCACAGTCCGACCCTGACACCATGTCAGTTACATTCAAGCCACAGACACATAAGGGCATATTTATTATGTGTAATTTGCTGAAAAAAATGGTGTAAAAAGATGTGTAAAATATCACGAGTGTGTAAATTGGGCCTTTGAGTACTTGAAATGCTAGAGCCTATTAATCCCAGTCTGGGCCTGCTCTATCCTACTTACCATCCTTGATAAGGGTGAAAATGAATGATTGTGCCTAGCATTTAAAAAGGGTACGTAGCCTATACATAGGAGAACACTTACTTTCTTTTCCAATAAATTGTTTTGTTATCTATAGGTACCAGGTTGCTGTAAATCTGAGCATGGAACGTTATGCACTGCTCTTTGGCTTCAACACTTTTGTTGCACTAGTTCTTCAGACAATCCTGACTCTCATTGTGGTGGATCCTCGAGGCCTGGCCCTGGACATTGTCACACAGGTACAGTATAGAGCAAAATAAGCACCCCCCCCGTATACTTTGAACTTGTGAAATATCTAGAGCTAATACACATTGGTGCTAATTTGCAGGGCATTTATTAGATCTTTGCTTCTCTAGCTTGTAGACTGATCAAAACGAAGATTAGTGGGTAAGGGCACTGGTGCAATTTAGCACTTATATTAGTAAATGAGCCCCTTTGTCTCAATGACCACAAATGACTGATGACTATGGAACAAAAGGTGTTATGGAACATGAGGTTTTATGATTGCAGCAAGCCGAGAATGACTTTTTACATACCTCCCCTGATTGTTACTGAAATGTCCCGACTTTCTCTTTGATCTCCTGCACTGAACAGCCAGAAAAAAGATACGTTTCTAAAACTTAATTGGCTTTTGGCAGAGAGCCCAGAATATGTGGAAGGTGCACTTAGAAACATTTGTTACAATTAAAGATAAGCAAAGAAACAATTGTAACAATTTAAGATAAGCAGGTCTCTTGGGGAAACTGTGACTTGCAGTTTAAAGGGCAACTCACCTTCATTAGCAAAACTGTAATAACACATAAAAACCACAGAAATGTGTTCAAAATTTCATAACCTGCCACATTTTTAAAATGAACATGGTAATTTGGGGGTGTGACACAAAAAAATGCGGCTTTTGTTCCTCTTTCTATTTCCAAAATGCTGGGAGGTATGTTGCTACATCACAGCATACATCCAAATATAATACAAAGCATTTATTCACATATGTCAACCCAGTTCTGGAAACATTTAGAGAGGCACAACATTTGGCCACTCCTAAACAGACCACAAATCTCTCAACATTTATTTATTTTAGACACACAGTAGTCTCATTAAAGGGAAATGAATTAAGTCAATGAAGCAGCTCAGCAACTCAAAGTTTGAGGCATGCACCTTCTTATTGTTTTCAGTTGTAGGAGGAAACCTCAATTTAGTACCACATCACTGGCTAATGACCACATTCATTAAAATGCAGTGCCGCTGGTCAGTCTGCATTTTTGTCATGATTTGCAAATTAGGCTGACTTGTGCTCTTAGATTTTATCCCTTATTTTGCCTAAGGTCTTAACGATATACAAAGGGATATTTTCTGCAACTGTGGATATACGAGTATAGCAATTCTCACATACGGTACACCATTAACAAGGGTATGTCTTTAGTCATTTAATTTGCCATAAACTTTGCCCAAGTCTTATATCAGCTTGGATCAAATTACTAACTAGGTTCTCTGCCTTCTTAAGGCTCTCATACACGGCAGTACCGTAACTAGAGGGGGGCAGGCCCTGGTGCGTGACGCGCAGCCGGGCCCCCGCCCCCCTCTGTACACATCGGATTTCAGTGGCGCGCGGGCTGCCAGGGGGCCCTGCTCCCCGGAAGTTCCGCCACTGATACACAGGCAGGTAAAAGAAAAAAACAGACCGAGTCGGCAGCTTATTGACCCGTGTGGGGTCATCCGACGGGCTTTCCCGATCGATATCTGGCCGAAAGTCGCTGGAAATTTTAATTGCTGGCAGGCACCAATCCAGAATACCAAAGAGTAGAATCCAGGAGCACAAAGTTTAAATAATACAAACATTTTATTTTACATTATGTATAAAAATAAAAGCCTTACGCGTTTCATGTCACCAAGTGCTTGATGCCTGCCTGCAGTTATAATTTCCAACGCCTGCCTAGTCTCCACATCACTGCCTGGCAGTCAGTCAGATCACCTCTGTGCTAGTGAACGAGGGCAGCTCAGGCCTGGACAGTAGCGCATAATGCTGTGCAGTTATTTATACAATATTCTTACTTACTGCCGATCTCTGCATCTGCACTTAAGTTAAGTGGCTGATTATTAATACTTTTCAAGAAATTGATTTTGGCTACAGCTTTGTATTTGGGAAAGTGTGTACTTTGCAAAGTCCTACCACGTTGGTAGAATTAGACAAGTGGTATCTCAAATAACCATTATGATTCAGACATTTTTCCAGGTCTGGAGATCCCAAAATGATGCACTTACATACCCAAGTGCAAAGTTGCAACAATGTGTGTGTCCAACCCTCCAAAGGAACATAGTAAACTTGTGAAATAAACAAACATTTTAGAGATTTACTGAAAACACTGACACTGTTTTTTTTTCTCCGTTCTTCTTGCAGTTTATCGTGTATGGAAGCTACTTTATTGTTATTGCTGGGATTTTTTTTGTAAGGAGTATGTACCTCTTGATACCCCTGTACTGCAAGGGGCCAGTCAATCAGCTACAAAGTGCAATAAAAGCTAAAACTCATCATTATGGGATAAACTGATGACTCTTCATCTGCCTGAACCAATACTGTGCATACAAGGATACTGCAAGAAACCACTGGGCTTGCAGGCACTCGAGGATTCTACAAGGGCTGCAAAAATCAAAGTTAAAAAAAGTGTTTTTTTTAGAGAATTGCATTTAAAAATTCAGTAACTCCATTGACTTACTCGTTTTGTGCCCCAAGGGCAGGTCTATGACTACCCTTTGTACGTGGTGAGTGTATCCTAAAGTGGTTTCCTTTGCCCTTCTTCATTTTGATTTTTTCATACAAGGAAACATACTGGGGAAATCACCTACCACACATCACATTTCAGACAAGCTTGTCCTTGTTTGTATGAATGTACTTTATTCATGTGAAATATGTAATGTTACTAACTGTCACTGTTGGAAGTAGGAGGTTACTGACTAAATAATGTTTTCCTGCTGATACATACCATTGTGCTTCCAAGCTATTCAGGACAAAGTATATCAGGATTATTGATGGCCAGTAAACTATAGAGTTCATTGCTGACGCTGGACAATGCTCTCAAACCCCCCCAGAACAGAATGGTATTTGACTGCTTAAAGCACTTGACCAGGTATCAGCCTGATAAATACTTGACTGATTGTCAAGAAAATGTTTCTGACAGTCAGGAATAATAATTATTATTATTAACAACTCTATCCTCACAGTCGTCTCCTATAGGCCGTCGGGTCACTGACCCTAACAAGCAATAACGTGGCATTTCTTTTCGGACTGAAGCAAAATATAAGCTGCAAATTTGCACAAATTTTTCATGGAAACAAATTCATGTAAGGGGAAATTTCCCCATGACTTGTATTGCCTGTTGTGAACCATTAAAAAATGTTCTGTGTATTTTGTGTGTACATGTCTCTTGAAGGAAAGTCATGTTTCATTGAGGGTGCCAAAAGTTAGGCATCCCCGAGTGATTATATATACTTACCTCACACCCCATCTGCACCTGTCCAGGGGTTCTTCCAGCGAGCACCACGGAGTGATACGCTTCCTTCTTCTTCAAATTTTCCAGGGCAGACGCATTTTCTGTAGAATGAAATAGCTGGCTTCTTTGTTAAAGTTCTGCTTTTTATGCTCCTGCGCATACTCAGCTGCATGAAGAAAGAAGTACGTAGTGCTCATGGGCCGGTGCAGTTTTCTACTGATAGGAGCACCGGCCCAGGGTGTCAGGTAAGTAAATGCAATCACTTTGGGGTGCCTAACTTTTGGCACCCCCAAGTAAAAAGTGCCTTTCCTTCTCCTTTAAAACACTTAAAGGGTAATTTACAAAGTGCATGGCAAGGGTATAAAGTGCAAACAGCCATGGGGGTTTTTTGGGGTGTGTTTTGTTTTTTGTTTTTTTTTGCATCATTCCCCGCACTTAACAGTACATGTGCAGGTTTTTGTGCTCCATTCTGAAGCTCAAAGACCTGTGATTCCTCTCATGTAGGCGTTCTTCAGTGCCGGGGAAGGTACATACTGTAGGTGTTCTCCATCCCAACCCTAATAAGCAAGTTGATGTTGAATTGATTAACATTATGGGACTGATGCATCAAGGGTCGAATTAAAAATTCGACTTCTCTAGTTTTGTTATGGTCAAAACTGTCATATTCGACTAGGGAGTTATTCAAATTCTATTTGAGTTTTTTTTTTTTTTTTTTAAATTGAATTTGTTTTCGAGATTTATCATACTCTGGCTCTTTAACAACTCGAGGGGAGTTTTTAAAAAATCACATGAATTCAAAATTCGACCTTTGATAAATGTGCCTCTAAATATCAGACTGCGGAGTCAATGTGTAAGGAACTCTTAGCTAACACAATGCATGCATCACATTAACATACAGCAGAATGTGGCAAACAATATGCAAGGGGATGGAGATAGTCTGGTCCCATTTACTTGATCAGATCAGTCTGACACATAAGCAAGTATGGCAATCATTAAAAATCCAAGGAGAAACTGCTTTTTGACCCTAGCATGGATCTGTCACTTCCAGAAAAGGGGCTGGACTCATTACATGCACAGTTTTTAAAAATGGCTGGGAGGGGTTTTTTCTTTTAGGCATGTTGGGAGTTGTTGAGGCTTCAGAATGGAAGGTGGCACTAGGCATTTTGGCATTTGTCAGCCTTGATATGGCTGTTGCTTTAAAAATAGCATCCATTGCAATGCTGGTTGTCTCTTTAAGTTCTAAATGACACATTCTGATGTCATCAGGTGCCAATAATATAGTGAATAATATAGCTCTATTGGAAAATATAATATTATAAGTAACCCAGGAATTCTATGACCATATAAAGGCTTGAGGCAGAAGGCGGAGTGCTTTTATACAGGTCATATTTTACATATATAACAGGTGATACATGAGATAAGGAGCCCCTCTAGTTTCAGCTGGTAGAACAAGTTGAGCTGACTGCTAGAGGCAGAATTCCTATATAAACTTGCTCCATTGTAATTGGTCAGGGCACTGGATCCCTTCCTTTTGTTGGCTAAAATTTCCATAAGTAATTCATTCTAAACTAAACTATGTATGTATATCTGTTTATTAAAGTCAGACTTTTTTTCAAGCGTTGCCCTTTGGCTTTTAAAGCTAGCACATTGTGTAAAATAGTTATCAGTATCAGTTTGCATCAGTTTCTGTTAAAAAAAACTCTTAGATTAAAAGTGATGCTACTGTTTGTGCTGGTAGCATAGTTTTTTTGTGCCATCCTCCCATGCAGGTCAGGGTCCTGAAGATCTCTTGATGTCCATCACCCCTTGGGCTGTCTGTTATATACACGCATAAAATACTAATGTACTTTTTTGGACCAGTTGCTGTGCATTTAAATGGCAGAGTGGTAGCAGGTGTTTTAATATCAATAGAATTAGAAACCATGGCAAAACAAATTTTAGAGTGCCATTAGCCTTACACCGTTACTCCAGTCTCCGCTACTAAACTTGGAAGCTCGTTGAAAGTGAATATTGGGCGTTTTTGTAGCTTCTTTCTCTTTTTGGCTTTCAGTGATAAACTCTTTACTAGTGTCAATAGGGGGGATTTGCAGTTTTACATGGGGCGGCTTTTTGCCGCCCCTGAAAACTTGCTCGCTGATGCCCCCAGAGGCGAGTTCGACTCATGGCAGCAGCACATCTGATTAGACCATAGAAGCAAACTCACTGAGATTCAGTGTTAGGTTAAAGGAACAGTAACACAAAACAATGAAAGTGTTGAAAATATCATGTAGTGTTGCCCTGCACTGGTAAAACTGATGTGTTTGCTTCAGAAAGACTACTATAGTTCACATAAACAAGCTGCTGTGTAGCAATGGGAGCAGCCATGCAAAGATGAAAAACAAGAAAAGGCACAGTATACACAGCAGATAACAGATAAGCTCTGTGTGGGATTCTTCAGAACTTTTCAGTTATCTACTGTGTATCCTGTACTTGAATGGTTGCCCCCCATGATTACACAACAGCTTGTTTATATAAGCTATAGTAGTGTTTCTAAAGCAAACACACCAGTTTTACCAGTTTACAGTCAGGGCACCAGTACATTATATTGTCATTCCATTAAAACACTTTATTTTAGTGTTACTAATCCTTTAAGTAGGCAGATACTCAGGGTGCCAAAGAGTTCCAATTGCAAAACTTTACAGGGGATGAGGAATGTAAGAGAGGCAGGAATATTGTTGGGGTCTCTTAACTGCTTAGACAGCTCATCAATTGTATGTGATGTGGACAAACAGAGGAAGACTACCAATAGGAGGAACAAGTCCAACCCACCTTTTATCATGGGGACAGTACCGGAGACAGAGTCCCTAAGGCTAGTGTCATACTCAGTGGTGTAACTATAGAGGAAGCAGACCATGCAGTAGCCCAGGGAAAAAGGGGGGCCCAGACCATGTTTTGAAGATGTTTTGCAGGGGAGGCCACACCTCTCCTGTATGCACCCGGTACCGTTGTACCAGTTCGGGTTCAGACACACGTCTTGCATTTCTTTGCCAAAATCAGCCATGTGTGCCTGCACCTGAGCCAATACTGTGGTTCCGAGTGCAGGCAGGATAGGAGGCTGATGGCTAATGGGGCTGGTTTTGGCTAAGCAAATAGGCTACTGCCACATGGGGCTGAAATCAAAAATATGCCCCTATGTGGGCATTAGCCTCCTCTACTGCCCGTACCTGGAACTGTTGTGTCGGCTCAGGTGCAGGCACATGCAATTTCAGATTTCTTCAGTAATCTCACCTGCGTGTGCCTGCACCCGATCTGAGATTTCTGCCTTTCTTGTTCTTAGTATTTGCAAATACTATTAGTTAATACAGTAAAACCCCAATTTTAGGTTTTTCAGGAGACAAAGAAAAAATTATGTAAAATCTGGGAAAATGTAAAATCGGGGAAATGTTAAAGTAACTTTTTCTTCAAGTACGAAAAGGATATAAGCACAGGACGCCATTTTACTGTGATATACAATAGTTACTGTGTTAATAACAAGGGTTTATTGCAGCGTTAATGTTACACTATGGGGGGCATCATCAAGGTCTCTCTGTCAAGTCACATACACAACTTAAAGCAATAAGTGATTGGTGCAGGACTGTATAATTGGAATTGACCATTTAAAGGCATAATCATGGCAAAATATGCATCTGTTTAGTATTTTAAACCTTTTTATTTCACAAATAATAACATTCATATAGGGAAAAAACAGTTCTTGGGTACATCGGGACAAAATTTTGATGTAAAATCCGGGAAAACATTACTTAAAATTAGGGAAATGCACCCATTGAAATGCATTATAAATTGGAGGGATCACAAATAAAAAAATGTAAAATGCAGGAAAACTTAAAATCAGGGTACTTAAAATTGAGGTTTCACTGTATATTAGACAATGACATATGTATGCACTTATTAATAAAATGTTAATTTATCATTTTCATAGTATATCTTTATCCTTTCTGTAGTATGCCTTTATTATATTATAAATAATTCACGGCGCCGGTAACAAATTTCAGTGGAAGTTAAGGAGAAATACAAGTGCCCATGTCATTAAATAACAGGTTTGACTTCATTTAAAGAACAAAAACTTCCACAGAAAAAAAACAAAACAAGCAATTTAGATTCCATAGTGTCTGCACCCATCTCCCATGCATAATCCTCCCCACTGCTTCTTTTTCATAGCATTCAATGCAGATAACATCAGGCAGCTGAGACAAGGCAAGGAACTCTCAGAAAGGTTTGGCATGGGCCACACTAAGGAGCTATGGCAGTGTGCGGCAAGGAATACACCAACGGATGGAAATATCCCACAGTTCTTCTCTGCCTTTTTGGATTTTGCGCTAATATGAAAGCGTTGGACCCATTTACTGCCCAATATTTTACAGGCTCATATCACAATTTGACAGTTGAGCAGGTATGGCAATGATTACATATATGTATGTTGTGTGTTTTGTGTGTGTGAATACATGTACAGGTATTTATTTGTAAAGATAGATAGATAGATAGATAGATAGATAGATAGATAGATAGATAGATAGATAGATAGATAGATAGATAGATAGAAATACCATTTTAAGCAACTTTTCAATAAACATTCATGGCACATTTTCAATCATTTTAAAGTGATTTGTAAATGGAATTGCAGGTAAAAGGAGTGTTTGTTTATCCCTTTATGTTCTCTGTGTCTCACTCTTAACGTAACAGGACTCCATTCACCTCAATGTATTTTGCTCAGTTTTAATCAGCTGCCTTGCAGCATTATTTCAAGGGTCAGAGCTAGCAGTGCAGAGAATATAAACTGTACGACAGATACTGCTTTCATTAGCAAATAGATTTACAAATAACTTTCAATATTGAATGTATATTGGAAATTACATTTTTTTTCAATGTGAAAAACAAGTTTTTGGGTAGAGGAACAGGAACCCTTTAATAATAATAATATATATATATATATATATATATATATATATATATATATATATATATATATATATATATATATATATATATATATATATATAATACACAAAAGCCATGAATATCCTGTAAATTATATCCTTATAAACGGTGAGTTCTGATGTCATCAGTTATAAACGGTGAGTTCTGATGTCATTTCTGTCACATGACTCACTGAAACTTGTGTATTATAATAAATAAAGTACCCCCAGTTGCAAAATATGAGGATATTAGAAGTTACCTCGGAGTTTCATGACCTGTATAAAAACACTCGGCCTTCGGCTTCGTGTTTTTATATGGTCATGAAACGCTGAGGTAACTAAAGTGCCTTCGTGTATTTGGTGGCTCTTATTTTAGGTGTACAAATTAATTCAAGTTGTTTGTATAACATAGTGGGGTGAGCACTATGACTTCTAAGTAATAAAAAAGATGGATGCAAGGAAGAGGTTGGCAATTTCTGAAAATAATATTGGTTTAATTTTGTAGAACTCAAAATAAATAACGTTTAAAACCCATAGCTTTATATGTGAATATTTAAAAGATTTAAAATAGATCTGAATTGTGATCATTACATAAAAGCATTAGAGCATGTGCCAGAAGTCAAGTTTACCCGTTTATTGGTTTAGGACACAGCGCTATGGAGGCATGATTCTTAAAAGGGGCTGGCCATGAAGAAAACATGCACAGTGCACAGTACTTTACCACTCATACAAATTCTAGCATCTAGGGAACTTTTTATACGTGAATAGGTTTTATTCTTCTTCCTGCAGGTCAAAAACTCAGTGCTCCCAGTATGGACCTACAGTTACATGGCATTACTGATCCCGGTGTTCCTGCTAACGGATTACCTGCGTTACAAACCAGTCATATTCCTGCAAGGCCTGGGATTAAGCATTTCTTTGCTTCTAATGCTGATTACTCATGGTGTTCAAGCTATGCAGTTGGCAGAGTTCACCTATGCCATTTTCAGCTCCTGTGATGTGGCCTATTATTCTTACATCTACAGTATGGTGGACATAGTCTATTATCAGAGGGTTACCAGTTACTGCAGAAGTATAACATTGGTGGCTGCTATGCTTGGTGCCATGCTTGAACAGACCCTAATGACATTTGCTGGAGTTTCCTATATCTCCCTCAATATACTGACACTGACATTAGCACTATTGAGTCTCGTGTGCTCTTTGTTTCTCCCCGTACCCAGTAGGAGCATGTTCTTTCACAAAAAGATGCCAGGAGACACAATGTTATCTAAAGAAACAGGATTGCCAGAGACACAAAGACAAACTGAAGATACCACCATGCTTATGGAAACGGAGAAAGCGAGCAGAACAAACGTCTTCAATGTGTTTTGGCTTCTGTGTAAAGAAGTGAAAGAGTGTTACACATCCAACCATATCTTGTACTGGTCCTTGTGGTGGGCCCTGGCCACACCCATATACAATCTACTGGTAAACTATTCTCAGCTACTATGGGTATATGTGGAACCTTCTGGGAGGATAAATGCATACAATTCGGGAGTTGATGCTGTGTCCACCTTTCTAGGTGAGTGTGTTGTATCTTCCTATAACTCCTATGTATGGTACAGAGGTGCAATTATTATTCAGGTTTAAATACGCAAAAATCTTTTTGGATACTGATCCCACGTTCTGATACAAATTCTTGGACCATCTAGAAGTGCAGTAAAAGATAAGATTGACAATTTGAAAATTGTATTCTAGACTCTAAAAGGTAATATAAGCAAGGCATTTACCAGAATTGCATTGTAATGGCCTTATCAGTGCTTTGTAAAGGGACCGGGCCACCCTGAAAAGACATCTTTGGAGGGGGCCCTCCACCCATGCTCAAGCCCGACCTCACTTCCTCTTCAAGGCCCACCCCCTAATTCATTCAAGCTCACTGCAAATGAACAAGCGGCTGGGGACAGCAAACTACCATACAGCAAACCCCTCTTGCCCTGGGCCTCTCCCGGTTCTGTTGTATAGGCTGTTACGCCACTAACAAGTCACTCCATAAATTTATTAGGCTAGGGCCAGTGGCGTAACTAGATGGTGTCATTTAATAGACTTAAAAAATAATTTTTTGTGAGTAGATTGGGAGCACTGGTTAATATGCAGCAAGGTTAAGGATATGTGCACAAATGTTGTTTTTTAACTTATTAACTAACAGAGTTATGTAATAAAAGGCACTAAATTTGCCCAGGGGCAGTAACCCATAGCAATCAAACAGCAGGAAGCATTTACTCGTCACCTGTTTAAAAGCAAACATCTTATTGATTGCTATGAGTTTCTGTTCCTGGGCATATTTACTAAACCTCAAATTTTTCTGGTTGAGTTTTTAAAGGGGAAAAACTACATTTTTTATTATGCTCTGAAGCTGCTAAAAATCAGAACCTAAAAATACTCCAGCTAAAACCTGTTGAAATCATGCAGAAATCAATGGCAGATGGTCCCTTTAACAATCGGAACATGTTCGAGTGGCAATTCGAAATGACCCTCGATTTTGTTGTGACTTTTTGTTGCATCGATTTTTTAAAGAAGGTTTATTGGTAAATTAATGGGAAGTTTGATCTAATTTTTTTTAAATAAAGTGAGAAAATGTTTTAGTAAATAACCCCTTAATGCTTTTTATTAC
The DNA here is from genome assembly GCF_017654675.1 of Xenopus laevis. Taxonomy (NCBI): domain Eukaryota; kingdom Metazoa; phylum Chordata; class Amphibia; order Anura; family Pipidae; genus Xenopus; species Xenopus laevis. The sequence goes on from NC_054379.1 coordinate 138,532,899, forward strand.
ATATGGGGGAAGGAGGCATATGTGGCAAAGTTTCCATGTGCTTTTAAGCACTTTGAGAGACTGCTATTACTTATTAAGGGTGCCATTATTTTCTTTATAATTATGTCCTCCCTAAATCATTAATAAATATTCAGATAGGAGCTGTAATAGTTTTCTGTAATTCCAGTATCTCTGAAATTAGCCTGCAGGTGTGCCTCTATAAAAAAGGAAGCCGAAGTCGGAAGCTGGCAGTGCAAGGTGTCGGGTGGAGAGAGCAGGAAGAAGAGCTCAACCGGGACCGCCACCCGCAAATGGGGGTGCGAGGTCGTCACGTACCCGCCCGACCCACGGTCGGTCTGCACATCACTACAGCATACTGGCTTGTTTTTTTAATTTTGCCCTTTTTCTCTGTCATTAGCACCTCTGGCTGCAGGTCAGTACTGCAGTGGCATTTCTTCCATGAGGCAAGGTGAGAACCTTGCCTCAATAGGTAATGCCCCACAAGTTATCAGGGGCAGCAAAAAGCTGCTCCAGTAACTTCAAGAGCTGAATTTCCTGTTTTAAACTGGAAATTCGACCCTTCTAGTACAAACAGTACAGTTGCACTTCGGCACAGGTGACTTTGGGGCTAGAACCTCCCTTGCAGAACTGCATTCCCCCACCTACAACATTGCCTGCATTCAACGTTGCTGTATTCAAGAAGGTTAAGCCGGGGAAGGCACATTGGCCTCCTCCACTGCCTAACTTGAGTGTTCAACTGCTTTCAATGAGCACTTAGGGAGGTGTCACACAGGGAGATTAGGCTGTGACAAATCTTCGCTACTGCAGGTGGCTAATCTCCCCAAAATGCCTTCGGTTTTCCGAAGTTTCATTGTGAGTCAACTTTGGAAATCCGAAATGAAGCGTATGCCATACCGACAGCGATTCACATGCTTGCGGGATGGCATACGCCATCACTTTGGATTTCCAAAGTCACCCAAAGTTGTCTCACAAGAAAACTTTGGGCAACTTCAGAAAACCAAAGCAGGCAAAATTTTGCACTTGTGGTCATAAATAAACCCTACAAGCTAATTATGCACACACAAAACTGCTTCTCTACATTCCTAATTTTCATTTAATAATATAAGGGACACCCGTTGCATGGTCAAATATTTACAGATAAGAGGTATTCAGATAAATCTCAGTTTGTAATGCTCTTACAATAACTAATAGAGAATAGAGAATAAAGTCCAAGTCAAGCTGCAATGTAATCTAACTGTCTGGGAGTTGAATACGTTATGAGTCTGTACTTAAGAAACTTACACATACAATCTGATTTCAGGAGCTATATTATCTCTGTCAGTCGGGTATGTTAAGGTCAATTGTGAGCTGTTCGGGGAAGCGGTTCTTACCTGTCTCTCCATTGTTGATGCTGGAGTCCTTTTCTTTATGAGTTTCAGCAGAAGTGTCTGGATCAGCTATGCTGGATACATAATATTCAAATCCTCCTATATGCTCTTCATCACCATTGCCACGTAAGTACATATTCCGCCAACCTGCTGTTATGTAATCTGGAGTCTGCAAATGCCCATAATAAATATTCAAATGTGATTATTATTATTATTGTACTTTAAGGAATGTGAGAAATCCCTTTGTTATGCAGAGCCACTTACCAAAAACATAAAAGAACGTGCTTCTTATTTTATGAACACCTTAAAAGTAAATTCAGAGTCAGTTCTCTTGTATAACAATCATGCAAAATGATTTGCTTATACGAGATAAGTGGGGCAGATAAGAAAAGTAAGTAATAGTAGAAAAAGTAGATCTATGGAAATTGAAACTAAAAATGATGGATATAAATGGGAAGTTGCCCCATCCTATGATAGTGGCGTTTACTTTTCATTATCTCCCCAGGCTGTATAGGAAGATAATAATAGTAATAAGTGGTTTAGATAAAGGCCAATGATTACTTCTAGTTTCTACTACAAGATATCAAATGGCAACATGTTCTCTAGGCTTGGTATTCCGAGTCGCACGAGATTTCCTCGTAAGGCAACTTCAGGCGACTTCGGATTACAAAACGACACATGTGCCATGCCACAGGTGTTTTTTAATTTTAGTCGGCGCAAGACAGAGTTAAGGCATTCGGGGAGATTGTCGCCGCAAAGACGAAGCAATTAGTCGCCAGGCGACTAAATCTCCCCAAATCGCCCAGTGTGACCTTACCCTAAGGGCAAATGCACACGGAGCATACACTGCTCTCAGCCTTCATATTTTTGCAGGCTGTGAGAAGGGGAACTGCTCTGTGCCCCTGCTCCATTTATCTGAACCTCTTGTGTGTAGTCACATGCAGCGGAGCAGAAGTCAGCCCAAAGATGCTTTATTCCACGTATTTGGGCTGACCACCGCTGCAAGTAGAGTTGCCACCTTTTCTGGAATAAAATACCGGCCTTCTTTTTTCCCTATTAAAAAAATAACGGCCAGGTGGCAACCCTAGCTGCAAGTGAGCGCACACAGGTGGATCCAATTCTTATCAATTGGGACACAGAGAGGATCTGCTTCTCTCAGCCTGCAAAAAATACACTCTGTGTGACCATGACCATTAGCCACACAAGGGCTGAAATTGGCTTGCTGAAATACACAGGGTGAGAATCAGCCCCTACGCAGGCATTAGCCTTCTGTCCCGTCTGCACCCAGAACCATTGTGTTGCCTCAGGTGCAAGCAAACTTAGTAGATTTTGGCACAAGAAAGCAAACTCTTGCATTTCTTCACAGATATTTGCCACCTGTGTCGTAGCATACTGGCCTGAAAATTGTCTTGCTGATAAACGAGGCAGAGAATCAGCTCCTATGCTGGCATTAGCATCCTCTCCTGCCTTCAATCAGAACAATTGTGTTAGCCCGGGTGCAAGTACAAGCAGCTGATTCAGTGAGGAAAAACAAGACTTTGAATTCTTGCACCAAAATCAGCCATCACTGCACCTGGGCCAACACAATTGTTCCGGGTGCAGGCAGGAAAGAATGCTAAGGGAAGAGAGGACATACATTATAAGAGCCGATTGTTTTTAGGCCAGATATTCGTCATTCAGGCCCTTTATGCAACAAGAAAATGTTTCTAAATCCTCCTTTATAAATGATGTTAATAATCGTTTCATTCAAACATTAACATAATGTACTGCACATGACACATTTTTGGGTAAAAATGTAACATATTTTGCATGATTATGTCCCTTTCAATACAATATAGTAGGTTTCCTAGTGCACTGACATTGCCGCTATAGGTTTTTGGGAAAGGAAAAAAGTTAAAAAAACATAAATAAAAAAACAATATTATAAACTATAATACAATGCTGTTCTATTTGTAGATTCAACATTGCTGTTAATCTGAGCATGGAACGCTACGCTCTACTTTTTGGCTTCAACACATTAGTTGCGTTGGTTCTTCAGACCATCCTGACATTGTTTGCGAATCACAGTGGGCTTGGACTGGACATTACCTCTCAGGTATATAATTAAGGATCTTATTTACTGGAAAATATTTTTTTTAAATTGCCCCCCGCCAGCACTGAGACTTTCACAAAAGGAGGGAGCTCCCAGTTTGAGCGGTCATGTTGGGGCACACGCATGCGCATAATTCTGCGAATTCTGTGACTGACTCATCATGCACATGTGCGTGACACTATAGTTTGACACTATACTTTAATTGGGGACCCCTATCTCAGTTTATTGAATTTAAAATTCTGTACCATTTCTGAAATAATCAAGTTTATCTTCACTATCCCTCACTCAGAATCTGTTTCTCTTCATTCCCTCTTCATGCAAGAGTTGGGTGTCAGATATTCATTGACAGTTAGATCCAATATATCTTATAGAAGATGTATTAGAACTCACTCTATTAAAATCACTAGACATCATGTCTCTCTACATGCAGAATTTGTGCAAAAGGCAGTTATTTTGTAAGATTTTGTTTGTACTGGAATCAGTTGAGTGACATCTAATTCATCTGCTAGAGAAGGAAGCCCCCCCCTATAAGATATATTGGATCTAACCAGGGGCGCCTCAGCCGGAGCGGGTCGAGGGGGGCTGCACTAGCAGACCCAAATTTCCGCCCCTGGTAACTGGCCACTCCTTGCTTCATGGCAGGAGTGGCCCTGGATCTAACTGTCAATGAATATCTCACACCCAACTGCTGCATGAAGAGAGAATGAAGAGAAACGGATGCTGATAAAGGGATAGTGAATATACACTTGGTTATTTCAGAAACAATGCAGAATATTGAATTGATTGTATTCAGAAAGTTTTTTATTTCTGTATGATGAAGCTTATGTTCAATTCTCATTTTTGCGATAGTTCCCCTTTAAGTAACTTGTCCAATATCACAAGGATTTGGCACAGGACCACTCCTGCCAACTTAGGAACCTTGCCTCAGGTGCCAGTGTGCAGCAGGTTACCCGGCGCTGAAATTATGTTTTTTTAACATGTTCTCTGCATTAGCAATGGGGGGGTGGAGGATGAATTGGGATGGCTGTCTCAGGACCAGAATCACATCCTCAGTGTAATGATGTTTTATTTTAGATAAATTTCCAGATAATTATTTTATTTACTCTGAATAAAATGCTGCTACCTGTACAAAATCACTTTGGGTTTTTGGAATTTGTAAAGCATCATTAGCTCTAGAGGCCTCTTAGTCTTTTCTTTTTATTTCTGTTTGTCCCTCACCCCAGATAAAAAGTTACCAGTCTGCCCTCATCACAAGTCTCTTTGGAATATTTTAGAAAGCTCATCCAACCGTTCTCAATCACTAAACAGTAAGAGGAGGGGAAGCTATAACCTCTGGGCCAACTCTAAAGCTAATGATGTTTTCATTTTATTGGCTGGTGGGGGAATTGGATTTTCTGCTGCTAGTCTTAGCCCCTCACTTTTGACATGTATGAGCTTTAGTAAGGCAACTTCCCCAGGCCCGGATTTGTGGAGAGGCCACCAAGGCCTAGGCCAAGGGCAGCAGGATTTTAGGGGGCAGCATGCTACCCAACCACACCCACATTGGTTCAGAAACACTGGGGAGCTGCAGGAGATGCGATAGTTTTTAAAATTACCCATGTGCCAATCCCTAGTGCCCCGGTCCTGATGATGAAAATTTAATTGAATAAAAGGGTGGGGACGGGGCGACGAACGACAGTGGGCCTAGGGGCGCCTGCTATGTAAATCCGGCCCTGAACTTCCCTCCCTCTAGGCAGTATTATTCCTTTGGTGAGTTAAATGTTGGGGAAAGTGGGCTTTAGCCTGCTGATTGCCCCCTTTTGTACCTTCCTGCAAACTTGTTCAGCAGCTGACATAACATGTGCAGTTATGATTATTATAGAACAAAGTTGTGGCCTTATTTTCCCCAGCATGGTCTTATTTCAGCTATACCCATATCTTTTGTGTCCAAGTTTGGCAGCCATGTTTTTCCAACAACAAACTGTACAAGCCTGATATTTCTCACTTTTGTTTGCAGTTTTTGGTGTATGGAAGCTACTTTGCTGTTACCGCTTTGATATTCATGTTGTGGACCACATATCTGATCGCCTCTCACTACTGCAAGAACCCAGACAATGACCTTCACAGTACAATCAAGGCAATGTCCCCCCAGGGATACGGACTAAACTCACCTACAGCTGGAAGTGTTGACCCTGACAATGTTTCACACAAACACTCCTTCACTCAATAAGCCTGGGTGACATTGGAAAAGGGGGAATCTAATTAACAGCTTTCAGACAGTTTTACTTAAAGGATGGTTATACGGGTATGGGATCCGTTATCTGGAAACATGTTATCCAGAAAGCTCCAAATTATGGGAAGGTCATCTCCCATAGACTCCATTTTAATCAAATAAATCATATGTTTTAAAACAGGTTTCCTTTTTCTCTGTGACAACAAAATAGAACAGGTATGGGACCTGTTATCCAGAATGCTCGGGACCTGGTGCTTTCTGGATAATGGATCTTTCTGTAATTTAGATCTTCATACTTTGAGTCTATTAGAAAACCATTTAAACATTAAATAAACCCAATAGGCTGGTTTTGATTCCAGTAAGGATTAATTATATCTTAGTTTTGATTAAGTATAAGGTACTATTTTATTATTACAGAGAAAAAGGAAATAATTTTTAAAAAATTGTATTATTTGTATAAAATGGGGTCTATGGGAGATCGCCTTTCCATAATTCGAAGCTTTCTGGATAATGGGTTTCCAGATAATAGATCCCATACCTGTACCTTGTACTTGATTCCATCTGAGAAATAATTAATCCTTACTGGAGGCAAAACAATCCTATTAGGTTTATTTAATATTTTAATGATTTTTTTTTAGTAGACTTAAAGTATGGAGATCCCTTATCCGGAAAACCCCAAATCCTGAGCATTCTGGATAAAAGATCCCATACCTGTACTCAGTATCTGAAATTCTGAACTCACAATAAAGTCAGTTTAAAGTATTAAGTCATGTGCTCATCTGAGATTTACAGTATGTGTATATGTATACCGTGTATATGCAAGCAGCAATGGCTATATATGAAAGAAACCCTGTCACTATATACTATATATTCAGTTTCTCATCATACAATATAAATACTCAGCAACGCTTTAAAAAATTGCAGTTTTCAAGTGATATTTTCTGCCCAATTATTTAGGGAAGTGGGTACAGGGAGAAGGGTTATCGGGTTATGCGTATGCCTAAAAGATATAATGTATCCCACTTATAAAATATAAAAATACCCGTCTGGCGCTGCAGGTGAGAGGTGGGGTGCGGCAAAAACAAAGGCCGCCTCAGGCGGCAAATCGGGCAGGATCGCCCCTGGTGAGGCTACACATTTTTATGCATACGGCCCTTCCTGTCAGTGCAGGACGTCTGGGGGTTAAGTTCTCCTCTCTGGAGGCAGGACAAACATTAATGAATTCTTAAACTCCTCCTCTTCCTGTGTCTCCTTCCATCCTCAGTTTTTTGTTTGTCCTGCTCGGAGGTGGACACCTTCATATATCCTCTTCGCATTTTTTATTAGTTTTTTATTTTATTTTTTTCCTGTATTCATCATGTGTGCTCTTATCTGTTATTGAGCCCCCTACCATGGTTGTGTGCTCTCCCAGATGAAAGAGCCCTAATCTACAGATCTACTCAAGGTGAGCCCTTATTTAGAGTGCTCCTTTTATTATTACTAACCTATAGTACCCTTTGAGCCCTTCTATTGAATTGTGTGCTCCGCTTATGTCAGAAAGCGTTGCTGGTTTGTGTGAGCCCCTTCTACCATTAATTAGATTGTGCGCTCCACTTCACATTCACCAGCGGTTCCAATGGCTGTGGTACCTTTACAGGATGACCGGCGGTTTTGTTCCCCTGGCATCGCTAATACACCATGTTACTCGCGGCTCCTCCGTTGCTTTGGGCGAGCGCTTCCTAGACGCGCCTTCGCCTACGTCACTTCCGCTCACGATGTTTCTTCAGAATCGCGCCAAAATGACCGCGCACGGAAGTGACGTCATTGGGGAGTCGCAGCACAGGCGGATTCACGCTACTCGAATCCTGTGAAGCAGCTAAGTATATTCTGCTATTTTGGTGTAGTTTAAGCAATATTCTGCGGGAGCATTGGGAGTTTACCTTACAAAAGGAAAGCAAATAATGGCACAATCAAAGGAACTATTTGATCTCATTGAAGAGTTGTCTGAAAATCCTAAGAGACCCATCAGACATACCAGAAAAAAGGGAAAGAAAAGAGAAGTGATCTCAACTTCACCTTCTCCCCCTATTTTACACAAGATAACCAAGGCTACTCAATATGCTGATTCAGAAAATGAACTGGAACAACCAGTACCTATTTCTACTATTGCTATGGTGCATGCGTGTCAGGATCCTCCCAACTCCCCTCATTTTTCACCGGGCCCAGCCAGCCCTGCACACACTTCTCATTCACAGTCTGTGCCCCAGGATCATTCACCCGCCAATCCTAATACTCAGCAGATGTCACACTTATTAGATTGGTTACAGGCTCAGATCCATTCTTCTGTCCAGCAAGCAGTTACTAGTCACGTGCAGACTCAAACTCGGCCTAAGATCAAATCCAAGATTCCAGTACCTATTCTTTCTGAATCATCAGACTCAGAATCAAATATTGGTTCAGATTCGGAACTCAGTAATTGTGATTCTTCCGATTCGGATTCTGCAGCATCAGATGCAGCGGTCTCTCCTAAACAACCTGATGAGATCAAGTTACTCCTCAAGTATCTTTGCGATACTCTAGAGATTAAGGAGGCCCCATTACCAGTTTCTAAGGTGGACAAGGTATTGGGTAACACTCATAAAAAGACCAGAGTATTTCCCACGAGCAAATCTGTCACACAGATTATATCAGACGAATGGTCTGAACCTGACAAGCGTAACATTGTTCCACAAAAATTTCACACGAAGTACCCAATTTCTGATGAGAATAAGCATTTTGGGGACAAATCTCCAAAAGTTGACTCTGCCATAGTTCGTTTGTCCAGGAATACGACACTACCATCTGAAGATGCAGGATCCTTCCGTGATCCCATGGATAAAAAGATGGAATCGGCCCTCAAAAGGGATTTTATTCATTCAGCGGCGGTTCTACGTCCGGCTTCGGCTTCCATTAGCGTTGCCCGCACAGCTAAGTTCTGGTGCCAAGAACTGAAGAAGTCTTCTCTTCTCAAACATTCCGACTCAGTGACAGCCCTTGATAAAATCTCTCTGGCCTTATCCTTTCTTAGTGACGCTGCACTCGAGATTACTAAGTTAACCGCTAGAGCTTCAGCATCAGCCATAACAGCCAGAAGAGCACTTTGGCTAAGACAATGGTCAGGCGACACAGCTTCCAAGCACCGATTGATTTCCTTAAAGTTTGAAGGAACGCAATTGTTTGGTCCAGAACTCAAACAGATTATTGCAGAAGTCACAGGGGGCAAAAGGGCATTCCTTCCCCAGGGTAAGAGAACCAATAAAGTGGAGCACAAGCGGAACTACCATCATAGGTCTTGGGGATCCTACTCCAGACAATCCAACCGAGGTAGACCCAACACCAATACTTCGAACAAGAAGTTCAAACCATGGCAATCACAATCCAAAGTTGTAAGGAAAGGGGGACCTCCCAAAAGTCAGAATTCCTGACTCCACCGGTCACACGGATCCAGGAGTGGGAGGCAGACTAAAACGTTTTGCTCCAATTTGGCAGGATTCCATTACAGACCAATGGGTCCTCAATATTATTTCGACAGGCCTCAAAATATTCTTCACCAGATTTCCTCCATCTTTCCGTTTTGTTCCTTCAAAGCATCCCTCAGATCCCATCAGAGTGGAAGCCACCCTTTCTATTCTTCGAGACCTTCAAGAAAAGGGAGTGATTGCTTTAGTACCTCCAGAGGAACACTTTCAGGGTTTTTATTCAAACATCTTCTTGGTACCAAAGAAAGACGGTGGTTTCCGTCCCGTCCTAAATTTACACCCACTCAACAAGTCGGTCAAATACCAGAGGTTCAAAATGGAGACAATTCGCTCCATCACTTCATCCATACCAGCTGGCGCATTCATGACAAAAGTGGATCTAAAGGATGCGTATCTACACATCCCAATACATCCAGATCACTTCAAATATCTGAGATTCTTCATGAACCAGCAACATTTTCAGTTTCACGCAATGCCCTTTGGCCTAACGTCGGCACCAAGAGTGTTCACGAAAGTCTTAGGGGCACTTGTAGCAGTGATTCGTTCTTTCGGCATCCATATTTATCCATACCTGGACGATATCCTAATATTCGCAGAATCAAGCCCAAAAGCAGTTCTAGCAACACAACTCTGTATTCACCATCTCACAAGACACGGCTGGATAATAAATTATCAAAAGAGCATACTCACTCCAACTCAGATTCTTCCGTTTTTAGGCATGGTGGTCAACTCCACGCTTCAAAGCCTCTTTCTACCAACAGACAAGATCCTTCACATCCAGTCAGCAATAATTTCTCTGCAAACCAATGCTCCAACAGCATTCTCAATTCTTCAATTGCTAGGCCTTATGGCGTCAACCATAGACGCCGTTCCCTTTGCAAAATTCCACATGAGACCACTTCAAAGGGAATTTCTGCGGAAGTGGAACAAAGATCACCAGAATCTTTCTCAGACAATATCTCTTTCGGGGACCGTCCTTGCCAGCCTTCGCTGGTGGACCAAACCAGACAGCCTTTCCAGAGGAAAGACGTGGCATCTACCAGCTCCAATTGTCATATCCACAGATGCCAGCCTCAAAGGCTGGGGAGCAGCCTGGCAACACCGATCCTGCCAGGGCTTGTGGAGTCCCCAAGAGCAGACCCTCCACATAAACATATTGGAAATCAGAGCAATTTACAATGCCCTCACTCATTGGTCGGCATTGCACGGAAAGTCTCATGTCCGCATCCAATCGGACAACAGTACTGCTGTAGCGTACCTCAACAAGCAAGGGGGTACTCGAAGTACCGCAGCAATGTTGGAGATATCCAAGATCATCAACTGGTCAGAGACTCACTTTACGACCATAACGGCCATCTACATTCCGGGTCTCCAGAATTGGCAAGCGGACTATCTCAGTCGCAACACACTAGACCCGGGCGAATGGCAACTCAAGACATCAGTTTTCCGTCTAATCACCGACAAGTGGGGAACTCCTTGTGTAGACATAATGGCATCCCGACACAATTCTCAGGTGCCCAGATTTTTCTCAAGGATCAGGGACCCAATGGCAGAGGCTGTCGACGAGTTAGCTACTCCGTGGGCCTTCCAGTTGGGTTACGTGTTTCCTCCATTGCCACTTCTACAGCGAACTCTCCTGAAGATCCGTCAGGAGGGGATTCCTACTATCCTGGTGGCGCCACGGTGGCCAGCTCGCAGCTGGTTTGCGGACGTGATAGCTATGCTGGCGGATCAGCCACTTCGGTTGCCCATCACACCAGATCTACTGACTCAGGGTCCAGCTTGGTACCAGGATGTGCACAAACTGAGTTTAACGGCTTTCTTCTTGAATCCAGCCTCTGGAAACAGAAAGGATTTCCACAGTCAGTGATTGATACCTTAATATCTGCAAGACGTCCTACCACAGCCAGATCATACCATAGAATTTGGCGAATTTTCATTTCCTGGTGTGAGGATCATAATTTATCTTGGATAAACTGTGAGTCACCTCAGATCCTTCAGTTTCTACAAGCCGGTTTCGACAAGCAACTCGGTATTTCATCACTCAAAGTGCAAGCTTCAGCCTCAGCCGCATTATTTCAACATCAATGGGCTCTGCTGCCAGAAGTTAAATTGTTTTTTCAAGGGTTATCTCATCTCCGACCACCGACTAAAAGCCGTATTCCCTCCTGGGATTTGAACTTAGTTCTAGAAACTCTTCAATCAACTCCGTTGAGCCAGTGGAATCGATAGACCTTAAGTTTTTAACCCTCAAAACAGTTTTTCTTTTGGCCATTGCATCAGCAAGGCGAGTATCGGAATTAGCTTCCTTGTCATGTAAGTCACCGTGGCTCAAGTTTCATCCAGACAAAGCTGTACTCCGTACCAATCCTGCATTTCTACCTAAGATGGTTTCAGCCTTTCATGTGAACCAGGACATTGTCATTCCTACTTTGCAAACTCAAGACTTAACTCAGCCATCTAGGATTCCACAATCCTTAGATCCGGTACGAGCCTTAAAGACCTATGTGCAGAGAACTCAATCTCTTAGACATTCTGATGGATTGTTCATCCTTTTTGGGGGTCATAAAGCTGGTTCCCCTGCCTCTAAGAGAACCATAGCTAGGTGGATAGTGGAAGCCATTTCTATTGCTTATACTCAGGCCGGAATGCCTCCTCCAATTCAGTTGAGAGCTCATTCCACTAGGAAAGTCAGTACCTCATGGGCATTCCATAACGAAGTTTCAATGGAAACTATTTGCCAAGCAGCCACTTGGGCTTCACCACACACTTTTTCTAAGTTCTATAAGTTTGATTTGTATAATGCAAGCCAATCAGAGTTTGGCAGGAAGGTGCTACAAGCAGCAGTAGCACGTAGATAGCTTCCTATAGTTCACAAAATTGCAGTGTTTTTTTCGTTACACATGTTAAGTTTTTTTTTCTACCCTACCCTTTTTCGGACGGCTTTGGGACATCCCCAGACGTCCTGCACTGACAGGTAGGGCCGTATGCATAAAAGGAGATTTACTTACCTGGTAAAGCTCTTTTGCATAGGCCCGTACTGTCAGTGCAGCATCCCGCCCTATGTTTGTGGGTGTGGGTGCCGGTTGCTGCCGCTCCTTAGCTAGTTAGGGAGTTAAGCTATGTTTTTTTCTGTGTGTCTCCATTCACAGACTTTACAACTAACTGAGGATGGAAGGAGACACAGGAAGAGGAGGAGTTTAAGAATTCGTTAATGTTTGTCCTGCCTCCAGAGAGGAGAACTTAACCCCCAGACGTCCTGCACTGACAGTACGGGCCTATGCAAAAGAGCTTTACCAGGTAAGTAAATCTCCTTATTGCTACTTATTATTACTAATCTTTCTAGTCAGGCCTCTCCTTTTCGTACTCCAGTCTCTTATTCAAATCAATACATGGTTGCTAGGGTAATTTGGGCCCTAGCAACCAGACTGATGAAACTGCAAACTGGAGAGCTGCTAAATAATTTAAAACCCACAAATAATAAAAAATGAAAACCAAATGCGAATCGTCTAAGAATATCCCTCTCTACATCATAATAAAAGTTAACTGAAAGGTGAACAACCCCTTAGCTCGTAGGCTCCTTTAACACTCGTTAAACAAGTCGCACCTCAGGGTCCTTATATCCTATCAGTAACCCAACTAAACCCAGCTCTCCGACTAAACACCAATTGCAGAGTTTAGCATTATTATATCAAGTGAGCTATTCTGTCGCCGGTGCGTAAAGCGGAAGTGTGTTCCTAGATTTATTTCCTACGAGCAAATGTTCTGCAGCTAAAGGGTTCCGGGGGTAGACGTGACCTATTGGCTAGGCTCTTCTTTCAGCCAGTGATACCATGGAGTCCCTGCTGCTGGGACTCCGGTTACTAGCCGTGTCTGGGTCACGTTGGATTCCAGTCCGGGGGAAAAAGCGCTGGTTGCGTCCGTATCTAAGGGCCTTGGAGAAACAGTGGGAACTGGCGGACCACCGAAGCCGATTCCAAGGTAACCGCGGCACGTGTGACAGTGTCAAAGTCAAAGCCAGTGTTATGGCCAGACATATATTGACTTATTGTTCCATAACATATAGAACCATATTGGCCCGCATAAGCGCCATTTGCTTTTACTTCCTACGAGTTGAGCTGTATCCTTGGAGAGCCAATCACATCCTCAATGTTCTTCACTTCAGTGCAGCCCAGGGGTGACAGGTGTCATTTTCAAAACCTGCCAAAGTCTGCTACAAAACCAGCCCAAAACTATCCAAGAGGCACCTCAACAGTAGCCTAAATATAGCACAATTTGTGCAATGAGAGAATTCTAAAAAACAGAAACATGAATTCATGTTAAAATACACTTTTCTAAAATTTTCACTGTTTCACAAATTTTCCCATGAAGCAAAATGGGACAGATTTGTCCGTCACCAGGGGCTTAACTACAGAAGGGGGCCCCATAAGGCCCTAATACATATACAATTTCAATAAACATTGGTGCACTTTGGACATGCCTGTGTTACACCAATATTTATTGAAATTGTATATTTTGGCCCTTTTTTCAAATTTATACTGGCCCTCAGCCTCCATCATGAAATTAATAATAATGAGGGCCCCCAGCACAGTGTGATCAGGAATCCCATAGCTGTAATATCTGCCATTTGGTCTATACTGCTGCCTGTGTGCTGAAGGTGTTAGCAATAGACATGTACTGGAATGTAGAGACGCCATACTTCTTTAGGTTACTGTACTGGCACATCAGTAAGTCTATTGACACCTTCATCCCTAAAGAAGTATGCAAAAACAGCGCGTCACTACGTGCCAGTATGTTTCTATTGCTAATACCTTCAGCACACAGGCAGCCGTATAGACCAAGTGGCAGATCATTTCACTAATGTGCCCAAATGTTACTGCTATGATTACTCGATTCCTGTAATTTAATGTTATGGTTCAAAGAATGTCGGGCTGAATGGTCGCTCCCCACACATTTTCACCTCACCCAATCTGGCCCTCATTGCAAAAAGTTTGAGCACTCCTGTTATAACAGGTCAACCTCTAGATATTTAGCAGATTTTTGGCCCAAAATTGTCTGAAATTGAGGAAAGTCACTGTAAAATGTGACACTGCTTAAAGGGGTTGTTCATCTTCCAAACACTTTTTTCAATTCAATTGTTTTTAGATTGTTCCCCAGAAATTACTTTTTTCAATTACTTTCCATTATTTATTTTTTACTGTTTTCCCAAATTCTAAGTTTAAAGGTGAATGTTCGTGTCTCTCTGGTGTTTGAGTCTGGCAGCTCAGTAATTCAGGCGCAGACTCTAAACTGTTACAATTTTGCAACATTTAGTTGATACATTTCTCGGGAGCATCTCTGGAATATTAGAAACTAATGTATCAAGACTAACAGCTGCCTTTAATGAAACTCAGGGATTCTGCTCAGCAGGGACAAAAATAAGAAATGTATCAACTAAATGTATCAATTTAGAACAGTTTACAGGGTTGGCGACTCCCTCTCCCAGGGCTGCTTCAGAAGGTGACACATTACACTTTACACTTCAATATTAGAAAAACGGCCACACATTTAGCCCAAAATCTGGTAACTCCCAACTTCTACACAAGTCAGTCCCATTGCATGCTGGATATTGTAGTCTTACATTAAACTTGGCAGTTGGCAAATTGTTAAACAAAAACTACATTACCCAACATGCATTGGGAGACACAGGCTTGGTACATTAGGGCAAGAAAAAACATTGGCTGGTTTCCAAAGTACAAACCAGCCTAAGGCCCCAAAATGAGGTCAAATCTATACCTTGGCTAGTTTGTACTTTCAAAACCTGCCTGGGCTTTAAATTAGTAGGCCAATTTGGCTGGAAAACCACCAACCTGGTAACTCTGGTGCCACCTCTATTCACAGATATCATCATTTTTTTTAAATTCATATGAATTTTGAAATGTGAATCCTAATTGACACCTTTTTACATTTCTCTCAAACTGAAATATTTAGTATCTGCTTTAAAGGCACATGACTAAATCAAAGTCGCAAAGAATTGGCCAGATCTGAATCTCACAAAAAGTTTGAATCCTGAATTCGGTGCATCCCTGTTCCCAGGACCCTTTCCCATTACTTCTATTTCAAAGCTTGGAGTCTTTAAACCTGACCAACTATTCTGATGCATTAAAGGGGTTGTTCATCATTAAATTAACTTTTTAGTATGGCGTGAGTGTGATATTCAGAAATAATTTGCAATTGGTTATTCTTTTTTATTTTATTTCAATTTTTATTCAGCAGCTCTCCAGTTTGCAATTTAAGGAATCATGTTTCTAGGGTCCAAATTACCCTAGCAACTATGCATTGATTTTAATAAGGGAAAATAAATAGTAGATTGAATAGAAAGAGGAGTAATAAAAACTAGCAAGAACAATAAACATGTAGCCTTACAGAGCATTTGTTTTTAGATGGGATCAGGGACCCCCAGCTAGAAAGAGTCAGTAAAAGAAGGCAAATAATTAAAAAAAAAAAAAAAAAGTGAAAGCCAATTGAAACGTTGCTTAGAATTCGTCATTCTATAACATACTGAAAGTAAATTTAAAGGCCTCATGTCTGGTAAGCTATGATTATTTTCTAGAAGTGCAGCTTGGAATACACTTGTGTTTTGTTCTAGATGGGCCTGTTTTGAGCAACTGTTTAATTGGTTTTCTCTTTTTTTTAATATTTTTTCAAATGATTAATATTAAAATTAGCCTTCCTGTTCAGCTCCTTTCTGGCCTGCAACTGAAAATGCAATCTGGATGTCTGGGTCCCTGACAGTGAGGCTTTAATTTTCTTTCATATTTTATTCCTTATTTTTGTATACTGGGCCTCTGGTATTCAACTTCTGTTCTGATGCCTGTTGTTGGTTTGAAATATTTTATTTGGTTTCACAATAAGATGCCTGTTGTTATGGTTGTTAAGCCCTTGGCAACCAGATACCTGCTTAAATCTCCAGCTTCACAACCGCACAACAAAAAACAAAACCATTGTCGACATTCAAGTATTTGAGTTAACTTTTAGCTTGATGAAGAGATTGCTATTCTGGGACAAATTGCAATTGTCTTTTTATTTTTTATTTGTTGTTTTAGTTTTTCATTCAACAGTTCTCCAGTTTGCAATTTCAGCTATCAGGTTGCTATGGTCCAAATAACCCTAGCAACCATGATTTTAAATCAGATTTGAATACGAGAATATGAATAGGGGAGGGGCTGAATAGAAAGATGAGTTATAAAAAGCAGCAATAACAATACATTTGTAGCCTTACAGAGCATTTGATTTTTAGAATACTGGAAAGATTCAGAAGAAAAAGGGAAATAATTGAAAAAATATTAAAAAAAAGAAATAATGCAGACCAAATTTGCTTAGATATCTACAATATATTAAAAGTTAACGTACAGGTGAACCGCCCCTTTCAAGTATTTAAAGGTGACTTACCCCTTTACAATGCAATCATTAAGTCCTGTATGATGGGCATAGTGCACTATATAACAATAAAGAAATAAAACCTTCTTAGTTTGGTCCATAGCAGCTTATTTAGGAAGACCTCAATCTTTTGAAGATGAATAAGACACATAATGCATGTGAACTGATAAACGTTCCTTCTATTTAGCTGAACATTTTCTCATAAAGCCACTGGTTTTGTAAAACAAACGTGCCTTATAAAACTGTTCCAGCCAATAACATAAAGATCACATTTAGGAAGGCCTGGTGGCTAATTGTATATGTATTTTTCTTGTATGGAAATCGGCACCTAAACTGCATTTTATCGTAGGTCGCAGCAGCCAAATTTTGACTACCATGCCGAGGTTTTGGCTTTCTCCCAGCGATTAAACGAGAGCTTCTCAATACAACTGCTAAAGACTGCATTTGTGAATAAGACTTATGTGGTACAGGAAGAGCAGCAACGACAGCAGCTGGGCCTTGACAAGGAGACGGCCATGTTGAACCTGCAGGATAATGAGCAGCTTGCTGACGTGGGCTCTGAGTTCACTGCCTCGTATCTGCAGAATGCCCTGGCGCAGTCCTTCCCCAACCTGCCTCCTGACGGCATCAAATCTCTGGTTGATCACCTTACTGGCCAGGAGGTTATAGGCCACGTTGCTCAGAATCTGTCAGTGGAAGACTTGACACTCAGCTCTGAGTGTCCTTTAGACCTGCTAACTATTCACAGAACCTTATTTGCTATTATTGGAGCTTTGCTGCAGAGCAGTGGCACCCAGAGAGCTGGTTTGTTTATCAGGGTATGTGTCTTTCATATGCATGCATTCATTTGGTGTAATAGCATATTGTGCTGTGTGTGCAATGACCCTGCTGTTGTAATATAAACTGTCAGTCCCACTCAGGAAATCAGATAAACTGGTGCAGTTATTTTGTCCAGTCCAACAATCAAAATATTATCTTCCAAGCCTCTTTTTTTTTTTGAGCTATTATGAGGCTTTGGCAAGTCTGTAAACGATAAGAGACAACTCTCTCATACTTTGTTTCAGATGGCCTAAAAGATTGGATTAATGTTATTTTCATGCCAAACTGTTCAGCTGACAGTTAGTTTGTCAGATAAGGTTAGTCAGCCTGTGTATCTGTGTCTTGCGCCGCAAAGGGCCGAGATCAGCCTGACAAAATACACAGCCGATTTCAGACACTACCTCAGGCAGTAGCCTCCCTTTTCTGTTCACATCTTGAACTATTGCATCAGCTCCATCACAAAAACACTCCGCAGAATTCGGGAAGAAGCACAAGACTTTGCATTTCGCACCAACATCCAACCAATGAGTTCGCACCAGAGCCAACACAACGGTACCGGATGTGAACACAAGAAGGAGGCTGCTGCCTGCAGTAGGGGCTGAAATTGTCCTGTGTATTTCCCGCAAGCTGTGTGGCCCTGTCCTTAAAGCTGCAGGTTCAGTCAATAAAGTCTTCAAAAAAGCTAGAGTGCAGAAAAAGAAAACAGTAGTTTTACGCTGTCAACTGATGAAGGAAAAAACAAAGGAAAATAAAGGTATAAAGTGACTTTAAAGGAGAAGGAAAGCTCCAAAACAGTATATTGCCAATAGATTAGCCACAATAGTACAAGCTATAACACTATATTTATTCTGCAGAATGCTTTACCACACCTGAGTAAACAGCTCTAAAAGCACTCTGTTTGTTTAGGATAGAAGCTGGCATATTAGCTTGGTGTGATATCACTTCCTGCATGAGTCTCTCCCTTCTCATTCATAGCTCTGGGCTCCGATTACAGCAGGTAGAGAGGAGCAAACTGAGCATGCTCAAGCCCTAGCCCTCGAGGTTTAAGATGAAAACAGGAAGTCTGATACAGAAGCCCATGAGTACACAAGAGAAGGAAAGAAATGCTGTGTTTCTTTTGACAGAGGACTCCGAGCAGCATTACTTTGAGGGTTTACTGGTGTATTTATATAGACCTTTCTGATAAGTCTTACTTAGTTTTAGCCTTTCCTTCTCCTTTAAGATAATTCCCTTTTAGCAGAATATTTGTCTATTTCATTTATACAGTGTTCTTAGATTATGTCCTCGGAAAAAAAAAATCAAAGGTAGTGCTCAGTGATAAGGGCAGCAAAATATTGATATTGTTAATGTATAAGATTATGCCATTGTACTTTACAGAGATTAAGTAATGTAAGAAAATCAATAGGAGCTACATAATTTTACTGTCCAAAAATGTACTTTAGTTACACAAACTAAACGGAACACTTAATCATTAATCATTCTGTAAATTTCATATAACCAGGATGCTCATGTAAAGGACTAAGATATTTGGCTGATGTTGTTGGAGCTTCCTAGTTGCCTGTTTATAACATACTGGCAGTACATTAAATGAGGAGGAAAGTCTTAGGCCGACCATAGAAGCAAAGATACTATTGTATGAAATGAAGATTTATATGATTTTCGTACCATGTGTGGATTGTCCTGTTCAGTCGATCGGACAGTTTAAAAGATTTATATCGGCTAACTATAATATCTCTGTGTGTATTGCCTATCTGACTATATCTATGGGAGACTGTCACTACGATTTGTCGGACATAACTTTCATATGATTGCTGCCTGTCAATGAATGGCCCGAGCATTGTGGGATTTGTTCTCTTTACTACTTTATTTTAATCTGAATGGTTAGTTGCAGGTCAGAATATTGGAACAAAGTTTTTTAGTCTGATATAGCATAATCTGCATGTCTATGGTCATCTTAAGTCACTGGAGGGTGCAAGATTTTAGGCATTTGTGATTGAATTCACTTACCTGAGACTCCGGGCTGGAGCTCCTGTTGGACAGACTTACACTGGCCTGGAGTATATTTTGGGATGATTCTGAAGTACAGAGTATTTCGGCACAACACTAACATTTTTTTAAGAGGAGCGCTGACTCGGGGTCTGAAGTAAGTGACTGAATTCACTGGGGGGTTCCTAAGAACATGCCCCCAGTGATTCTGCCTTTCCTTCTCATTTAATCATTTGCATTAAACTGTTTACTGTAGATAGAAAGCTGCTGTTCTAGTTCCAGTTTTATTGTATCTGATTACAAACAAAGTTCTCTCCACACTACCTCTCGGCTTTTCTCTAGGATTTTCTTATGACACAGTTGATTGGAAAGGACCTCTTCGATATATGGTTAATTGCAGACCCCATGTATTTGCTGATACAAGAGCTCTCCCAGAGAAACCTTCCTCTTCCTGAACCCCGACTCACTAGGGAATGCGGAGCTGCAACTGTCCTGCCTGTGTACTTTGTTGGATTGTACTGGTCAGTATCTCTTAATGCTTTCGTTTTTTATAACAGCCACAATCTAAATGAAGAATGTATAACACCAACTGGTGCCAGGGCACTATCTTCCCTGTATGTTTTCGCCAGAATAGCGCGGGCTTTCCTCATATTACCGCTGGTTTCCCTCCTGGTACAGGTATGGAATCAGATTATCTGGAAACCCATTATACAGAAAGATTGTCTCCCATAGACTCTATTTTATCCAAATTTAAAAAATTATTTCCTTTCTGTAATAATAAAACAGTACCTTGTACTTGATCCCAACTAAGATATAATTAATCCTTATTGGAAGCAAAACCAGCTTATTGGGTTTTTTTGATTTTATTGTAGACTTAAGGCATGAAGATCCAAATTATGGAAAGATCCATTATCCGGAAAATCCCAGGTCCCGAGCATTCTGGATAATGGTCCCATACCTGTACAATAGTTTCCTTCCAGATTTGGAAAACATAAATGTGACCATAGTGTGTGTGTAAATGTGATAGGGATTTTAGATTGTAAGCTCCACAGGAGGAGGGACTGATGTGAATGATGTGTAATCTCTGTAAAGCACCGATGGGCTTGTAAATAAAGTGGCACTGCCCAAATACTGTATGAAGTGTGTGCTATGCAGGAATTTGAGTCTGTTGGTGGCTGCTGTTGGTTGTTGTACCTAAACCTCTCTTAAACTCAGTTGCCTTCCCTGAGCTTAAACTTTAGCTGTCAGCATGGGCTTTATAATCAATGGGGCTGGAACTTGACCTGATGATAAGATAAAATTATGACAAAATTAGTTAATTATTATTGTTATTATTGTTAATATATATTAATAATACCAATAATAATTCACTTCCTTTCAGTGGGGCTGGAACTTGACCTGATGATAACACCCATGCTGACACCTATAATTTATAAAGAAGCAACATATTCTGCAGCACTGTACAATAAATGGATGTGTGTGCGCTGAACATACAGAATACATGCAGAAAAATACAACCAATACAAGAGGTAAAGTGGGCCCTGTCCAAAAGAGCTTACAATCTAAAAGGAGGAGGTGTGAGGATCCGGAAGGTGAGAGTTGGCAAGGTGAGAGATGTGACACTGTGCAGAGCATTTAGCAGTATAAAACACACACACTGAGGCTTTATTAGGCTAGGATAGGGTAAGCTTCTCTAAAGAAATGTGTTTTGAAAGAAATATAAATAAAATGAATGTAAAATTGCTCAGGGTGCTCTTTTAGACACCTTTCCTTTTTATATTTAAATTTTTTTGTTTTTTTTAAACTGCTGATTTATTGAATTTTGCAGCTCTGCCTGCCAGTTCAGTTTTCTAACTGTACAATTTATGCAGAATATGTTCAGAAGAAAAAGAGAGAACTGTCCTGAGGTTGCTCTGCTCAGGAAAGATAAGAAACTTCACATGGACTTTCTCATGTCTTTCCAGAGCAATATCAGAACAGTTTCCCTTCGGAGCATGTTCTCTGTGACTGTTCAGTTCAAAAACTGACCAGCAGGTGACAATGTTGTTTCAAAATTCATTATATTCTGTTTGGAACTAAAAAAAATAATAAACCATTTATAAAAGTGCATAGAATAGCTCTTAGCTGAGCATTTTTACAATTATTCATTTTTAAGATTTATGCTTCCAGTTAAAAGTAGAATATATAATCCGCTAGTGTTATTGAGCAGAGGATCACTTGCTGGCAGTAACAAAATAAGTTGTTCCTGGGCCCAGATACAGACCGTGCCAGCCCCCCCCCCCCCCCCCCCCATGGGATGCAATTTTTGTGCTGAATGCCCGCCGGCGAGCCCCTGCCTGCTGTTTCTTTGTGATATGTATTTCCTACACATTAGTACTGAAATGTTTTCTGCTTGATAGCGCTGGCTTTTAAATATGCCCCTTGTGACCTTAGTGTGTAAATGTAATGTACTTTATTACCATGACTTGTGTTGAACATTCTTCATCTTTCATTTGCAGCAATAAAAAACTGATTGCAGAGGGTCCTGGTGAATCTGTCACTGCCGCAGAAGAGGAGGCTGCTCGCGTGGCTCTGAGAAAGATGTTTGGATTCACAGAGAACAGGAGACCATGGGATGGGATTATTCTTCAACCTCTCAGGAGATTACAGAACAAGAGACTATCCACAGCAGCTAGAGCCTATAGGACTGGAAAACACATTATTAGAAGGAAAACTGATTTACTGGAGTTTTTTTTACTTCAGTTTCAGACTGAAAACAGTGCCCAGTAAAACTGACTATATTTCATCTTGGGGAAAAAGTTTAAAAAGGCATTGAGCTGATTTGGCTGATATTTTGCCATTTCCTTGTCTCCCCAGCAGAGAAGGAATGTTGTAACCAGTAACAATCTCTCTTTTCTCCATTGTTTTTGTACTCATTTTACCACTGATAGGAAACAAATAACCCATACACTTATAGCCAACAGTACATGGTGCATATGTGTAAAGCTGTGACACAACAAACAGGTTCTGCTGTTTTACTTAAACTGGCCATATGCAATTTCACATATTTGGAGATACATGTCCTGGGCAAACTTTAATCCAATTGTTCACCTGTGGGCTAACAATTCAATCATACAGAGGGGCTTATGGAGACCCATAGGATAATACAGTCCTTATCTGATGGGTTTTTTAAACCTGCCTGATGGATATCTCCCCATTTTCGATAAATAGTAGTCAGGCAGGTACTCCATATGTTCTTCTATGTTGGTGAAATCATATACTGTATCATATGGGTAACATTCCCCCAACAGCCAGCTTTTAAGAAAGTGTTCAGTGACTGAAATCTAACCAACCAAAATGTGATTCACAGAATGCACAGAGATTAAAGAGGGATTTACCCTATAAAACCATATATCTTTTAGTATGATGTAGACCGAGCCAGTTTGCCGTAAGCTTTTATTTTTGTGGTTTTTAAATTTACAATTTAACAGTTCTTAGTTTGGAATTTCAGCAGCTATCTGGTTGCTAGGATCTCATTTACTAAATAAGAGACTGGAGGATGAATGGGAGGGGTCTGAATAGGAATATCAATTCTAAAATGTAATATCAATACGACCTTTGCCCTTGCAGAGCAATCATTTTTGGCATCTAGGATCAGCAACCCCAATTTAAAAGGTGGAAAGAGCTTATTATTATGACAATTTATTTAAATTGTATATGAATTAGGACCTCATGGGGCCCCTGTATCTTCTGGCCCCCCTGTAGCCGCAGCGTCTGCTTCCTCTAGCCTGTCAGGGGGCCCCATACACTGGCCAGTAAGCTGTTCATTTAGGGGCACATTTACTTAGCTCGAGTGAAGGCATAGAATAAAAAATACTTCGAATTTTGAATGTTTTTTTTGTGTACTTCGACCATCGAATTGGCTACTTCGACCTTCGAATTGAACGTTTCGAACTAAAAATCGTTCGACTATTCGACCATTCGATAGTCGAAGTACTGTCTCTTTAAAAAAAACTTTGACCAACTACTTCGTCACCTAAAACCTACCGAGCATCAATGTTAAGGATTTAATCGAACGATTTCTCCTACGATCGTTCAAACGAACGAATAGCGGTAAATCCTTCGACTTCATATTCGAAGTCGAAGGATTTTACTTTGATGATCGAATATCGAGGGTTAATTAACCCTCGATATTCGACCCATAGTAAATGTGCCCCTACGTGTATTATGGACACCTAAAGACCCAACCAGTAGCTCATGAGCAACATGTTGCTCTCCAACCCCTTGATTGTTGCTCCCAGTGGCCTCAAAGCAGGTGCTAATTTTTGAATTCCATTCTTGGAGGCAAGTTTTGGTTTCATAAAAACCAGTGCACTGCCACCAGGTGATCCAACATGTCATAGAGTAGGAGTACATCTGTAATAGATGCCTGTTTGTTGTTTTATTCATACAAAATAAAGCCGGACAATATTTTTATCCCATGTGTGTGGATTGGTTCTCTCACCCACCAAAACCCTCTACATGCAATGTCCACTGGATGGAGACCAGTACGAGGAAACCACCACACTGTTATGGACTGGACACGATGCAAGAGTGGCTGCAGTAGGGACATGTGAGTTTCTTTCACTGCCAAACAGAGCCTCAATGTAGGTTGACAATCCACATGGGGCTACTAAATGGCCAATCAAAGCCCTTATTTGGCACCCAAGGAACATTTTTCATTCTAGTGTTGTTCCCCAACTCCTTTTACTTCTGAATGTTGCTCATGGGTTCTAAAGGTTGGGGATCCCTGCCTTAAGAAATAAAAAATGCCGGCTGTGGTAAGGTAAGTAGATTACCCCTTTCATCTGTTAGTGAGCACTTAACTAGAATTCCTATAATAAAGCTTGAGAGAGAAGGCTGCTGATTTTCTGCCAAAATATAAGAGCAACAGGTTTATGAGCGCATTCCACCCACACAAAAGAATAACGACTCAGAAGGAGATCAATTTTGCCGAAACGCCCTACTAATCCTATTCGGTACAAGTAACTTTTGTTATCTGATCACCTTTTAAACCTTGGCTCATTGATCTACTCTGAAGAGCATTATTATTCCTGCCTTGGGAAACAGGTGTTGTGAACAAAAGCAAATAATGAATACAACTCTATGGAATGTTGTGTAAGTGAAATAATAAATTTCATGGAATTTGAGTAAAATTATGCCATTTAGTGACCTGCACATTTATAATAGGTTGGACACAGGTGCTTGCACTCTGCATCTATGGGTGGAGGTGCTGCTGGCGGGACTGTGACAAACATGGTGGCTTTACCCCTGTTGTTTTTATATTTGTAAATGACACTTTGATCTCAAACCTCATGTCATGAATAAATACTTATCATTCAATAATAAGCAGCCATTCAGAGATAAGTCTGTTGGCAAATCATTAGAATTTTGCAGACCAGAAGTTTATTTGGTTAAAGCGCAACACCAAGCTGTATGGATGCTTTAATAAATGTATTTCACAAGTCATTTTTCCCCTTCTACTTTTGAGTTATTCAAGGTTTGTGTTTGTGAGTTTCTTCAACCCAACATTTTTTCCTGCTGCCAACATTTTACTAAGTCTCAATTATTGAAAGCAAAACCAGCCTATTGAGTTTATTTAATGTTTAAATGATTTTTTTAGTAGACGTATGGGGTTATTTACTGGTGTTCGAATTTATCTCATATTTTAGCTTATTTATTTAAAAAAAAAAAAACTAGAGTTAATCAGATCGCAGAAAAACAAAATGAAGGAAAACCCTGAATCGCTCAAATTTTTCTGGCTTTTTTTCACGAAAACCCCCAAAAAGTTGGAGTTTCGGGCTTAACCTAGTGCAGACCACGGAACCTTTAAATTGAGATATTTGCCTCTCCCATCGACTTATACCAGACCTTGACAGGTCTGAGATGCCCGAATGTTAGATTCAGACTCAAAAAAATCTAGTTTTTTTTTTTCCTCTAAAAAGTCTAGTGAAAAAAAATAGAATTATTTCTAGATTTCGATTTTGGATTTTAATAAATAACCCCCCGTATACATGTATATGTATAAAGATTCAAATTACAGAAAGACTCCTTATACAGAATACCTCAGGTACCAAATATTCTGGATAACAGGTCCTATACCTGTACTTTGTTTGCTCATAGACTTTTCTCATTTAGAACAATAGGCAAACAGTATGTTCAAGTGATTGACTTGAATGGAGGAAAATAAAAAGAATTTTAAAGGCTTCCTCTTGATTTGAAGCAGAACACATGAAGATGAAGCTGCTAAGCCTGGGATACTTCTCCTACATCAATATATAAATAGTATTGAGATGCATTGAAAGGAATCCGAGTCCACTTGATTTTTCTAGGAAACAGTTACTTTGAAGTACAGATGAAAGTTAAATGAGAAAAAGTAATTGCCTGCTAGGCAAATAAAATTGGGTTACCTGAACCACACATGCTACATGTCACTATATTTTGTTTCTAATTTCTGTTGCCACAGGCGCTGATCCCCATATATATTCCCTAGGGAATACATATATTTTTGCTCTGGATTTTTTTTACAGCTGAGGGACTGTGAAGGGATCGGCAAGAAATACTTAAAGGACTGACATTTATGACTAATTTGCACTGTAAGCAATATATGTTTTATCACACATGTTACATGTTCTGCCTTACGAGTATATTTATTAAGGGCATTTCATTTCAGAAAAAATATCCATTCCTCTCTAGATGATAAAGCTGCAAACATATTATAGGCTAAATTTAAATAGTAAATACATGTCCATAGAGGTCTTTCTCTAATTTGCGTCCCCATACCTTTAGTCTAATAAAAAATAATTTAACTTACCGTGAATTCAACCCAATAGGCTGGTTTTGCTTCCAATAAGGATTAATTAGTTGGGATCAAGCACAAGCTACTGTTTTATTATTACTGAGACAATTTAAATCATTTTAAAAACTTGAATTATTTGATTAAAATGCAGTCTATGGAAGATTGTCAGCCTGTAATTCGGAGCTTTCTGGATAACGGGTTTCCAGATAACGGATTCCATACCTGTACTGCAATTTCCTCTTACACTCCAAATTATACACACTAAGCAATAACTTACACACACACGTAAGATAGAATTTACAAACATTTACTTAACTTTGTATGATGGTAATCATAAGAAATGCAAAATTCAGCATGAGTTCAGCGCAATCAGGGAGCCCCACAAGCTTTGGTGCATGACCCTCAGGTTCCCGACAATCAAACGATGATCCAAAATCCTGGCACCCACTCATGGGTCCAAGACGAAGCTACTGACCCAAAGCAAAGGCTGTGCTTTTATGCCCAAAACGGTTGGAAAACCCACAACCCCAACTGCGGACAATATTGTTTCAAAAAGAGCAAATACCATTGCCATTGTTTTAAGAACTTTATGACTATTCAGCAGGTCTTAAACAAATAAGTTGGGTTTATGAGGCTATTGTCTGCCTGCTGTCTGCTTGGTATTATTAGGGCTAAACAATACCTATGTTTATTATATAACAATAAACAATGGCTATGACTGTTTACCCAGCAAGGCACTTACACGGACATTGGTCTCCCCTCTTCAGTAGGTTTCTAAATGAGCTAAATTTACTGTACTGAATAATGCTAAGACATTTATATATCAAAGCAGATGTGTGTGTATATATATATATATATATATATATATATATATATATATATATATATATATATATATTGTAAATCATTGTGAAATTATTATGATTATCATTATGAAGTAAAAACTGCTATGCTACACCACAACTGCCAACCTACTTGATAATCATAACCATAAGATGGTAACTGCACACAAGCAAGGTTTGAAATGACCATCCAGCAATCGGATGAGTCCAGAAGCTACACTTAAGTACTGAAGCTATTTTTGGGACAGATCATTTGTGCCATAGGGCTGTTGTGCCTGTGGGTTTGTATAGCAGCACTGTAGAATTAAGTGGTCATTAAAAAGCAAGTTAGCCATTAAAATCCTACTTATAAATACAGTATATCTTTCATGCAAGCAGAATAAAAAAGCAGCATAAATGTATATTCCAAAACCCTACGTACATATGTACAACCTATATAATATAAAAGAGATTAAAGATAAACAAAAATAAAAAATTTTGGGAAGTTTAAGGACTAATGAAAATAAATGGCAAGCAATTGGAAATAAATGAATCCTGGCTATTGGTAACATATTTAGACAGATTATTAGCAGTAGCTGGAGGCAGGTTATTAGCAACTACTTGTTGGGGACTAAACTGTATAGCTGAAGGTGTTAGCAATAGACACGTACTGGCATGTAGTTTGCTGTACTGGCACGTCAGTGCGTCTATTGACACCTTCAGCCCTAAAGAAGTATGTGAAAACAGTGCTTCACCAAGTGCCAGTACGTGTCAATTGCTAACACCTTCAGCACACAGGCATCAGTATAGACCAAGTGGCAGATCATCTCACTAATGTGCCCAATTATTACAGCTGTGGGATTCCTGATTGCACTGTGCTGGGGGGCCTCATTATTATTAATTTCATGATGGAGGCTGAGGGCCGGTGTAAATTTGAAAAAGGGCCACAATTGGCCCCCGGGCCACACTTTGGACATGCCTGCCTTATAGTGATGTGCGGATCAAGTTTTTCTTGACCAGACCTGGACCCACACCCGACTTCCTTCCATTTTTAGATCTAAGACAACCGCCCCGCTGATTATGTCACAAAGGGGTTGGCAGGTGTGAGCAGTGGCGATCCTAGAGGGGGGTAGGATATGCCGCACTGTACAATTTTATAATGTAGGAAAGTACAGTACATACAGGAAGCAAAAGCATTATAAAAATATGTATACAGTGAATAAGTATAACAATAAGGTACTGAGAATAAAGGGGTTGTTCACCTTTCAGTTAATTTTTTGTATGTTGGAGAGTATTGTTCACTTGTTCGATTGTTTCTCTTGACCATGGAAATGATTCTGTGATCATCCACCACTGTTGTCTTCCGTGGACGTCCAGGTCTTTTTTCACCAGTACTTTCTTTCTCCGGATGTACCAAACTGTAGATTTTGCCACTCCTAATATTGTAGCAATTTCTCGGATGTGGGAGTGCAGAAAATATCAACAGCCAGACATATACTGCATTTAATACCAATTATATACCTCCCAACTGTCCCTTTTTCGGAGGGACAGTCCCTCTTTTGACAGCTCAACCCGCAGTCCCGCATTTGTACTGGAAAGTCCCTCTTTTCTCTGCACTGAACAGCCAGAAAAAGAAACAAATTTTCTCACTTAATTGGCTTTTAGCAGAGAGCCCAGAACAGCTAACAGGTGCAAATAAGATACTTTGTAACAATTTTGAGACACAAAAACACAGTTTAGATAAGGAGAAATATTTTTAAACTTTCATAACCTGCCAAATTTTGTAAAAAAAACATGTAATTAGGGGGTGTGGCCACAGAAAGGGGTGTGGTCAAAAAATGCTGCGCTACGTGCGAAAAAAAAAATTGTCCCTCTTTTTACTTCCAAAATGTTGGGAGGTATGCTATTACATTTTAAAGAAGAAGTAAACCCTTAAAATGAATAGATCTAACAATTCATTATCAAAGTTATCATATACTAATGTTCCTTTCCCTTTGAAAATTCTGTATTGGAAATATATATGCTTACCATTTGTTAATGCACGTGTTTTTGAAAAATAAAAGAGATTTAAATAAAAATGAATAAATCTAAAAATGCCATGTTTTATATACTGAACTTATCATACCAGCCTAAAGTTTCAGCTTGTCAATAGCAGCAATGATCCAGGACATCAAACTTGTCACAGGGGGTCACCATCTTGGAAAGTGTCTGTGACACTCACATGCTCAGTGGGCTCTGAGCAGCTGTTGAGAAGCTAAGCTTAGGGGTCGTCACTAATTATCCAGCAGAAAATGAGGTTGGCCTGTAATATAAACTGATGCTATGGGGTGGAATATTAAATGCTGATGCTAATTGCACTGGTTTCTGTGCTGTCATGTATCTATATTAATTACCAATAATTAACCTTATATTGTGACATTTATATTCTGTGTGTAATGTATATTGTGAGTGGGTCCCTAAGCTCAGTAAGTGACAGCAGCACAGAGAATGTGCAGTGAATCAGCAGAAAAGAAGATGGGGAGCTACTGGGGCATCTTTGGAGATACAGAGCTTCCCTGCTTAAGGGCTGTGGTTGCCTTCGGCTGCTACATAAGCCCATAACATAATGTACAACATTTCTAGTTTAACTTTCCTTATCCTTTAAAATACTGTAACTTCGAAACTGTTGAATTTTAAATTCATGTCTAGGAAAAGTTTTTTGGAACTACATTTTCTGCTCAAACTGTCAAACACATACAGATGAACCAAAGGATTAATCTGCTTTGATAAAAGAGTCAATTTGTTGAAGTTTCATGAAACTAGCCAGGAAGTATCCTTGAAAAAAATCAGAACTTTTGAGAAACCCTCAGTGTTTCTGAATTTTTGGAATTCTGCCTCAGTGTAACAAAATGTTACACTTTATTTATACAAACTGTTTCAGATGATACTGTCTTTAAGAGAAGAATGTGTACACTTTTGTAGTTTCTCTCTTACAAAGCACAAAATTTATTTTCTCCTCCCACTTGCAGAACCTTTTTAGCAGTACCCTGTCTGCTCAGCACACTCCGCACAGGTAACATCAGGCAATGTGTATGGGACGCACAGAAAGTCAGCAGATAAGGAGCTATGGCAGGGTGCTGCAAGCAATACACCGATGGCTGGAAATATCCAACAATTCTTCTCTGCCTCTTTGGATTTTTTGTGAATTTGAGAGCTGTGGAACCATTCTTTGCTGCATATCTTATAGGACCACATCACAATCTGACAGCTGAACAGGTAAATTAATCACTATTGTACTCAAGGTGCATAATAAGGACTATATATGCAGCCAGTAACTCTCCAGTGTGATTCAGATTTTCTTTATGGCTCATAGTACATATTTAAAGCAAGAGTAACATGCAGTTTTTAAAGGTTAACTGGCGTTAAATCTAAAATGAAAGGAATTCCCATTTCCAGCTGATCATATGATACCATATTTAAGCACAGACATATTCAATGGGCATCTTAACTACCAGCTGCCCATCTAAACGTGTCTGAGCTGCTGGATCAGCCGGATATATCACACCTCAAGGTGGGCATATTGGAGAGAGAAACTCTTTTTTGGCAACATCGACAAATGAGTGGATCTCCCTATGGATGGCCAGCATTAGGGATTCCCATCCTGATTTTCAATGTGGGGGCAATACAACCACAGACTACATTCACCAGGATGCTGAAGGAGCTCCATTGGGGTTTCTAACCCTTATCACAAGGTATTTGGCTTAGTAAAGCAATGCCTCCCTGGGCATTAATAAAGGCTGTCTGATTATCTCTGGCACAAACAATACAGAGAGCAGACAAAAACTTCCTTCTTCACCTATCATCACTCCTAAAACTAGCTGATAAAACATACTTAAATTGGATCCACATTGAGAGTTGATTATCAGACCTCCACATGAAAAAAACGTTTACTCAAGCGGTTTGATGATGAGGTCCATCTGTCACTCAGATAGAGTACTTATCATTCACTAGTATTAGGAACAATGGCAAACGGAAAGTGGTTACCAATAGCCACCAATATTATATTGCCATAGGTCTCTATATTACTTTAGCATATTACTCTGGTTACTTCACTTCAACTGTTGTAATTGCAACCTTCAACTGCCCAATTATCTGCTGCAGCATTATTACATCAAGGAAATGACGACAGCTGCTGAAAAGATGATATTTGAAAGTTTACATCTCAGTAGAAGTAGGCAGGAGGAGGACATTTTGGCAGTCCTTCCAACTGAATGTGCGTCCTTTCTGATACCCCTTAACCGTTGATGCTGAACCTACCTTCCTACAAAAAACACTGATGGCATCAAGGGGAGGTTGAGCTAGAAGAAGTAAGCAAGGGGAAATCGCTGGTTATAGAAAGAGTGTCTTGCCAGACCAAACTCAAATGCGTAAAAACTACATTTCTGACAGGGCCATTGTTCCAATATCTACAGTATGGTAGTGTAGGGAATTAGTGCAAAACCCTTGCACTTGTAAGCAGGGCTCAGGCATAGAGCTTGTGTCTGTGTGCTGTAAGCTGTTACCTAGCAACCAGCTGTTCAGTGATCTCAGTGCAGCAGCTAGTGAGCAGAGTCGGACTGGGGGGCCTGAGGCCCACCGGTGCTTCAGTCTCAGGGCCCCCCAGCACTGGGCTCTGCTGCCCATGTTGCGCGTGTGCAAGAGTGTGCGCACGTGCTCGAACGTGTCTGCGAAAGGTCTGCAAGGCCTCGGGTCCTTCTTCAGGCCTTCATTGCAAGAGGAGGAACCACAGAGTGTGGATCTGGGCCGGCGGGGCCCACAGGAGCGAGGTTTTTTTCCTGGTGTCCTGCTGCCCCAGTCCGACCCTGCCAGTGAGTGGCTAGCAGGAAGAGAAAGTCGCAGATACTGGCAAAAGAAGAAAGCCTGGCATAGAGAACCACATGGTGGACAGAGAAAGAGGCCAGAGAGCTTCCAATGGGCCCAGAGAGATGAGAGGCTGCTGCTTTGGCTGTTCTGGGCTCTCTGCCAAAAGCCAATTAAGTTAGAAACTTTAACCTGTAGAAAAATGTGAAGGTGTGGGACAAATCCAAGGCAGCAACTGGACTGCAAAAGCTTCTTTATTGGGGGTAGAGGTACCTCTACCCCCAATAAAGAAGCGTTTGCAGTCCAGATGCTGCCTTGGATTTGTCCCACACCTTCACATTTTTCTACAGATTGACCAAATTGGGATATCACGCACAGGATACCCCGTGGGAAAATCCGACCAAGAGACTAGGTGAGCTTCACGTGTACTCTTAATTGTAAGTTAGAAACTTTGCTTCTTTTTCTGGCTGTTCAGTGCAGAGAAAAACAGGACTTTCCAGTATAAATGAGGGACTGCGGGTTGAGCTGTCAAAAGAGGCACTGTCCCTCTAAAAACAGGACAGCTGGGAGGTATGCTATCTGAGGATCCAAAGGAGCTGGTAGTCGCACTGTAATGTCTAAATGTGCTGGACCCGCCTGAAGAGAACTCTGTAAAGCATCCGAAGAAGATTTGTAGTGAGTATTCTGTTTAAAGGGACAGTACCTAAAAGAAGCGCTTAAAGATACAGACACTGTTTATTGAAAGGACATTAAAGGACTTTGCCTTTTTTAGTTAGGTAGACAGATTTCGCTAGCACGTTAGTTAGTGAGGCCCTGTTGTCACTGGTTAGGATGCTGCATGTATTAGATGGCAATTTATTTTAGATAAACAGTTATTCAGTTTAACCAATATTGTGTGGGCATTATTATTTTGTTCCTAGTGGGGCCACCTGTTGGTGCATTCCCAGATACCACTAGGTGGAGACACTGCGCTGGTAAGTACCAAGTACCCAGTCTCTCCCAATACTACTTTCAGAGTGGCTCAGGTAAGTGCCACCCGTGGAGTCTAACACCGACAAAAAGGGGTGTCGAAAGAGTTACATTAGAAAATAAGTGTTCGCTCAAGATCTTAGTCTAAGTAACCTTCAAGTTGGGCTTTCAGAATTTCTAGTTGAGAAACCAGACATTCTTCCCAAATCTTGCCCTAAATGGCCTTCAATGGGGTTTGTGGAAGGCTATAGCAGTCTGCTCAAGGATTCTTCAATAATATCATGGGTCGCTTCCTTATTGCAATTATAGCAGCTATCTCCTTTTAAGTTTTACATGCAGACTATTCAGCAGTTCCTGCCATGTCATCCTTGGATCTATGTGTAATGCTAAGCATCACATGTACAGTAAGTTATCCGAGACATTACCTTCACTGTAGTCCAGCAGATCTACTTTATTTTACTTTGATGTTTTGACAGAAATAATATGATGTGTCATTGTTGGTGTGTCATTGCAATTTCATTTTGTATTTTTATATCTGAAACAGTATTCTTCCAGTTCCACATTGTAGGACATTGCAGAACACAGTTTTATAACTTATCTATATTTGCTTTCAAAGATTGTGTTCTATTGGAGTGAAAATGTAGGTGATTCTTAAACATGTTTTTTTGAGTTCATATGCAGAAGCCTTGTCCTATTATAAATAATGTATATACTGATGTTTAACCTTCTCAATAATAAGCTATTTTTTGTAATTTCTAACTTTACAGGTGTCAGCCTCTGTGCTTCCAGTGTGGACTTACAGTCACCTGGCATTGTTGCTTCCAGTATTCCTGCTAACAGATTACCTGCGTTACAAGCCAGTCATAATCCTGCAAGGCCTCGGAATCATCATCTCGTTGCTTTTATCGTTGCTAACCCATGGTGTTCCAGCAATGCAAGTGATGGAGTTTTTCTATGGCATATTTACTGCCTGTGATCCGGCATATTACGCCTACATCTACAGTGTGGTTGACATTGCACATTACCAGAAGGTAACTGGTTACTGCCGGAGCATAACACTGGTTGGTGTTGCCCTTGGTGCAGTGATTGGACAATTGTTAGTCTCCTTGGCAGGGATCTCATTAGTCTATCTCAATGTAATCTCATTGACATCAACCTCGATGGCTTTTTTGTGCTCTTTGTTTCTTCCCTTACCCAGTAGGACTATGTTTGTTCACAGGAAGATGGCTGGAGACACTACAAATATATTATCCAAAGAGATGGAATCTCCTCATTCAGAGCAAATACAGAGTGTGACTATTACAGAAACTGAGAACAAAGGCAGTAATCAATGCCTCCAGTTACTATGGCGCCTGGGTAAAGAAATGAAAGACTGTTACTCCTCTAAGCAAATCTTGTACTGGTCCTTGTGGTGGGCATTTGCAACAGCCGGATATAGTCAAATTATAAATTATGTGCAGCTTCTATGGGAACACATAGAACCTTCTCAGAATTTTGCTTTGTACAATGGCGGAGCTCAGGCCATATCCACATTTCTTAGTGAGTGCATTTTGTGTTGATATAATTTTGGCATTAATTTCATCTAGGATTTTTTTTGTAACATTTCTGTTTCCCATAATGCTTTGCTGTCAATTTAATTGAGTCTTTTTTTAATTGAGTATTACAATGTGCCTCTGCCCTAATGCAATTCAGAGATAAATTCAGAGACAAAAATCATTTTAGGTGCTGTTTTGTCTTTCTTGGTGGGATATGTGAAGGTGAACTGGGATGTGTTTGGAGAACTGGCTCTTACCATTTTCTCTGCCATTGACGCTGGAGCCATCTTCATCTTCATGGTTTACAGCAGAAATATCTGGATGTGCTATGCTGGATTCATCATATTCAAATCCTGTTACATGCTTCTCATTACCATTGCAACGTAAGTATAACTTTGTTGAGCAAACAAATTACTGGCCATAGCAACATGAAAATGTAATGGATTTACTAAGTCAAATTTATTCTAAAATTATATAATGAACATTTAACACAGTGGAGAGCAAAGCACCATGATGTGGAATGACTGAGTGCTGTATGAAAGCACTGATGTCCCACTACAGCCTTTGAATCTCCTTTCTCCTCCCACCTTTATCCAGTGTGAATTATGCACAGAGAACATGATAAGGGTAACAATAAAGCTCAAAAGGTATTTTAGTGTTGTATACTGTATACAGGTATGGGATCCATTACCTCGAAACCTGTTCTCCATAAAGCTCCAAATTATGGAAAGGCCATCTGCCATTGCCATATACTCCATTTTAACCAAATAATCCAAATTGTATTTGTTTTTATTACTTCTCTGGAATAATAAAAAAGTACCTTGTATTTAAAGAAGAATGAAAGCTACAGAGCAAGATTATTGCCAATAGATTAGCTACACTAGTGCAAGATAGAACACTATATTTATTCTGTAGAATGTCTTACCATACAAGAGTAAACCACTCTAGAAGCTCTCTGTTTGTTTAGAATAGCAGCTACCATATTAGCTTGGTGTGATATTGCTCCCTGCTCACTCATAACTCTGATCTTAGATTACAGCAGGGAGGGGAGGAGGGAGGAGCAAACTGAGCATGCTCAAGCCCATGCCCTGGAGGTTTAAGATGAAAAAAAAAGGTAATCTGATACAGAAGGACATGTATACATAATATAAGGAAATAAATGTGGTGTTTCTTTTGACCCAAGGCAGCATTACCTTGAGGGTTTACTGGTGTATTAATATAGACCTTTCTGATAAAGCGTACATGGTTTTAACCTTTGCTTCTCTTTTAATCCAAACTAAGATACAATTTTATTGAAAGCAAAACCAGCCTATTGGGTTTATTTAATGTTTATGTGATTTTCTAGTAGACTTCAGGTATTAAGATCCAAATTACGGAAACATGCATTATCTGGAAAGCCCCAGGTCCCAAGCATTTTGCATAACAGGTCCCTATGCCATGGGAGGCGGGTTGTTTTAAACTAGGATTGCGGGAGGTAATGCGACCCCTGTTGGGCTTACCACAGTATTACTGTTAAAAGTTGCGTGTTTTATTCATCTCAATAAAACCAACACACAAAAGTACAATTTGAATGTCAACATACATTAAGATCAATTTCTCAGACCGTTAGGAGACTCTATGTGCTTGTGTACATTATGGGAGACAGAGCTAAAGCAGTTCTTTTGGTTGAAGTCGGAGCCCTGAAACATCAGCCCCAGTGGGTCTTGGGCCCCCCAGTCCGACCCGGACACCATGTCAGTTACATTCAAGCCACAGACACATAAGGCCATTTTTGTTATGTGTAAAATGAAATTCGCTGAAAAAAACGGTGGTAAAAAGCTGTGTAAAATATCACGTGTTTGTAATTTTATGAAACACCAGATATGCCACTGCTATTCTACATTGCTTCTGGTGGAAGTCACTCTAAGAAAAAATGTGTAAAAATGTTACACTGTTTTACACGACAAAGCCTGGCAATTTGTGGTGTATTTTCCCACCGTTTTTACACAATAAATATGCCCCATAGAGCCTTTTCATGATACTCTGTCCCAGAACCAGACTTTCAATCCGTGGATTTTGGCAAATGCCAGAGGGGCTTCTATAAGATACCATAGAGAGTTACTCTTTTTTGGGCTGGTGGGGGCTGTTTGGCCCTTTGAGTACTTGAAATGCCAGGGCCTATTTTGTATCCCAGTCTGGGCCTGCTCTATCCTACTTACCATCCTTGATAAGGGTGAAAATGAATAATTGTGCCTAGCATTTAAAAAGGGTACGTAGCCTATACATAGGAGAACACTTATTTTCTTTTCCAATAATTAGTTTAATTATCTATAGGTACCAGGTTGCTGTTAATCTGAGCATGGAACGTTATGCACTGCTCTTTGGCTTTAACACGTTTGTTGCACTAGTTCTTCAGACAATCCTGATTCTTATTGTGGTGGATCCTCGAGGCCTGGCCCTGGACATTGTCACACAGGTACAGTATAGAGCAAAATAAGCACCCCCCCCCCTGTATAATTTGAATTTGTGAAATATCTAGAGCTAATAAACATTGGTGCTAATTTGCAGGGCATTTATCAGATCTTTGCTTCTCTAGCTTGTAGGCTGATCAAAACTAAGCTTAGTGGGTAAGGGCACTGGTGCAATTTAGCACCTATTTTAGTAAATGAGCCCCTTTGTCTCAATAACCACAAATGACTCATGGCTATGGAACACAAGGTACAAAAAATGGGGGTTGTGGGTGCACTCTTAAGGCCATATAAAAACATATTTAAGTACAATAATCCCCTGTCTAAATAATTCAATGAATATGCAAATGAATGTATTTAAAAAAGAAAAACAGGTCTGGGCAGTCTCCCCTTCAAAAGCCGCATATGCTGGTGGCGGAGGAGGATCTAGTCCACAGATTGAAACCAAGCTTTTATATTTTGATCACAGGTAAACAAGTTAGGGACCGCCATATGGGGTTTAGCTTGACGTGGTATGGTGAATATCAATTTTATGATCATAACTTTGTGACAAAAAACCCTGTTTTTCTTTTTTAGACAGGGGACTATTGTATTTAAATATGTTTATATATGACCTTAGGAGTGCACCCACAACCCTCCTTTTTTGTATGGAACATAAGGTATTATGGAACATGAGGTTTTATGATTGCAGCAAGCCGAGAATAGTCTGTTACATAACTCACAACTGTCCCGTTTCTCGTGGGACAGTCCCAATTTTGATAGCTCAACCTGCAGTCCCGGATTGTTACTGAAATGTCCCAACTTTCTCTTTGATCTCCTGTACTGAACAGCCAGAAAAAGATACAAGAGAGCTCAGAATACATGACACTTCGATACATTTGTAACAATCAAGATAAGCAAAGAAACAATTGCAACAATTTAAGATAAGCAGGCCTCTTGGGGAAACGTGGACTTGCAACTTAAAGGGCAATTCACCATCACTAGCAAAACTGTTGGGGTGTGGTCATAAAAATTCACCTAGGCTCTCTATGCCTATAATTAAGTGTCTCTTGGTGACACAAAACGCGTAAGGCTTTTATTTTTATACATAGTGTAAAATGAAATTTTTGTATTATTTAAACTGTGGGCTCCTGGATTCTACTCTTTGGTATTCCAGATTGGTGCCTGCCTGCAATTAAAATTTCCTATGCCTGCCTAGTCTCTACATCACTGGCATCACTGGCCTGGCAGTCAGTCAGATCACCTCTGTGCTAGTAAATCAGGGCAGCTTAGGCATGGACAGTAGAACATAATGCTGTGCAGTTCTTTACACAATATTCTTACTTAATGCCGATCTCTGCATCTGCACTTAAAGATATTGTTCAGTGTAAAAATAAAAACTGTGTAAATAGATAGGCTGTGCAAAATAAATAATGTTTTTAATATAGTCAGTTAGCCATGAATTTAATGTATAAGGGCTGGAGTGACTGGATGTCTAACATAATAGCCAGAACATTATTTCCTGTTTTTCAGCTCTCTTGGTTTACACTGACTGGTTACCCTGGTTGCCAGGCTGTAACCAATCAGAGACTTGAGGGGGGCCACATGGGTCATAACTGTTTGAATCTGAGCTGAATGCTGAGGATTAATTACAAACTCACTGAACAGTTATGTCCCATGTGGCTCCCCTTCAAGTCGCTGACTAACTCAAAGTTAGAGAATTGAACAGCAGTGTTCTGGCTATTATGTTACACATCCAGTCACTCCAGCCTTTATACATTACATTTTTGGCTAACTAACTATATTAGAAACATTTTCTTATTATTATTTTGCACAGCCTGTCTATTTACCCAGTTTTTATTACTGTTCCTTTAAGTTAAGTGGCTGATTATTAATACTGTTCAAGCAATTGATTTTGCCTACAGCTTTGTATTTGGGAAAGTGTGTTCATACAAAGTCCTACCATGTTGGTAGAATTAGACAAGTGGTATCTCAAATAAACTTTGTGATTCAGTCATTTTTCCAGGAGGTCTGGAGATCCCAAAATGATGCACTTACATACCCAAGTGTGAAGTTGCAACAATGTGTGGGTCCAACCCTCCAAAGGAACATAGTAAACTTGTGAAATAAACAAACATTTTAAAGATTTACTGAAAACACGGACACTGTTTTTTTTCTCTGTTCTTCTTGCAGTTTATCGTGTATGGAAGCTACTTTATTGTTATTGCTGGGATTTTTCTTGTAAGGAGCATGTACCTCTTGATACCCCTGTACTGCAAGGGGCCAGTCAATCAGCTACAAAGTGCAATAAAAGCTAAAACTCATCATTATGGGATAAACTGATGACTCTTCATCTGCCTGAACCAATACTGTGCATACAAGGATACTGCAAGAAACCACTGGGCTTGCAGGCACTCGAGGAGGGCTGCAAAAATCAAAGTTAAAAAAAGTGTTTTTTAGAAAATTACATTTAAAACTTCAGTAACTCCACTGACTTACGCATTTTGTGCCCCAAAGGCAAGTCTATGACTACCCTTTGTATGCGGTGAATGTATTCTAAAGTGGTTTCCTTTGCCCTTCTTCCTTTTGATTTTTTCATACAAGGAAACATACTGGGGAAATCACCTACCACACATCACATTTCAGACAAGCTTGTCCTTGTTTGTATGAATGTACTTTATTCATGTGAAATATGTAATGTTACTAACTGTCACTGTTGGAAGTAGGAGGTTACTGACTAAATAATGTTTTCCTGCTGATACATACCATTGTGCTTCCAAGCTATTCAGGACAAAGTATATCAGGATTATTTATGGCCAGTAAATGAAAGAGTTCATTGCTGACGCTGGACAATGTGGAGCTCTCAAACCCCCCAGAACAGAATGGTATTTGACAGCTTAAAGCATTTGAAACAGATATCAGCCTGATAAATACTTGACTGATAATAACAAAATATAAGCTGCAAAATTGCATAGATTTTTCATGTATGTGGGAATTCCCCCAAGACTTGTATTGCCTGTTTTGAACCATTAAAAAGAACCTGATGGGATTATTAATCATGATTAGTGATGGGCGAATAAATTCGCCAGGTGCGAATTTGTGGCAAATTCCCACATTTCGCCCCCGGCGAATAAATTTGCAAAACTGCCCCAAAAATTCTCTAGTGAAAATTCGCCGTTGTCAAAAAATTTTGGACGCATGTCGGAAAAGTCACCGGCGTCAACACTATTCAGACGCTCATTGACTTTAATGCTGGCGTTAAAATTGACGCATGCATCAAAATTCACGTTTTGAACATTTTTCGATGTTTCACAAATTTCGCAAATTTTTCGCTGAAACTGGAGAAATTCGCCCATCACTAATTATGAGTTTTAAATCATGAGTTTTTCTATTAAATATTCTCAGCAAATGTTTTGTGTGTACATGTCTCTTAAAGAAGAAGAAAAAGGCATATTTCATTGGTGGTGCCAAAAGTCGGGCACAGTGTGAAGAAAGAAGTTGCAAGAAGCCGATCGCTCTGTGGTGCTCGATGGAAAATCCCCTGGACTGGTGCAAATTTCTCCTGATAGGAGCACCGGCCCGGGGTGTCAGGTAAGTAAATGCGATCCCTTTGGGGTGCCCCCAAGTAAAGAGCGCCATTCCTTCTCCTTTAAAGCACTAAAAGGGTAATTTACAAAATGCATGCCAAGGGTATAAAGTGCAAACCTCCATGGGGGTTTTTTGTGGGTTTTTTGCATAATGCCCTGCACTTTACAGTACAGGTGCAGGTTTTTCTGCTCCATTCTGAAGCGCAAAGACCTGTGATTCCTCTCATGAACACAGCACTGCTGACGTTCCTCAGTGTAGTATTTAGATGGTTGTGCTGGGGAAGGTTCATATGTGTCCTCTATCCCTACCCTGATAAGCAAGTTAGGCAGGACCAGCCAACACAGCACATTGATATTGGACTGATTAACATTATATTTCAGACTGCGGAGTCAATGTGTAAGGAACTCTTAGCTAACACAATGCATGCATCACATTAACATACAGCAGAATGTGGCAAACAATATGCCAGGGGATGGAGATAGTCTGGTCCCATTTACTGCTCCTTATTTTATATGATCAGATCAGTCTGACACATAAGCAAGTATGGCAATCATTAAAAATCCAAGGAGAAACTGCTTTTTGACCCTAGCATGGATCTGTCACTTCCAGAAAAGGGGCTGGACTCATTACATGCACAGTTTTTAAAAATGGCTGGGAGGGGTTTTTTCTTTTAGGCATGTTGGGAGTTGTTGAGGCTTCAGAATGGAAGGTGGCACTAGGCATTTTGGCATTTGTCAGCCTTGATATGGCTGTTGCTTTAAAAATAGCATCCATTGCAATGCTGGTTGTCTCATTTAAGGAACAGTAATACCAACAATTTAATTGTTTTAAAGGAATAACAATAGAATGTACGGTTGCCCTGCATTGGTAGAACTGGTGGATTTGCTTCAGAAACACTATGATAGTTTATATAAACAAGCTGCTGTGTAGCCATGGGGGCAGCCATTCAAGTACAGGATACACAATAGATAACAGATAAGTACTGAAGACTCCCATTGTATTCTCCAGAGCTTATCTGTTATCTGCTGTGTATCCTGTGCCTTTTCTCCTTTTTCAGCTTAGAATGGCTGCCCCCATGGCTAAACAGCAGCTTGTGTCAGGTATCAAGGCGAGTCTGAAGGTATGAGCCTCCCCCACGCTTCCCACTGAGCTGCGCCCTGAAAGTTGGTACAGGACGGTCCCAGATAAGGAATAGCAGGAGTGCTAGGTGAGCCCGCAGAATAACAGTTCATAATAAGGACACAGCACTTATCTGCAGTTGAAGAGACGAAGTCAGGGACAGGCCGGGTCATACACAGAGAACGATCAGGAAGCAGGTGCCAATTGAGGAAAAACCAGCAGAGTAGTCAGGGAAGCCAAGGTCGAGATCAGGAATAACAAACACAGGAATCCAGGGATAATCAGAAGAATAGTCAGGAACAAGCCGTAGTCGTAATCAGAATAATCATCAGTAGTAAATACGCCTTGTGTCAGTAGAGACGATCACCTCGCATTGAGCCAAGGCCTGAGTGACCTTTTAACCCCAGGGCGCATGTTTGCGTCAGAACGCGCGCCTGCGTCAGAACGCGCACCTGCGTCTGGACACGCGCGCGCATGTGAATGCGCGCCCGCGCTAAAACGTGCGCACATTAGAACATGCGCTTGCGCTAGTAACAGGCCCTTTCGTGGGGACGTTGGCCAGAGGAGACGTCGGTTCAACCCGAACCTGACCTGCTGGGACCTGACAGCTTGTTTATATAACGATATTAGTATTTCTAAAGCAAACACACCAATTGTACCGGTGCAGCCCGACAGTACATTTTATTTTCATTACTTTAAAAGACTTTCTGTTTTTTGGTGTTACTGTTCCTTTTAAGTCCTAAATGAAACATTCTGATGTCATAAGGTGCCATTAATATACTGAATAATATCAGTACCCCAGGAATTCTATGACCATATAAAGGCTTGAGGCAGAAGGCGGAGTGCTTTTATAAAGGTCATATTTTACAACAGGTGATACATGAGATAAGGAGCAAAGAAGGATTTCACTGGCACACGAAGGTTCTTTCAAGCAGGTACTAGCCCTGCTGAGTTTATTTTGCAGAAGTGCAATGTTTCAGGGTGAACCCCTTTATCAAGCATACAAATCACACTGTGCAGCAACTATTTAACACCACCATGTGACACATTAATTAGCATAATTGACCCTTCTCAGTCCCAGGGCCAACTGTAACTCCCTATTGGTGTATTTCAGAATGTCCATAGAAATCGGCAAAAACAACGTTTTCATTAAATATTTTGGAAAACCCTTTATCCAAGAAGGACGGTGTAGTGAAAACCCCTTGGACTGTAAATTAAAAGTCCAAAAATAGTCCATAAATAAAAATAAAAAAAAAGAATTGTGCCAAAAGAAGAATATGTGCAGCAACCAAAAAAAGGAAACAAAAAAGAAAAATCATTTTGTTACAATTTGATACATTATAGCTTGCATTGTAGCTGGCATAATTGTTATATTGTAACAATCTATAATTCAAGATACTATCTTACCCTACACAAATGGGGAGAGGACGTTATGAACAGTATCTGTCCCTGTGGCATATTCTCGTTGCTGGTTATCTGTAAAAAATGTATAAAACAAGTTAGTAATATTTATAAAAAGCAAGACATATTAAATTCTTCGTTTAACCCTTTAGGGTGTCTAGACTGCCTTTAGGGTGTCCTGTACTGTACATGAGATAAGGAGCCCCTCTAGTTTCAGCTGGTAGAACAAGTTGAGCTGACTGCTAGAGGCAGAATTCCTATATAAACTTGCTCCATTGTAATTCGTCTGGGCACTGGAGACATTTGGCTTCCAATCTTTTTGCTGGCTGAAATTTCTTTAAGTAATTTCTTTTAAACTTCTAAATTTACTCAAATCTGATCTTATCTCATATATTATTAAAAATACAACCAAGCCCGATTTTAGCTTATTTATTATTAAAAAAAAAACCTTGATTTAATCAGATCATGGAATAAATCAATAAAATCGAGCCAAAACATGAATCTCTTGAATTTTTCATGCTTTTTTTTTCCTGAATTTTGCTCAAATTTTTCTAGTTTTTGCCCCAAAAACCCTAAAAAAGTCGGATTTTCAGGCTAAACCCAATGCAGACCATGAAAACTTCAAATTGAGATAGGTGCCTCTCCCATTGATTTGTATGTATGTATGTATATCTGTTAATTAAATTCACACTCATTTTTTCAAGCGTTGCCCTTTGGCTTTTAAAATGAGTGCAATGCCTAAAATAGTTTTGTAGCAGTATCAGTTTGCATCCGTTCCTGTTCAAAGTCCCCAAAAGGGCTTATATGTAATGCTAAAGAAAATGTTTACAAAAACAATGGGAGGAGATAGAGAAGGCAGATAGAACAAATATGGTAAAAGGTGTCAAAAAGACAAGTGGATCGTATTACCTTTGTCTCCAGATTTAATGTCTTGAGTAGACACTGGGGAGTTTTGATAGATGGCATCCCTGGGGTAAACTGGTTTGAGACTCCACCAGTGATGTCATATAAGAGGAACAATGTTGACAAAATCAGAGGGATGGTAAAGAGCAACCAGAATGTTTTGTGTCCAGCCAAACATGGCACTTTTCCGTGTTTGGGATGCAGCTGCTGCTCAAACTGCCAGAAAGGGGATGTAGTATATCATCCGCAAAGGGCACCCCTATAAAAATTCAGGGATATTTTACCAGTGCAACAAATTTTGCCATTAATGTTATAAAATGCCTGTGCAGATTACTTTACGTAGGCCAGAAAAGTTGCCCAGTGAGAGAGCGAATAAAAAAGAACACAAGTCAGCCATAAAGACAAGGAAAGATGAGCAGGCAGTTGCCTTCCACTTTGTGGAAATGTGCCATGGGGTACAGTAGTTAAAATATCAGCTTGTGAATAATGTACCAAAAATGTGACGTAGGGGAGACCAGACCAAAGCACTTTTCAGAAGGGAAGCTATGTGGATCAGGAGATCAGAAACTCTCACTCTCCATGGATTAAATAGGGAATATGGTTTGCAAGCTATTTTCTGGGTTTAGTTGTTTTTAACTGATTTTGTTTTTAATTGATTTTAAAATACAAAAACTTCCTCAGAAAAAAACAAAACAAGCTATTTAGATTCCATAGTGTCATCTCCCAATCCTCCCCACTCAGCCCAGCCACTGACACCTTGGCCACCAGGAGTTTTCCTGGTATCCCGGTAGGCCAGTCCGACACTGGATAGAATCAATGGACACGTTAGTGGTCTGGCAATGTCTGTGCATAAAGTGGCAGTGCCCAAATACTATATAAAGTGTGCACTATACTATGCCTGAATTTGAGTCTGTTGGTGGCTGCTGTTGATGGTTGTACCTAAACCTCACTTAAACTGAGTTGCTTTCCCTGAGCTTAAACTTTAGCTGTCAGCATGGGCTTTATAATCAATGGGCCTGGAACTTGACCTGATGATAAGATAAAATTGTGGC
Organism: Xenopus laevis; assembly: GCF_017654675.1. Classification (NCBI taxonomy): domain Eukaryota; kingdom Metazoa; phylum Chordata; class Amphibia; order Anura; family Pipidae; genus Xenopus; species Xenopus laevis. The sequence goes on from NC_054379.1 coordinate 138,577,761, forward strand.
AAAGTGAGTGGATTATTATTGTTAATTTATATTAATAATAACAATAATTCACTCACGTTAGCACAATTTTATCTCACAATCAATGGGGCTGGAACTTGACCTGATGATAACACCCATGCTGACACCTATAATTTATAAAGAGGCAACATATTCTGCAGCACTGTACAATAAATGGATGTGTGTACTGAACAGACAGAATACATGCAGAAAAATAAAACTTATACAAGAGGTAAAGTGGGCTGTGTCAAAAAGAGCTTGCAATCTATGTACAATTTATGCAGGACACGTTCACAAGAAAAAGAGAACTGTTCTGATGTTGCTCTGCTCAGGAAAGATAAGAATCGTCACATGGACTTTCTCATGTCTTTCCAGAACAATGTCGGAACAGTTTCCTTTCTGAACATGTTCTCTATAGGGCAAATTCACTAAGATGCGAAGTTGCGCCAGGCGCAACTTCGCCTCACTTCGCCGCACTTCGCCAGGCGTAGTTTCGCCAGCACTCCGCAAATTCACTAAAATCCGAAGTTGCGCTCAGGGGTAGCGTAAGGTTGCGAAGTTGCGCTAGCGTTGATTCACTATATAAAGTGAAGTTACGCTAGCGAAGGCTAATTTGCATACGGCGCCAAATTCAAATTTCAATGGAGGAATACGTATCAGCACTACAAATGCCTAGAAAACCTTCAAATCATCAAATAAAAATTTTATTTTGCCCTACACATGTGCCCACTGTATAGGTAAGTTGCCATGAGTCAGGAAATGTAGGGGAGAAGGAGGGGAGCCCCAAAAATTTTTTCGATCTTTTTCAGCCTATCACCCATAATGTAGAAAACACGCCAGCGTTTTTTGGGACTTAGAAAAAATTTTGACTTTTTTTGAAACAATCCCTATCTACTCTATTGCGATTCGCCAGGTCTGAGGTGGCGAAGGAAGTCTAGCGTAAAAGGTAGCGTTCAGTACACTGCGCAAGTTAGTGAATTTGCGTAATTACGTCGCTAGCGAAAATTCGCCAGGCGTAAGGGTGCGAAGTAACACTAGCGAAACGACGCCAGCGTTCGTTAGTGAATTTGCGCAGTAACGAAAATGACAAACGCTAGCGAAGTAACGCTAGCGTTCGGCGCTTAGTGAATTTGCCACTATGACTGTACAGCTCAAAAATTGACCAGCAGGTGGCGCTGTTGTTTTAAAATTCATTCTATTCTCTTTGGAATGAAAAAAGAAATCATCTAAATTCCAAAAGCAAATAGAATAGCTTAACTGAGCATTTTTATATTTATTAGTTTTTAAGATTTTATATTTCCAGTCAAAAATAGAATATAATATCCACTAGTTTTATTGAGCATCACCTGCTTCCAATAACAGAACTGCCCTTAGTGTGTAAATGTATTTCCATGACATGTTGAACATTCTTCATCTTTCATTTGCAGCAATAAAAAACTGATCGCAGAGGGTCCTGTTGAATCTGTCACTGCCGCAGAAGAGGAGGCTGAAAAATGCTGAGAAAAATGTTTGGATTGACAGAGAACAGGAGACCATGGGATTATTCTTCAACTTCTCGGAAGATTACAGAACAAGAGACTATCCACAGCAGCTAGAGCCTGCCTATGACTGGAAAATGCATTATTATAAAGAAAACTGATTTACTAGAGTTTTTTTTACTGCAGTTTCAGTCTGGAAACAGTGCCCAGTAAAACTGACTATATTTCATCATGGGAAAAAGTTTAAAAGGCGTTGAGCTGATTTGGTTGATATTTTGCCATTTCCTTGTCTCCCCAGCAGAGAAGGAATGTTGTAACCAGTATCAATCTCTCTTTGCTCCATTGTATTTGTACTCATTTTACCACTGATAGGAAACAAATAAATAACCCATACACTTCGTAGCAAACATGGTGTAAAGATGTGACACAATTTACTTAAGCTGGCCATGCGCAATTCGACGTATTTGGGGATACATGTCCTGGGCAAATTTGAATCCAATTGTTCACCTGTGGGCTAACAAGTCAATCATACAGTGCGGGTTATGGAGAGCCATAGGATAATGCAGTCCTCATCTGATAGATATCTCCCCATTTTCAGTAAAATAGTCATGGGCGGATTTTCATTAAGACTTGGGGAGGCTAAGCTAATGGCATTTATATCTCCCTTACTACTGGAGCAAAGTCTGTCTCCAGTTGGTATGGGGAATACTACTAGCAGCTTATATGTCAGATGGGACTGTAATTACTGCGTCTGCATATTTAAACATCCACAACAAAGATCAACTATATTTTATTTATCTTCTACAGCTTCAATTTAAGAAGTTTAAGTCGGATAGAAATCGGATTGGCTGTAGAATGAAACTTGCACCTCCCTCCAGCCAATCCAGTTTCTGCTCCGTGTTCTGGCCCTTAAGGGCTAGTCCACACGGGGAGATAGGCACGCGTTTGCGGTCGCGGCGACAAAGCGCCGCGCCAGTCGCCGCGACCGGCGCAGGCGACAGTTTTGTATGGGCGCCTATGTAAAAACGCCTGTGCTAACCACACGAGGCGATGCGCTTTTCAACAGTCGCCTGAAAATGCCTCGCCAGGCTTTTTCAGGCGACTGTTTAAAAGCGCATCGCCTCGTGTGGTTAGCACAGGCGTTTTTACATAGGCGCCCATAAAAAACTGTCGCCTGCGCCGGTCGCGGCGACTGGCGCGGCGCTTTGTCGCCGCGACCGCAAACGCGTGCCTATCTCCCCGTGTGGAATAGCCCTAAACTGTGCAGAAAGTGCAGAAGCCACGAATGTGTAGCAGATATAAGAGGAATACATGATGTGGGGTCAGCAATGAGTGTCCAGGCATGCAGTAACTAACATTCTCCAATGGTTCTGGCCCTGTGAGTGCTATAACCTATGGCTGCCATCAGCACCCACCCCCTGCTATCTTACACAGCCTTTACACCAGCAAGTCAGTGAACATGGTTTTTATTTGTGAATGATTAGGTGGGATAGATTAGATAAATATGAAAGTGCAGAAGAAAAGAAAAGTGTTACAGAAGAAGAAGAAATTGGATCAGAGTAGGAGAAGGAATCTGAAACACAGAAAGTTCGAGCACATAAATGGGACAGTGGAGGAAAGCAGGAGAAAGACACAGAAAAAAAAAGGAAATAACAGAAAAGCAGAAAGAAAGGAGCACAAAATAGAATGTGTGTGTTCCAAATTGTTTAACATTCTGTAAATGATATGGTTGTGGGCCCCTTCCCAACAGTGCCTGTGTTGGTAGCAGATTAAACTGTGCCTAATCTGACAGCATTGTGCTTGGCACATGTACTTGGGGTATCAGTGCCCACTACTAGTCACACTATCTACTTGGGCTGCCAAAATCCACTGTCTTTCACTTTGTAACATGCTTGTGGTGCCACAATCTATTGCCCTAAGTGTATAATATACTTGGGCTACCATTACCCACTTATTATTATTTTAAATTATTACTATGTTTAATGTGATCAGGGCAGTACTCACTTACTCTATACAGAGTAATCTAACCCTGATTATCTCAAAACTAAAGTAAAAAGTAAAGTTAATTTAGTCTAATTTAGCTAGGAGTCTATACTTCAAAGTTCCATCACTTTATACTTTCACAGGATTAAAAATCAGCTTTAAGGCAATGGCACACGGGACATTTTGTTGCAGATGGTAATTCGGCGCTATGTCTGCAGACAAAATATCCTTAGTTTCCTTCCCACCAGCAGTAATGGGACTAAAGTAGCCTGAAGTATGTTTCCCACCAGCAATTAACATTACTGCCAGTGGAAAGAAAACTAGGTTTACCTGCACTGGTTTGCTATGGCCAATGAATCGTCCTGTGTACCATAGCCTGTGTGTGGCCACCTATAGCCTCCCCAAACAAAAATATCACCCTCCGCCTAAGAAAATAGTAGTCAGGCAGGTACTCCATATGGCCCAATACAGTGGCTGGTAAACTGCAAATTTGTTTTGGAGTCTGGAGGGGCAACTTCCAACAGTATCAACTATGTATAATGTGAGTCTTACAGTTTGAAGAAACAGCTTACAAATCAGTGTATTTTATTTGACAAACTTGCTTTCTATGTTGGTGAAATCATATACTGTATCATATGGGTAACATTCCCCTAACACCCAGCTTTTAAGAAAGTGTTCAGCGACTGCAATCTAACCAACCAAGATGTGATTCACAGAATGCACAGAGAATAAAGAGGGATTTCACCTATCAAACTATGTGAGCTTTTAGCATTTTTAACAGTTCTTAGTTTGGAATTAGTTTGGAATTTCAGCAGCAATCATTTACTAACCTAGAGACTGGAGGATGAATGGGAGGGACCTGAATAGAAAGATAAATGATAAAATCAATACAACTTATGCCCTTACAGAGCAATCATTTTTGGCATCTAGGATCAGCGACCCCCATTTAAAAGCTGGAAGAAAGCAGAAGAGTACGGCAAATCATTTAAAAACTGTAAAAAAAAAAAAGTTCCAGTTGAAACAAACATGATAATTTATTATATGCTAAAAGTGAAATTTATGGTGAGATTTATTTTCAAACAAACCAAGCACACATTGCAGCAGCTTCCACGCAAATATACAAATATGTGGATAAGAACGTTGCTCTACGAGGAATAAACTTTTATCTTAATGAAAACTTAGTGGAGAAGTAAACAGTATTTATAAACCATGGCGTAGCCAGAACAAACAGTACTATAGTTCATTGTCATACAGGTCATTGATATAGCAGAGAAATAGCAAATACACCATTTAAGCGTTGATTACATTTCATTTAGCGAGTACATAAATAGATATTAATGTTGACCGAGCAGTGGCAAATAACTTTATCAGGTTGCCCAAATAACACCCACAGACTGGCCTAAGGCACATTTTGTGCTTAATGACAGATACTTTCATTTATTACAATTAGAATTCTTTAGGAAATGGGTGGGAGTGCATGTCAAGAGAGAAGCAATTTCCCCAGATCTGCTGTTGAACTTGTGAATATGATAATATCTTTATATGACAACTCTTCTTCACCAAAGGAGATCACAGTGCATATTCTTAAAAATACATAGAGAAACCTTAAGCTGGCCAATCAAAGATGATGATTTGGCAGCTTATCAACCTGCCCATGAGGACCTCAGAAGGCACTGCCTGATCTATACCTGCAGGAAAATTAGCTAGATATGGATCAGGCAGGTTTGAATATCCCATTGAATGAGGACCAAATTGGCAATGATGTGGTCCTCTCTAGTAGGTCTACGTAGGTCCCCATTATGATCTTATTGTTGGCCCAGGTGCTAAACAATTGGATCATCCTGATTTGGTCTCCCATGCTGGAGTAAAGATCATCTCATGTATGCCCAACTTTACAATGTGATTATGGCAACCCCTGCTTTAAAGTCCAATCACTGGGGAGTTGTAATTTGTTAGACCACCACTGACTAATCAAAATAATCATCCACCAAGCCTGAGTTTCTTTCTCAAAAAAATATAATTATATTGTACTGTTGTGCAGAGTTCTCAGGTATTCCCTGCCCTGGCCTGGTGCATGTGCCCAGCCAAAATCAGTTGAAGGGGTGCCAGAGAGTCTGATAAGCTCTGCACAACAGTACCGAGGGCTTGTGCATTTTTAAGAAAATGATTGGCGGCCCATGGCAGAAGGTTGGCCATTAAAGACACTGGAAGGTTCCAAACAAATTGGCCTCCCCAATGTGTTTCATTGGCCTTTATTTCTTAAGCATTCTGGCTTTGTCTTCTTTTAGATGTTCCACAGATGAAGCCAAAAATTCCAGCTGCAGCCTGGCTGACGGCCACCAATACCTCTACAAGCCCAATAATGGCCAATGCCACAAACACAGTGATGTGGATGATCTTCTGCGTCTCTTCATTCAGTTCTATGGAAAGGTTCCTCTGGTGGATAATTCCTTGTGCTGCTGTCATGGCAGGATCTACTCTTGGTATGCAGGTGGTGTTCCGGAGCCAGGCAAGATCAAATTGGAGCTCTTTGAAGGAGTTAGAGCTGTAGCAGAGATAACACATTATCAAACTGTTTGGAGATAATGTTTTATATATATATCATCAAAGAGAATATTTCTTATTAGTGACGGTTTATTCCACTGTGCATACCAGTGGATTAAATCATCACTAATAAGAAATATTGGAGTATTGGAGTGCTTATCTTCTTAATCGTTATTTATCAACTTGTGGAAAAGCACCCATTTGATAAAGTCAGAGTGCGGATACACACCTGGACTTATATATATAAAATATATTTCATCTTCCCCGTCTCAACCCAGGGCAACATGGGGGAGTTAAGGTGGCCATTCATGTGCAGATCCGCTCATATGGAGAGGTCGCCAAATAAGTACATCTTGTCCTGATATGCCCACCTTGAGTGACAATATAGGGCTGATCCCTATGGCCCAACAATCAGATTAGTACACGGGGGAATGCAGACGTTTGGTGTGAGGATTGCATTAATGAACCATAGATAGGAAAGGATTTTTAAACCTGCCTGATCAACATCAGCCTAATTTTTGTCCAGTTATCGGTCGGGGAAGCCTGTCAGGGGGCCCCATACACTGGCCAGTAAGCTGTTCACTTAGGGGCAGATTTATCAAGGGTCGAAGTGAATTTGAGGGAATTTTCAAAGTTAAAAAATTCAAAATTCAGCGTGAAAAAAGGGTGATTTGTTTAGCCCATATGCATTTCACAAACAAGCCTTGTTTGTGAAATGCTTATGGGCTAAATAAATCATCCTTTTTTGACACAGCAGTTATTTTTTTGTTGTGCTTCTGGATTTTGTCTATACTGACTTTTGTCCCAGAGCAAAAAAGGGGATTTCTGATCGAGCACCCACCACCTCACAGGTTGAGCACTCCATTATTGTGCAGCTATTTTAATGCATAAACTGCTCATAAATGAATATTGCTCTGTAGCTATAAATGGCAGTAGTAAATCTAGTGCAAAGTAAAAGGACCCCTGCCCCAAAGTAACATGAGCCTGAATGTGCTTCTCTGTGGAGCAATGCTTGATCATGTTATTTATATGTGGCATTTAGTGATGAGTAAAATTTTTCAGTGAGTTTCGCCACGAAAATGCCACCCGTAATGGATGAAAACATTTGAGGCATCTCAAAAATTTGTTGTGCAATTTGTCACGCGTCAAACACATTTTTGTCACTCATAGACTTCAATGCATTTCTGCGAATTTTTGCCGTTTCGCCAATATTTAGCAAAGAGAAACAGGTCAGATTCGTCTATCAGACTGGCAATCTGTGGGTTCTGGCAAATGCCAGAGAGGCTGCCATAAGATGCCATAGAAAGTCTCTATTTAGTGGGCTGGTGGGGAGCTGATTGGGCCTCTCTGTACTTGTAATGCCAGGGCCTATTTTGACTCCCAGTCCAGACCTGGAGGCATTCTGAAAGAAAACAAAAGAGAAGGTGTCAGTGTAACGCACCTGAGGTTGGCTAGGGTGTAGTCACAACTGCTCAGCTCGTTGCTTCCCGTCTCACAAATCAGTGGTCCTTTGGCAACCGCAAAGAGGGAGATGATAGTGCAGTAGACCGCTCCAATAATACTGACAACACTCAGAAGAGCTGACGCCAGCATCTGGGAAAGATCAGATATTGTTCAATGACTTAGAAAGTACAGGCCAGGGACTTTATTCCTACTGTGTCTTCATTGTATATTCATACGTATTTACTTACTATTATTTATTATACTGTTATATTGTCCTCCCTGTCAGTACAGGTATGGGACCTGTTATCCAGAAAACTCAGGGGTTTTCCAGATAAAAGTTTTTTCTGGAATTTGGATCTCCCTACCATATCTCCTAAACAATCATTTAAACATTAAATAAACGCAATAGGCTGGTTTTGCCTCCAGTAAGGATTAATTATATCTGATTTTGGATCAAGTACAAGCTACAGTTTTATTATTACAGAGAAAAGGGAAGTCATTTTTAAAAACTGAACTTAATTAATTAAAAAAGAGACTATGGGAGATGGCCTTCCTGCAATTCAGATCTTTGTGGATAATAGGTTTCTAGATAACACATCATATACCTGTACTTTTCTATACTGTAAGATTGTACAGCGGTGCATATCTTAATACTGCTTTATAACTAGAGTTATGCATACCTGAATCCATTTACCGACTTGTGTATAAATGAAATTAAAGACAATTTTGTTTCACTGTTTTTTTTTTCATACCAAAACTTCCACTGGTGGATAAGCTTAAAATTGGTCACATTGCCTGAGCAAATCCATAAATGTCTGCTCCATATTTAATGCATCTGTCCAGCACTTACCCCTCCTCTGGAATTGCAGCTTCCCTTCTTCCTTGCAGCTAGTGTCATTGATACAGCCGGTAGGACCTGTGGGTTGCATTAGAGAAAGATGTTACTATTGCTGTTCTTCAAAAAAAACCAAACCCATTTGATTTAAGGTGGCCTTAGACGCACCGATAATCTTACGAAATGTAATTTCAATGTAATTTCATACAATATTCAGTGCGTGTATGGTGGGAGATGAGCCAACTGATATTGGCAGAAGATATTGGTTGGCTTGTTGATTGGGCTGGCCCAAAAGGCACCCGAACATCGGCCATTGTTAGTGCTGAATCGTCAGATACAGGTAGAATTTTATTGTTTCTACCTTTATATCTGACGATTCAGCTGTACACGTGTGTATTGAAACAAACAATCTTTCTTGGAAAGATCTTTTCCAAGAAAGATCATAATTTTAATGTTTATGGCCACTTTAAGGCTTTATTTCAGCTACATATGGTTTGTGCAGGTTACACCTGAATAGCACTGCAGCTATCTAGAATGTTAGATTGCCACCTATTTGGTTTTGACCTCAGAAGTGGACGCTGAAAACCACAGATGTTCATATGAAATACAGGCAGCTCCAAATGGAACAGACAACATCCCTCATAAATTATCCTATGACCTCAAAAAAGGTTGAGACAAAAAAAAAGGATACATTTCACCTTCAAAATGCTACTAATAAATACTTATTATATGAGGTTATAGGTTATCTAAATATACAATTCATCACTCGAGTCATTTTTTCAATACAATCCATCATACATAGTATATATAGATTTAAAATAAATCTATACCTAGCAGCCCAGCTAGTGTATGTAGCCTGGTGGTTCTCCCCATCAGCTGAAAATGCCGCCTTCCTCATCACAGCAGAGGCAGCAGGGCAATTGAAGCATTTGAAGATGGGAATACTCCCATCCGGGGAACCACCCTAAGGGGATGCCTTACACAGGGACTGCTAATCCCAATATGAAAAAAGCCCTTAGGTATGACAAGACCCTATATAATGTGTTTTCCCCATAAATGCCACTGTGGTGCAATCCCCAGATACATCACTTCCTCACAATACCTGACCCTTCACTACCGGCAAAGTTCCAAATCAAATACGTTGGTCAAAGGTATGATGCCCAAGGGTATAAACAGGTATCTACAGCTCAGACATGTGGCTGCTAGCCAATTCCCTGATGCTCCCAAGGTAACTCTGTCCCAACTAGAGGAACTATTAAGGACACGGGGTTGTAAACAAATGGTATCTCGCATTTACTCCATCCTCAATACGCAAAGAGGTAACCCTTTGCATAATGCTATACCAAATGGACCTCAGATATCCCACAGCTAGACTCTGATGATTGGGTCAACCTCACCCACTCATACTTACCATCTGTGATCAGTAGTAACGATATTATAATACAATATCGTACTATCTATAGAACTTATCTAACACCAACCAGACAGCACTCAATGGGCCTTAAACGAGACAGTTTTAAATGCAGGAAAAATCCAGGTACATTCCTACATATGTTCTGGACCTGCCCACTGGTCGATACATTTTGGGGGAAAGTGGTGTCCTTTGCAGTAAAAACACTAGACATGCCAAATGTGCGGTTCCCAGAAGCACCGGCATACTCTCCTGAGACTCCTTTACTACTATGCTAGGAAAACAATCATCCTAGCCTGGAAACTTTCTACCCCACCCAGCACCGGATTCGCTGGACTGGCGCCCCTAGGCCGTGCGCGAGCTCCGGAGCACTGGGGAGCACAGGCTCCCCACAGAGCGGCTGGGCGGCATGCCGCCCCCAAAAATGTGCCGCCCTAGTCCCGGGCCTATGTGGCCTTGCCACAAATCCGGGCCTGACCCCACCCACCCTAAAGTGCTTGAAAACTTTAATAAATCAAGCACTCCCCTTTTACAAGCTAACATATATTAACAAAGGCTGCCCGGATAAATTTGAGAAAATCTGGAGTTGATACCATTGATACAAATACACCTCAAGATACTTATTAGTAACTTTAAATACATATGTACCCCCCCCCACCCCTGTTTGTATTTAAATAAAAAAAATTTTTGAACGGGTTGTTCACCTTTAAGTAAATTTTTAGTATATTATAGAATGCCTGATTGTAAGCATTTTTTCAACTGGTCTCCGTTGTTTTATTTTTTAAAGTTTTTAAATTACTTGCCATCTTCTTCTGACTCTTTCCAGCTGACCCCATCAAAAACAAATGCTCTGTAAGGCTACACCACTTTTTGTTATTGCTTCTTTTTATTACTCATCTTTCTATTCACTCTCTATATCATGCTAAGGAGCAGATTTTTCAAGGGTCGAATTTCGAAGTATAAAAAGCTTCGTAATTCGACCATCGAATTGGAAGACTTCGAATATAGAAGTCGAAGTTTTTTTACATCGAATTTGGCCATTTGCGGTTGAAGTAAAATGATTTCATCCAACGATCGAACGATTTTTCTTCGAAAAATTTAGAAAAATGCTCTAGAAGGTCCCTATAGGCTAACATAGCACTTTGGCAGGTTTAATTTGGCAAAGTAGTGAAATTGAAAAATTTTAAAGAGACAGTACTTAGATTATCGAATGGTCGAATAGTCTAAGTATTTTTACTTTGAATCAAATTCGAAGTCGTAGTAGCCTATTCGACGGTCGAAGTATCCAAAAAATTACCCTCGAATTCACTTCGACCCTTGATAAATCTGCCCCTAAAAGTTAAATTAAATATGAACAACCCCTTTAAGAAAGCAAAAGACCTGATTTCAAAGGGAAAAGTTTTTTTTAAAATAAACCACACACTACGCTACAGTCTATGGGTGCTCTTTTGAGGGTAGTATAGTTATAGTCCTTTTGGGTATATCACAGGTGATTCCAAATGGAACATATTAGACTTTCATACAGTAACACCTTTTGGGCTAAATTAAGGTATAGAATTAAGATTATATTGAGATAAATAGATGTATATGGTTAATAAAGGTTGTGGGTTGGGTTGTGTCCATCGGAATACTTTAGCCAGTCTGAACGAAGCAGCTGGGATATAAGGAAGTAAGGCTAGATGAATGGTTTTTAAGTGTTTTTATTGTGTGTGAAAGCCCAGTGGAGTGGATGAAACACATAGCAATATTATATATTTAATCATACAGCCATTACAAGGTAAATGCTAGTTGAATCCTCTTTATAGACCCCCTTTTCATGACAGAGCAGAGAAGCACCAGACTTGGCAACAGGAAATACATTTCTTTTTAGAAATGAACACATATCACAAACATTTTTTAACATTCTTAATACAGATTTTTGTGTAGAGTTTTATAAATCTACTTAGTATTGCTTTAACCTTACCCAGTTGGGTTAGGATTGGTTGCTATTGGTTGCTAGCACTATATTATTCCTTGAATAATGAAAAAAAAACAAAAATATAATACCTTGGCATCAGTATTTAAAGTAAATCATACATCTGAGAGACTAACTATATGAAATTTCATACCTCGATTGATAAATGTAATTAATTGGCAGTACAACAGATCCCATACCTGTAATAAGAGTGCAAGAAATAGGGGTTCTGGGCCTTTCTATATGAAATAGATTAGGGTTTGCCACATCTAAATGACTTCTGGACGCACAAGTCGTGATTGTTCTTTCCACCTTTTCTCAGGAGCAGCCATATTAACAAATGTAGGGTGATACTAGCTTTTTCTTTCTCTCTTTTTTTTCTTTCGTATCTATTTTACATTATTTCACATGTTTTCTGAAATTGTTATAACATAATTAGACCCCCATTAACTCCAGTAATCTCTGTGATCCTCATGGAATACTTATCTAAACCAAAACACAAGGAGAGACCATCTACTCAGGAACTTTATCAGCTTAGATCCCACCTAATTTAGATGTTGAAACAGATAGGAGGGGTCAAATGACCATGAACACAACCTTACCACCTTCACCATGAAGCAGCACGATCACTACTACAAATGAGACCCCACTGAGCCCTATTCAGATGTAAAACTGCAGGGGATGTATAATTCACCTTTGCCTTAGCCCCTCTTTCAGCCTATTCTTCATTAGGTTAGTCTTATAGAATGAGAGACCAACTATTAAACTGGCCATAGACGCAAAGATCTCATTGTACGAATCGAGGATTCATACGATCTTCGTAACGTGTCCCGACATTTTTCGTCCAGTGGAGATCGTCTTTTGGTCGATCAGACAGGTTAGGAAATTTCTGTTGGCTGGCAATAATATCTCTGCGTGTATTGCCGATCGTACGATTTTCAGTGGGAGACTGTCACTAGCTTTGTCTATCGTACGATTGCTGTCAGGGGCAGAACATCGGCTGATCTGTTCTTTAACTACTTTATTTGGTCAGAATGGTAAGACTTTGATCTGAATGGTTAGTGGCAGGTCGGGAGATGGGAAAGTACGATTGTACGTTGATTCGTACGATTGGATCCTTGCGCCTGTGGCCAGCTCTAAGATATCATGATGACATCCAAACTCAAAATGATATAGAATCTCACAAATGCCATCTTATCTTTTAGTGCCTACATCTTTGTTCAATTATCTAACATTTTTCTACTTTTTTTTGGATGATGGGGGTGCAAGCTAATCCAGGTTACTCTTATTTATGTACATGGTGTCAAACAGAAAAGAAAGTCTGCTTACCAGCAATCCTCCTCCAACCAAACCGGGCAGCCACCATTCATAGCATGAGATAGGGCTAACAAAGAGTCTTCCATCTTCCACATAATCAGCAATCAGTGGGGTCAAGTTAAATGCAATAGCCAATAAAGATAAGATCAGAAGGAAGAATCCATTACAGGATGACCAGGCTTCAGTGCAAGTCATCTTGGAGAATCCCACAAATCCAGTATCTGGTAAAGACTGACTGGTATCAGTAATTGTTTTGCTTTCTTGTATGTTGTCAAAGTTAAAATTTAGCAGAAAGGGAAAATAAATTTGCATCAATTGGATGTCAGCAGGTCCAGAGTTCATTCCCAGCAGGAAACTATGTAATACAGAAGTGATACTAATTTGGTTAAATGTCATGTTTACACTTTTATCCCCTGCATTAATAAAATCTTGTGACGTAAAAGATGGGAACCAGACTTACAAATTGGCCAACCTTCACGGAAGTCCCACAATTAGCAACCTCATTGTAAGAGACATACCTGGTGGTCTAGTGGGGGGACGGCAGGAACGCCTGCCGCCCCCTCGGCGGGGACGCCCGCCATGTCGTGCGGGTTCGGTTAGGCCGCAGGCGCCGGATCGCGTGGGCGCACGTTAGGCCGCAGGCTCCGAATCTCTAGGGCGCACGCGGCGCGCCTCTGTGATATTTAAAGGCACAGGTGCGCTGATGTGTGACGTCAGCGCGCAAAGGCACGAAATTCAAATAGTATAAAAGGCCCATTCAGACTGCTGACTGATGCCCGTGATAGAACTTGTTTCTTGTGGTTCCTGAGCCGTCTGCGTTTGATCTGTTCTGAATCTAGTCTGTTTGATTACCCGTGTTTGACCCAGCCTGTTCCTGACTATTCTGCATTCTGTATCCTGACCCTCGCCTGCCTACGACAACTCTTCCTGCTTAACCCCTTGATTGACAACCCGGTTTGACCCTTGCCTGCCTGACGATTCTTGATATCTGCCTGCCTCGACCCAGCCTGTCTGACGATTCTCTTGCCTGCTCCATTTGTACCGTGACCTTCACCCCAAAAGACTCTGCTAACAGCTGTGCCCCTCGCCAGACAGAACATCTCGCCTTGCACCCCTCGTTAAGTCCAGGTGGCACCCAAGTAAGCTGAGGGCTCCTCCTGAAGCCCAACGGTGGTCACACTACTGGTGAAGCCGAGCCGAGACCAGGGTGCTTGGCATTTGTTCTGGTATCGGGTGCCGGCCGTGACACTCATAGTTAGTTGTTAAATACTAAATAAGTGTATTGGGGAAATTATTAATCTTTACACGTACATTAGAGGTCATTGTAGGCAGTTAGTGGGGGATCTTTTTTTCCCATGGAACATATCAAAGAACAAGAGGTCACCCCTTGGGGATTGGGGACTTGGGGAACTGAACTTTCATTTAAAACAGTGAAGGTGCTTCTTCATTGTGAGGGAGGTGAGGTTGTGGCTATGGTCATTTGAAACCCCACTGTCTGTTTCAACATCTATACCAGGGTTCCCCAACAGTTAACATTTAAATGTAAAAAACGTTGCAGAGCAACATTATCATGCCAAAATTGGTCACAGTGGTGCAAATTATGGGATGTGATTGGCAATTGGTAGACCCTACGTGGACTGGCAGCCTATAGGAGAATCTGTTTGGCAATACATCTGGTTTTTATGCACCAAAACTTGCCGCAAAGTCAGGAATTAAAAAATAAGCACCTGCTTTGAGGCCACTGGGAGCAACATCCATGGGGTTGGTGAGAAACATGTTGCTCAGGAGCCACTGGTTGGGAATCACTGATCTATACTGTCTGTTTGGCACTAATTTCAAGGTGACATTATGACTGTACCAGACATGCTGAAAGTATAAGTCCACATATCCCATGTGGTCACACATAGTTATAAGCAAAATTGTCCCCCTGGTTTCATCATGAAGACTCCAATATATAGTGCACTGAAAAAGAAGCACGAAAAAGTCACACTGAGCAAAAACCACCATTGAATTTAATGCATTTTGCCATTTCGCTACTTTTTGGAAGAAAAGAGACAGCTTCATTCAACAACTGATTGGGCCAGATTGTAGGAAATTCTATGATTTGGCCAAGTTTCACAATGAGCAGTGTCAGCCAGTGGCCCCTACATATGCTATTAAACACCGGCAGCTCAGGTTCCAATGGAATTGCAAGTTTCACAAGAGGCCCATACAGGTACACCGTTATTAGCATTTAATAAGGACATTTTACTGTTTAGCCAGTAGATGACACAAAACTTTCTCTACCATGAACAAGGATGACAAGTCCCCCATACACAATATGCCAGCTGGGTAACATTATTACAATTTTATTGTATTTATCACACATTTTCATGAACTGTAGTTGATCTAGTGAGCAATGACTCATAGAAACATAGCAACCTGTACTTTAAAGCAAGAGAAATTTGTACAGGAAAACAATTCTTAGGAATCAGAGAAAACTATTAACTGAACAGAAGAGGAAGTTGGCGACTGTAATGGTAGAATTGTTGATCAGGAAGGATTAGACCTTGACCTTTAATACTGTACATGGCTCCTAAAGAGAGGTTGTAAAGTGCTGTGATCCTCATGGGGAAAAGCTATATACTGTATATATACATCAGAAATGTTTATAAAATGCCATAAAATAATATGTGAGCTGTAATAACATATGTTGCTGTAAGTCATTGAAACTATAAAATGCAAATGATTTCTCTGCCTGTACAAAGGCAATAAAAATAAGAGCATTACTATCCCTGCCATGGAAAATAGGAATTGTGAACAAAAGGAAATAAAGAATACAACTCTATGGAATGTGCAAGTTAAAGAATACATTTCATGGAACTCAAGTAAAATAATACCATTTAGTGCACTTACATGCCACCCCCTGCCTGCCTCTCACATATACAGTAAGACCAAACAAAGGCAGAGCTTTTACAATAGGTTGTACACAGGTGCTTGCACTCTGCATCTATGGGCAGAGGTGCTGCTGGCGGGACAGTGTGCAAACTGTGACAAACATGGTGGCTTTCCCCCTCTTGTTTTTTTATTTGTACCTGCCCTGCCATCAGTAAATGACCACTTTGAGCTCAAACCTCATGTCATGAAGAAATAATTAACATAAATAAATAATGAGCAGCCTTTCAGAGATACAGTATATGTTGGGCAAATCATTAGAATTTTTGCAGACAACAACCACAACAGCGACTCAGAATATCCACTAAGCTGTATGGATGCTTAAAAAATGTATTTCACAAGTGATTTTTTCCTCGGGCAGGCAGGTTCGGATTGGGTGCGGGTCAAAATAACTCAACCCGTACATCATGAGTCAGATAACCTTTTTGTTTTTGTGTTTTAGGTGCAGAGCTACGTTTGAACTGCTGCCTTCCTGGCCCAGTGGTTAAAGAGACAGGAATCAAGAGGTCTTGGCTTCAAATAGAAGGACAGAAGGCAGTTCAGGTGTGCAGCAGATTCTCTCAGGAGATATGAGGATGTCTAAAGGTGGCCATAGACGCAAAGATCCTATCGTACGAATCGAGGATTCATACGATTTTTGGACCGTGTGTGGAGAGTCCCGACATTTTTCGTCCGGCGGAGATCGGTCATTTGGTCGATCGGACAGGTTTGATTTTGTCCCGACCGATCCCGCTGAAACCTATTGCACTCTCGTCGTAATCTGATCATAGGGCCGAACGTTCAGATTACCCCCGATATAGCCATGCCTGTTAGTGGCATATCGGGGAAAGATCAGCTTGTTTGGCGATGTCGCCAAAAGAGCGTATCTTTTCGTCTATGGCCACCTTAAGTCTTTAGCCAGTATTGGTTGGCTCATATTTCGTCATTAGAGATGTCGCGAACTGTTCGCCGGCGAACTTGTTCGCGCGAACATCGGGTGTTCGCGCTCGCCGGAAGTTCGCGAACGTCGCGCGACGTTCGCCATTTTGGGTTCGCCATTGTTGGCGCTTTTTTTTGCCCTCTCACCCCAGACCAGCAGGTACATGGCAGCCAATCAGGAAGCTCTCCCCTGGACCACTCCCCTTCCCTATAAAAACCGAAGCCCTGCAGCGTTTTTTCACTCTGCCTGTGTGTGCTGAAGAGATAGTGTAGGGAGAGAGCTGCTGCCTGTTAGTGATTTCAGGGACAGTTGAAAGTTTGCTGGCTAGTAATCGTTTTGATACTGCTCTGTTATTGGAGGGACAGAAGTCTGCAGGGGTTTGAGGGACATTTAAGCTTAGGTAGCTTTGCTGGCTAGTAATCTACCTTCTACTGCAGTGCTCTGTATGTAGCTGCAGTGGGCAGCTGTCCTGCTTCTGATCTCATCTGCTGACTGCTGCAATAACAGTAGTCCTTGTAAGGACTGCTTTTATTTATTTTTTTGTTGTTTTACTACTACTACTACTACTACTACTATAAGAGCCCAGTGCTATTAGTCTAGCAGTGTTGGGGAGTGGGACTGGTGTGCTAATCTGCTGCTCCTAGTAGTTCAGCAGCACCAACTTTAATTTTTTTTTTTTAATATTCATTTTTTTTTATTTTACTTTTTTTTATTTTACTACCGCTGTAGTAGTGTATAAGTTGACCTTTAGGCATTATTTGCCCTGTAGGCATTATTTGCACACTGTTTTCTTCAACCCGCCATCGAGCTGTGTGACCTTGTTCACATTCTGTCTAAATATCCATAATATTACCGTCTCCAGAAAAAACACCGGAGTCACTTTTTTCAAGCAGCCATAATATATTTTACGTAATCCGTATCCACCGCTGTAGTAGTGTATACGTTGGCCTTGTAGGCATTGTTTGCCCAGTTTTTTTGGCCGCAGCCACTGAAGCACAGAGGCCAGAAAAAATATGCCATATAAATGCTGAAAATAGTAATTTTTTGCCATACGTTGACTCAACGTATATGGCAAAAAATGACTATTTTCAGCATTTATATGGCATATTTTTTCTGGCAACTGTGCTTCAGTGGCTGCGACCAAAAAAATGCATATTTTCTGCATTTATATGGCATAATTTTTCTGGCCTCTGTGCTTCAGTGGCTGCAACCAAAAAAATTTATATTTTCAGCATTTATATGGCATAATTTTTCTGGCAACTGTGCTTCAGTGGCTGCGACCAAAAAAATGCATATTTTCTGCATTTATATGGCATAATTTTTCTGGCCTCTGTGCTTCAGTGGCTGCAACCAAAAAAATTTATATTTTCAGCATTTATATGGCATAATTTTTCTGGCAACTGTGCTTCAGTGGCTGCGTCCAAAAAAACTGGGCAAACAATGTCTACAAGGTCAACGTATGGCGAAAAATTACTATTTTCAGCATTTATATGGCATATTTTTTCTGGCAACTGTGCTTCAGTGGCTGCGTCCAAAAAAACTGGGCAAACAATGCCTACAAGGTCAACGTATGGCAGTTGTTTAAAGAGAACAGTAGATTACTAGCCAGCAAAGCTACCTAAGCTAAAATGTCCCTCAAATCCCTGCAGACTTCTGTCCCTCCAATACAGAGCAGTATCAAGCAGATTACTAGCCAGCAAGCTTACTATCATCTGTCCCTGAAATCACTAACAGCTCTCCCCCTACACTATCTCTTCCAAGCACACACAGGCAGATTTTTCAGATACATTTTTGCCCTTGATCCCCCTCTGGCATGCCACTGTCCAGGTCGTTGCACCCTTTAAACAACTTTAAAATCATTTTTCTGGCCAGAAATGTCTTTTCTAGATGTTAAAGTTCGCCTTCCCATTGAAGTCTATGGGGTTCGCGAACCGTTCGCGAACCGCTCGCATTTTTGCGCAAGTTCGCGAATATGTTCGCGAACTTTTTTTCCGACGTTCGCTACATCCCTATTCGTCATACGTTCACCAAATATCATAAAATAATATCTGTGCGTCTATGGCCACCTTAATCACAATCTAATCCTGCAGATTTCCAGTTTACCCACTCAGATACCTCATACAACTCAAGACAAGCAGGTGGCACAGAATTTATATAGATAGATGCCCATCCATCACCCAGTCCTCTCATAGTGGGTGCAGCAAGCCCATAATACACATGGGGCAAGGTCTCTCTCTCACAAACCCCAAAGGCACTCAGGGGATAGCAGGGATCATAAACATAATTATAATAAAACACACAATATGCATAGACATTCATGAACTGTACAGGGATCCACTGCAGCCTGTATCCACTGGCGCTCACTAATTTGCACATCTGTATGCCAGAATTGTGCAGCATTCCATGTTTATACGGCACATTGTCCACGTCTGAGTGTTTCATTACTTCCATGATTTTGTCAGGGCCAATGAATAGACCACCCTCTTCTCAGCCAAATAAGTAACCACTTCTTCATTGCATCTCAAAAGCAGCCTTTTTGTAACCCTGTAATGACATATTTGTATCAGCAATATAAAACGTATCTCTTATGTGTAAAGGAATCGGTAGCTCTCATATCAGTCCATAAACCTTCTTATCAGTCTCCATTTATTTGTCTATTATTATTCAAATATGATTAGCATAGCAATAGTGAAATACTTCTGACGGTAGCATTGTTTTAACCATTCATTAACTTTCCAAAATGGATCACTTTATTATACAGGTATGGGACCTCATATCCAGAATGCTCGGGATTTTCCAGATAATGGATCTTTCTGTAATTTGGATCTCCATACATTAAGCCCCACTAAAAATCATGTAAACATTAAATAAACCCAATAGGCTGGTTTTGCTTCCAATAAGATTAATTATATCTTAGTTTGGATCAAGTACAAGGTACTGTTATTTCAGAGAAAAGGGAAATCGTTTATAAAATTTGAATTATTTGTTTAGAATGAAGTCTACTGGCCTTTCCTGTAATTATGAGCTTTATGGATTAGGGTTTCTGGATAAAGGATCTCATACCTGTACTGATTACTCAGTTCATTATATCCATCCTTGTAGGATCTAACAGTAAATTGTCACTGGTGATTTGAGTTATGGAAAATACATTTTATCCATGCCTGACCTTTATTCCACATATCTCTGGATAAAGCACAATATCATAAATCATTCATTCAGGCCAAAAGGAGATTTACATTTAAATTTGTACATTACATTTTTAGGATAAAATAATTACTATCCAAGTTACCTTTCTTCCACACCAAAGTGCCTTTTCACTCCCCATAAACTTCAGTTTAGATGGAGCTGACTGGTGAAATTGTTTCATATGTGTTCAACAACTCTTTTTCTTAGTCCCCTAAATGGCTTCTCTACATACCTTTCAGGACAATCAGACCCAACTGAGAGCAATACTTTATACCAAGCCTAGATCTTCTTGCCATCATTGAGCGTTGAAATGATATCTGCACCCAATTTTATAGGCACAGTTAGCTGCGGCATTTGAGAGCCTAAGAGGGTGGTGGTAGCTCCAGGGTTCCCTTCTACAATATTGTGCAATGAGTGGCTTTACACACAAGTAGCTTTAAAGAGGTGGTTCACTTTAACTTAACTTTTAGTATTTTAAAAAAATGACCACATTTTCAATTGGTCTTCATTACTTATATTTTATAGTTTTTTATATAACTTTTTCTTCTGACTCTTTCCAGCTTTCAAATGGGGGTCACAGACCCCGTCAAAAAACCAAATGCTCTGTAAGGCTACAAAATGCACTTGCAGGTTATAAATGACCTCTTTACACTCTTCATTTGGACAGTGAACTGCCAGTAATAGTTCAGCAGGCTTTGCACAATTACCCAAATGTGCAGTAAAATAGTACAAAAAAGGAGTAATGCTGTTAAGCAGAGAGGTATATGACCTTTTATATTTTGATCACAGGTAAACAAGTTAGGGACCGCCGTATGGGGTTTACCTTGACGTGGTATGGTGGCTTATACATTTTATGATCATAACTTTGTAACAAAAAACTCTGTTTTTCTTTTTTTAGACAGGGGATTATTGTATTTAATATGTTTTTATATCGCCTTAGGAGTGCACCCACAACCCTCCTTTTTTGTGCAGTAAAATAGTGCAATTAATAAGGTAAGGGTCGTCTATATCATCCATTGTTTCCTTCTTTCCTCACCCTCATGTGAAATTTTTTTCTCGTTTACTTTTTCCCTTTTTGCCATTCACTCTCAATTTACCCAACTCTCATTTTCTTCTCCTTTTTCCTGCCATTATTCCCCCGTCTCCCTATGATCCAAGATCTCCCCAGTTTGTTCCCCTGTCTATATAAAATTCTCTTCTCGTTTCCCAATGTGCCTTTTTTCTTTCTTCTCTGTATAGGATTGTAACCGTTTATGTGCCTTTTTCTTCTCCTGCCCTTGAGCCGGCTAAGTCTCAGTCTAGAAATATAAAATCACAGTAAGGGGCAGATGTATGAAGGGTCGAATATCGAGGGTTAATTAACCCTCGATATTCGACTAGGATTTAGCGCAAATCCTGCGATCGAACGATCGAAGGATTATTCCTTCGATCGAACGATTAAATCCTTCGAATCGAACAATTCGAAGGATTTTAATCCAACGATCGAAGGAATATCCTTCGATCAAAAAATCTCAGGCAAGCCTATGGGGACCTTCCCCATAGGCTAACATTGACTTCGGTAGCTTTTAGCTGCCGAAGTAAGGGGTCGAAGTTTTTCTTAAAGAGACAGTACTTCGACTATCGAATGGTCGAATAGTCGAACGATTTTTAGTTTGAATCGTTCGATTCGAAGTCGAAGTAGTAGTCGAAGGTCGAAGTAGCCCATTCGATGGTCGAAGTAGCCCAAAAAACACTTCGAAATTCGAAGTTTTTTTAATTCGAATCCTTTACTCGAGCTTCATGAATCGGCCCCCAAGTGTAATAGGATTGTTTTCTTTTCTTGTTCCTTCCACATGGCAGTGAGCACCTAATGTGAGACATAGAAGCAGTATCGCTGAAGTAAGGAAATTAATAAGAAATATAATGGACAGGTCAACTTCAGTAAAACTGAAACACCATCATTTGCTTGATAAGAAGTGAATGCATCAACGCAGGCTGCTACTCGACATAGTTCTTCAAAGAAGCCTGGGCTTAGAATAGAACGCACCAGTTGTTTCACATGCAGCCTAATCTTTCAGTTGGACTGTTTTACACTAGCAGAATAGTTCACACAGTCTCAATTAATAATAACACAATGTTACACTGCCGAAAGCAAGAAGAAGGTACAACAATGATCCAAAATACATTCTATGTGACTCACGTAAAGGGACCTTTGCTCTGGCCCATACACGTAGGTCTATTTTCCTTATCCTTTAACTCATCCTCTTAATTTAACTTAGGCATAGTTTGCCCCTTAAAGTTTGTTTTTTCTGATGAAAATTTGTAACCCCCGGCAATATGAGCCATATTCTCTCAATGAACAACTTACTAACGAAAGGGATCATGGAATTCATCTTCTGCTCTAGTGAACTGATGAACGAATCTGTCCTGTTCCACTTCAACAAACAATTTGTGAAACTGGGAAAATTCATAAAACACATTGAAATGAATGTGCTGACTTTTTCCAAACCATGCAAATTTTTGGTGGCGACTTTTTCAGCACAATACATTGAAGCCTATGGCCATTTTTTGCTGCAAAACTTTGCAAAAAAATTCAGCCTTCACTATTAGTGAGCAGGAACAACATGTTATTACCAATGTATAGCATAAGGCTGGAAATAATGACCTAAAATGTAGCCAGTGGCTTCAATACTGGACCTGTGGAAGTTCAATTGTTGCACCTTGGGTAGGAGATATGTAACGGGGAATGTGAGAATAGGCCACAGTCAGAGACGTCTTAATCCCTTTTATTATAACATATACGTCCATTACCCTGCCCTCTACTTCCCCTCTCCATATCATATACAGGATCAGTTTTAGCGTATAGCACCTGGGACGTTAGGGCTTCTTTTGCAATGTACATTCATTATTTATTTATTTTAATGTCAATTTTAAGCATGTTCTGTTAATATGAATGAATTTTGTTAAAACAATGCCACTTGCTGGTAATTTTCAAGGAATTTTTCAGGAGAAAGAAAGAGGGCTGCTCTGAGGTTCTTCTGGTTAGGAAAGAAATGTTAGAAGGTTAGAAATGTTTCTAACCAGAAGAGCACCAGAGCAGTTCTCCTGACAACTTCCTTGACTACGTGGGGGTCAGACGGGTCAGAAAAGGACCAGCAGATGGGGCTATTGTAACAAAATCCATTCAAGTTAACAGTACATGCATCTTTTAATATCTCTGAATTAAAATAATTATTGTACATTGCAGAAGTGCACCCTCGTCAGTTTTACATTCGCTTATTTTTAAGGTTTACTTATCCTTTAATAAAAACTTAATAGCTCTGAAACAGAAAATATACACAATTAATGTAACTTACACCCTTAGCAATTTTACATTCAGATTTTTTAAGGTTTACTTATCCTTTAAAATGATGCATTATGGAGCTGCATCCATTCTAAAGGTTAAAAGAGTATATGATTAAAAGAGTATATGGGAGAGAAAATGCTGCTGCACAATATGTACTTTGAGCTTTTGGAGAGAGCCAAGGAATGTTGATGTATAAGATTAATATTCCACAAACACATGAAGTATTGGTGTTGGTAATGATCTAAGGCATGGTCTGGGAAATAATACTCATGATACTGTATATAGTGCCTGTGGCCACAAACTACCAACAACACTGTCATTTAATCAATTTGCCACAAAATACATTGCACGTGGGCAAAAACTAGTGGCTATACTACTGGTAATCTGTGGCCACAAGTTATGTAATTTGTTGCAAATTGATTGTTTTTTTTACTCACGAATACACTCAATAATCTCCTCTCTCTACCTTCTTCTTTTGAGTAATTAATTCAAATTCCATTTTAATTAATCAGTGACTGCTAATGATGTGTGGGCTGGCCCGAAGCCCACAGGACCCATGAGTTTACCCGCGAGTTGGGCAGGTTCGGGCCAGCTTCCACACAAAGTCTTCTTCTGCCCCATTTCCGCCTGTGCGCCTCAATTTATATACTCACGCAAGCACCACCCAGCCCCCTTTTGTGATGTCACAGCAGGGCGGGGCATAAAGAGGGGAACGTGCTGGGTTTTTGCTCGAGTTTTGCTCGACCTTCACATCAACAGTGACTGCCCATTCGAAATCGGGTTTCATTCCTTGTATATGTTTGATTTTATATAGTGAATAAAGTACCCCCTCTTGTAAAATATAAGGATATTATAAGTTACTGAGGAGTTACCTGACCATATAAAAACACGAGGCCGAAGGCCGAGTGCTTTTATACAGGTCATGGAACTTCGAGGTAACAACTTCTAATATCCTCATATTTTGCAACTGGGTGTACTTTATTTATTATGATACACAAGTTTTGGTGAGTCATATGACAAAAATGACATCAGATCTCACCGTTTATAACTGATAACATAAGAACTCACCGTTTATAAGGATATAATTTACAGGATATTCATGGCTTTTGTGTATATTTTATATATATATATATATATATATATATATATATATATATATATATATATATATATATACAGTACATATATATTTATTGTGAAACAATGTTTAATTACAAGTAAGCATTTTACTAGGCTGGCCTACTGTGTCAATTGTCTTCTTATATCTGCTTTTACTATTTTGTATATTCCTTAACAAACCTGTTTTTCTGAATTTATATAAATGCATTTTAGGTAACTACCATGTTTAATATTTGGGCTGCTTTTTCAAATGTCTATATATATATATATATATAATGTAAATTTAATAAACAGCTATGGGACCTGTTATCCAGAATGAATAGGACCTGGGGTATTCTGGATAATTGATCTTTCTGTAAATTGGATCATCTAGTAGAAAATCATGTAAATATTAAATAATCCCAATAGGCTGGTTTTGCTTCCAATAAGAATCGATTATATCTTAGTTGGGATCAAGTATAAGGTGCTGTTTTAATACTACAGAGAAAAAGGAAATCATTTCTAAAAATGTGGATTATTTGGATAAAATGGAGGATATACCTTTATGTAATTCTGAGCTTTCTGGATAATGGATTTTCAGATAACGGATTCCATACCTGTATTTGAAAGCTCAAATGAAAAATATTCTGATTGCGTTTCATAATCTTTGTTAAATTTCTTAATACCTCCCTGTGGGCTAAAATTGGCAGACCCAATCATGACTTTAATCAGGGACAATATAACATAAACATAAACACAACAGCAAAGCAGTGTAATCACTACCCACTTAATTAATATGTGAACTTTATGCCATAGGTAGGTTAACCTTGGGAATAGCACCTTACTACCATAGGTTTTTATGCCTTTATAAGTGTCTGTGGTTGAAAATGAAAAAGATACTGTACAAACTTTAGAAATAACGCTTTACCAATTATTGCCACAAGATGACAGCACAGCATTAGCTTAGAAATAAAACTGCATTAGCTATTGCCACTTGATGTCTGTATAACTTATCCTGTTGGATTACACACACACACAGTAAAG
This sequence comes from Xenopus laevis, assembly GCF_017654675.1. Taxonomy (NCBI): domain Eukaryota; kingdom Metazoa; phylum Chordata; class Amphibia; order Anura; family Pipidae; genus Xenopus; species Xenopus laevis. The sequence continues at coordinate 138,603,229 of NC_054379.1, forward strand.
TATATAGTAAATAAAGTGCCCCCTCTTGTAAAATATAAGGATATTATAAGTTACAGAGGAGTTTCATGACCATATAAAAACATGAGGCCCAAGGCCGAGGTGACTTCTAATATCCTCATATTTCGCAACTGGGGGTACTTTATTTATTATAATACGCAAGTTTCAGTGAGTCATGTGACAGAAATTACATCACTACTCACCGTTTATAACTGATGACATCAGAACTCACCTTTTATAAGGATATAATTTACAAGATATTCATGTCTTTTGTGTATAAATTACCCCCTCTTATAAATTATAAAAATATTATAAGCTACCGAGGAGTTTCATGACCATATAAAAACACGAAGTCCGAAGGCCGAGTGTTTTTATACAGGTCATGAAACACTGAGGTAATTTCTAATATCCTCATATTTTGCAACTGGGGGTACTTTATTTATTATAAAACACAAGTTACAGTTTCAGTGAGTCTTGTGACAAATGACATCACTACTCGTGCTATAACTGATGACAACAGAACTCACCCTTTACAAGGATATAATTTACAATATATTCATGGCTTTTGTGTATTATAAAAAAAATAATGTACGGCCTGTAATATGAGGATATTGGAATACATGAAGCTCCAAGGGGATTTCAAGGATTTCAAGATATAGAATGTGTTATAATTCTGCAAACAGTATACATGTCCAAAGTCAGAATGTGCTGTATTTGCTAGTGATCTGTGTACTCTTCCAGTACCCTTCGGGGATTCTAGTGTTTGTCTTCAGATGGATAAAGAGCTCCTGGAGGATTGCCTCAAGGTCTTGTGGTTTCACTGTGTCAGGCAGATTATTGGATCATTGGACCTCCATGTACTGTAGTTTTGTCCACAAGGCAAATCATAGCCTCCAAATTGGAATCCATTCCCTCAAGTCTGTCACCTATTCATTGTAGAGCTGAAATTCCTCCTCATGAGCTTTTTAAATTGATTGTGCCATTTGTTGTAAATCAGTTGTAGTTGGAAGGGAGGACAGGATTTTATGTATATCTGGAGGAAGCATGCATGGGGTTAAATAATCTAGTAGAATCCGAATGACTCTGTGTCCTCCATACTTTGTTGAGATTGCTGTGCTTAGTGGTGATGCTTTAATCTTTTCGCTTCCCCCCCAAAAAAAGATTCAAATTTAGCAGCTATGCAACAAGTCCATAATTTTTGGACAAATGCTGATTTGTCCTAAACAATTCAGCCAAGTATGAAACCAAATTTGAACCCAAATTTGTCTATTTTTTTTAATCATTAAAAATGCATCAATTTGAATTTTAAAAAATTCCATTTTCATTGTCTGAACCCATATGCCTGTAAGGTTTCTGATTCGATTAGGTTGAACTTTGGATAGATTTGAATCCTTTAAAAACTGCTGTTCAGCCAAATCCCCAGGGAAATCCTGGATTCAATGCATCCCTCATTCAAAGCAGGTTTTATGCAGAACAAAGCGGTAACATGATTGGTTGGCCCATAATCGTCATTCTTTATTGTTCATTGTAACCAGTTATAATGATTGCTTTTTAGCCTGGTTGCTAGGATAATTACAACCTTAAAATTACAACCTTAAAACCATATTCATTGTTCATCTTAACCTTATCACTTTACCTTACCTTATACCTTACCTTACCTTAAACCTCTTTGGTCAAGGTACAAATAAGGCCGTATTTATATTAAGGACCCGAGGGCATGTGCTTAGGTCAGCACAGTTTCGGGTGCCTATTTTTTACGTTTTTGTTTGTTTTTTTTTAACCCCCACCCTCTGCCACGGATTTCCATAGGAAATCCAGTGACGGAGTTGAGGTGGTGAGGGGTAGGGGGCAGAGGAAATACCCAGAAGCGACTTCACGCGCACAATGTAAGGGAGTGTTTAGGTCTGATGCCTAGGGTGACATAAATATACCTAAATACGGTCCTGGGTGCAAGTCTTTGTATTCCTTGTATTGTAAAATAGTCTAAATTTCCTGAGGAGTAGGGATGGGCGAATTTGACCCGTTTCGTTTCGCCAAAAAAAAATCACTGCCGGTGAAATTACGCTGATGTCCATTAAAGTCTATGGGTGACGCTTCTTTTTTTTTTCGCACAACGCCATACAAGTCTATGGGCGTCAAAAAATTCGCCCATACCTACTGAGGAGCAGTCTGAGAAGTTCTTAGCCACTGTGGTCTCTGATTTGTTTTTTATATTAGTAATGTGTCCCCGTGCATCTTCTTTTAAGGCCCTGCTGGTCTGTTATACAAATTGAATTGATAAGTTGGTAAATTTTATACGTTTTGTTATATGTATGGTAGGAAAAAATATCCCTAGTTTTCATAGAACTACATGTTACACACCTCTTAGCCCCACACTTGTAACTACCTTTGTATTCCAACCAGGTAGGTTTGACATCATTCTTAATTCTACTTGGTGACAAAACATTTCTCAAGATTTTTGATCTTCTAGAGACAAATCGACACCCACTCTGTAGGATTCCCTCTAGAATAGACCAGTCAGGTTCTTTCTCTCCCATCTCAGCGATTCTCCCGTTCTATATAAACCTTACATTGTGCAGAAAAAAAAGGCATAGCCCAAACTAATGCCATGGATTTGGATGAGGGGTTTGTCACGAATATCGCTGTATAATGCAGTGGCCCCTGTGTCATGATATGGGGTATCCACATCCATTTGGCCATAAAGTATATGCACTAAAGCTGAAAGAGGACTTGTGATACTTGCTCACATTCACATGCCAAGTAATAGTAACTGGGACCCATTGGGGCTCATTTATCAACACTGGGCAAATTTGCCCATGGGCAGTTACCTATAGCAACCAATCAGTGATTAGCTTTTTAAAGCCAACTGCAAGTAGAACAATGAAAGCAGCAATTTGATTGGTTGCAATTTGATTGAGTCTTGTCTCCACCACTGACCCTTAGGAAAAAACTTGGCAAGAACATTGGAGATGTACGACAGTGACGCACAATAGCAAGTTTCCCAGTAAAAGTTGCTCATGGTCCTAAGGGCAAAATACTCAACACAAACATTAATTTCCATTTCATAGTGTTTCCTTGATGTATGTAGTCTCTATTTACATAAGCAAACACACATTGCTCCGCTCGCTCTGCATCCCATTTACCTGAACAGATCACTCCCTTACATGGAGACAATGCGCAAGGGTCTCTGAAGTCTCTAAGGCAGTGCATGTGCCACACTCAGGAGCTATGGAACTATGCTGCAGGAAATACCCCAGCGGATGGATATACCCCACAGTTCTTCTCTGCCTCTATGGCTTTTTTGTCAACCTAAACGCAACAGACCCTTTTATCATCCCATATCTTGTAGCACCATATCACAATCTGACTGCTGTGCAGGTAGGCCAAGTCTCTTTTGATTTATTAACATTTTCACTTTTTAATATCTGTACAAGGTAACGAAGATAAATGATTATGAGTAAGTTCCCATTTGGCACGGAACGTGTTAGACTATACTTGTCCCAATAAATACTTTTCAAATGATACTATTACTTTGCTACTGCATTTATTAACTGCTGGTCTTTTCACTCACTTTGAGCTTTTCTGCAATTTTTAGTCACCCTTGGACTTGGTTTTTTGTGATAAGACCGCTTGGTGACATACCCTTGGTGAACTATATATATATATACTTTTTTCATAGAAGAATATATACGTGCCATTTTTTGTTTATTTAACCAAGACTTCTTGGCTCGAGTGATTATATTGTGTAAAACCATTAGAAGAGGGATGGGCGTCTGGGGTTCCTCTGCAAGTTATCACCTTACAATACTCAGCACTCCCAGCAGCCTTTGGAGAGCCACTAGTTGTCCATGCCTGCATTAGGGTGATGGCACACGCTGCTACTTGGGGAGATTAGTCACCAAGCGGCAAATCAGCTCTTATTCGGGCAACTAATCTCCCTGAAATGCCTTCTTGCCGGCTAGAATGTAAATCGCCATGGGATGACACTCAGATTTCCTCGTGAGGCAACTTCGGGCGACTTCAGAAAAACAAAGTGATCCAAGTGCCATCCCGCCGGCGATTTACAAGAAGGCATTTTGGGGAGATTAGTCACCCGAATAAGAGGCGATTTGTCGCTGAGTGACTAATATCCCCAAGTAGTGTGTAGTCACCAACTTTAGGGTGTGTGGCCCCATATGGGAGCAAAAATGCCAATTAACCTCAGGATGCAAATAAAATGCAAACCTATGCAGCTCATCAGAAATAAATTTAGATCCATGCTGCTCTGCTCTGGTTCATTCAGCTTTGAAATATGCATTTCTAATTCATTTCTTTATAGCAGCCCCTTCTACAAGTGGATTTTATACTGCAGCCCAAGTTCAAAGCTTTCATTTTTATTCTAAGAGCCTCATTTTACTACCTGTAACGCCAGTGGAACCTGTTCTTCTTGTATAACAAAATATATGTTATTTTACTGTCGGGAACGAGAGGCATTCACCTATCAGCTGGCAAGTTCAAGTATATAAATATTAATTATATTAATTATGTACAAAGTCCAGTTCATCTAAAAAATGTATTCTTCTGCCTTTAAAAAACAAAGAGACCAGTTTAAAGGAATATACGTATTCTATAGCTCATGCCTGGAATGTACAAGCATTCATACTCTCCTGCTTTAACTCTCCCATTTGAGCTTCTGTTTAAAGTGGTTGTTCACCTTTAAATTAACTTTTAGTATAATGTAGAGAGTGTTATTCTGAGACAATTTGCAATTGGTTTTCATTTTTTATTATTTGTGTTTTTTGAGTTATTTAGCTTTTTTCAGTAGCTCTCCAGTTTGCCTTTTCAGCAATCTGGTTGCTGGGGTCCAAATTATCCTAGAAACCATGCATTCATTTGAATAAGAGACTGGATTATGAATAGGAGATGAATAAGTCCTATATTATATTAGAAAGGTTTTTAGTCTACAGTGCTGTCATGAATGGCATTTGACCCCCTGTTTATCGTCCTGTGTAAGAACTAAACCCATTGTTTTATTCAGAAGGCAATGCAACAGGCAGTAAATAATGTTTTATGATTTCAATGAATCATATGACATATAACTGCTGACATCACTAAGCACCATTTACAAGGGTATATGTTAGAGGTCATTAATCACTTTTGAGTATTATAAATATTGGTGGTTATGTAATTAAAGACACTAAATTTGCCCAGGAGCAGTAACCCATTGCAACCAATCAAAAGGAAGCATCTTATTGGTTGCTATGGGTTACTGCTCCTGGGCAAATGTTTATTACATATGGGCGATTTTGTCTTAAAATTAGTTGATCAAGAAGCCATTAAGTGGCAATGCTCATTCTATTGGGTTCTGCAAAAGTAGGTGTCTAAATATTTTCTATAATAACTTTATAGGGCAGTGCAGTGTGCAAGGTGCAATTGCAGACACTTTTCTTTACCCACAATGCAATATTTTCCTCCAGCATAATAGCAAGGGCAAGGGGAGTAGCATTACAGTTGTGTCTGATGCACCACCAGAACACAATTGGCCTTATGGTTTGATTTGTACTGAATTTTTTTTCAGACATTGAAAATGACATTGATGCATTAATGTGTTGGTGCAAGAGTTCTGCACATATTGACACAGCCACAGTGGAAACCCTGGAATTACATCCAATTTCAACTAAAAGATTCCAATAATAAGCATGAATCGGATAAATCTTGTATTTTGAAAAGCATGCTTTTATTTGTTCCTGTTGTAAGCATGGGTTTCTCTAACATACTTACCAATTGCAGGTGGCAAACTCAGTGCTCCCAGTTTGGACCTACAGCTACCTGGCATTACTGATCCCGGTGTTCCTGCTAACGGATTACCTCTGTTACAAACCAGTGATATTCCTGCAAGGCCTGGGATTAAGCATCTCCATGATCGTAATGCTCGTCACCCATGGTGTCCCATGTATGCAAGGGATGGAGTTTGCCTATGCCATTTTCACCTCCTGTGATGTGGCCTATTATGCTTATATCTACAATGTGGTGGACACAATACATTATCAGAGGGTTACTAGTTACTGCAGAAGTATAACATTGGTGGGTGCTACCCTTGGTGCCTTGGGTGGACAGCTGTTACTGTCCTTGGCTGGGGTCTCCTACTTCACCCTTAATGTACTGACGCTATCACTGACCTTAGTGGGACTTGTCTTCACTTTATTTCTGCCCATGCCTACAAGGAGCATGTTCTTCCATAAGGAAATAGCAGGGGACACAATGAAGATGTCAGTGCAAGAGGCAGAATCTCCTTGTTTAGAGAAAATAAAACCTGAAGCCATGGCCAAGGACGCCGCTTCAGAGAGCACAAGCACAAAACACCTCATCAGAGTAGTTTTTCTTCTTTCTAAAGAAGTAAAACATTGTTACTCCTCCAAGCAGATCCTGTACTGGTCTCTTTGGTGGGCTTTCGCAACACCTATATACAACCAGCTGATATGTTATGCCCCAATATTGTGGGAGCACGTGGAATCTTCCAAGAGAATGGCTGTGTACAATGGGGGAGTCGAGGCTTTGTCCACTTTTCTTGGTAAGTTAATATATATATATATATATCTATATATTCCATATGGATATTGGGGCTTATTTAATAAAGGGATTGGACCCATGTTTTCCCCATAATTCAGTGTATTATCCATAAGTTCCAGTGTAATTTCTGCAATGTGATAAATATGGAAAGTGAAAAATGGTGCCAATGAGTAAATAGCCATGCAATTGGGTCTAAGCTGTACTCACAGTAAAAAGACATCATATGGCTGAGCCTTGGGTGTATGCTTCCATGCCCCTCAATTGTCTGACGTTTTGCAGGTGCAAAAAATAAGTGCACCCTGGCAGAATGAGCTACGGGTGCCATCACCAGGTCAACGACAGCTTTACAGTATAGGGTTCCATTGCAATCTCAACATTGTGTCATATATAGTCTCAATGGATGCATTGGCACTTGGTTGGCACAAAACAATTTTGGTGCTGTCTACCACTTTTATCTTCAATAGTAAATGAGGGGCTACAACTCTATATATCACTGTTCTAGGTGCACTGTTGTCTTTATTGGTCGGACATGTGAAGGTGAGTTGGACAATGTCTTCAGAACTGGCTCTTGCTGTTTTCTCCTCCACTGAAGCAGGAGCTCTCTTTCTTATGGCACTCAGCAGGAATATCTGGATGTGCTACGCTGGATATCTAATATTCAAATCCTCCTACATGCTGCTCATCACCATAGCTACGTAAGTCAATTGTTCAGCACACATTTCCCCACTAAATTGAGGGACCAAATGTCCTACTCCACAGAGAGGAGTGTTCTGCTTATAATACATTAAAGGGGGTTATTTATTAAACCGTTGATTTTTCTGATCAAGTTTTTTAGGGCAAAACCTTGAATTTGTAGTGGAAAAAAATCAAATTTTTCGAGATTTATTATACCCCCGATGCAACAAAAAGCCAGAATCCGAAAAACCTCCATCTCAGACTTGTCAAGGTCCTGTATAAGTCAATGGGAGAGGCACCTATCCCAAATTGAGGTTATCGTTAGGTTAGGTTGAGTTGATTTTAGCCCAAAAATCTGACTTTTTAGAGGGTTTTCAGGCAAAAATTCCAAAAAATTTAGCTTTTCGGAAGAGAGGAGCCAAAAATCGTACAATTGGGGTTTTTGCCAGTTTTTTTCAGAGTTTTTACCAATCCGATTAAATCGAGTTCATTTATTAATAAATTAATGTTCGAGGTTTTTTATTGGAACAATGAGATAAATTTGGATTTTAGTAAATAACCCCCTTTAACTAGTGTTCTGTTTATTATACAATACAGCTACCTTTGCAGATTCATTTGCTTCAAAGCTACATAACTGTTAGTGAGTGCTCCTCATTGGGTGACATTAATGGCATGCTCCTCCCCCTCCATTACATCATCAGTGGGTTCAGATTGATAAAGGGTAGTTTAGGGCTTAATGCAGGTCATAAACTTTGTGACCTGTGCATCACTAATTCCTATGGGAAGACAGACATGGAATCCATGGAATTAATGTATGGTGTACCCTAAATTAAGATTTCAGAGTACTGTCTGCCAAATGCTGGAGAAGAGAGTCATATAATGAGGTGTTTGTAAGTGATGACATCAAAGAATTTTGCTGGGCTTGGCAGTCACACCAACACAACAGTACAGGCATGGGATTTGTTAACTGGAAACCTGTTATTCAGAAAGCAATGAATTACAGGAAGGCCATCGCCCATAGACTCAATTTTAATCAAATTTAGTCCTTATTGAAGACAAAACAATCCTATTAAATGATTTTTAGCAGTATGGCGATCCAAATTATGGAAAAACCCCTTATCCAGAAAACCCCAGGTCCTGATCATTCTGGATAACAGGTCCTATACCTGTACTGTTGTGGAAGAGGCTTGGGTCTCCTATAATAATAAATAATAATATATAATACTATAGCATGTCATGTTCAGATGTGAGTGGAGCTCAATGCTCATAGGGTACAGTGGGCCTCCTGAAGTGGACAGTAATGAAATAAGAAAGAGATAGAGGGAGACAGGTGGTGTAATGATGCTGTGATAGTGATTTTAAAGATCCTTAATGGGCAAACAAAAATATTTCATGATCTACTGATGCAAGGGGCCTGTTAGGACATCCTTACTATTGTATTCTTTCATCTCAGATCTCTGTAATAATTATGTTAAGATAATTTAGTGTTGTTTTGCTGTTCTAAACAAAGTGCTTGCAGTTAAAAACCCATTTCACAATTCCTATTATTCTTATCTAACAATGCTGTCTCATCCATAGGTTCAAGGTTGCCGTGAATCTGAGCATGGAGCATTACGCACTACTCTTTGGCATTAACACCTTGGCAGCTCTGGTGCTTCAGACCCTCCTCACTATCATTGTGGTGGATCCTGTAGGTCTGGGATTGGACATTTTCAGTCAGGTAGACTGGCAGATATCTTATTTCTAGAATATTATCTGATACTCAGGCAGGGGGGAAGTTGTCTTCAGTATTATACTTTACAGCAGTGGATTTTACATATGATCATATGATCAGTGTTGGGTTAGAAACATCTCTTGATGTATTACTGATCTTTTTAAATAACTGGAACTAACAGTCACAGACCTCCCAGGTTCAACAATAAGCAAATTCGTATGTCATTCCTAAGAACTTGTCCTTCAATTTTTTGCCTACATCTCCCCAGTTTGACATTTCAGTAGCTATTTACTGAAACTACCCTAGAAACCAGGTAGTGGGTTGAATGTCAGACTAGAAGAGGAAGAGTAGAGGGTATGAATGGATTGAGGCAACCAGGTAGCATTTTAATTGCAAGATAGAAAGAAGCAGAATAGGTAGGCAGATAGTTAAAAAACTATTTTAAACAAATGCAGACCAATTGGAGTTGACAACCAGCTCAATTCTCACTTTAATGGTATGACAATGAGATCATTGCAAAATCAATTGGAGAGGTACTGTATGTGCCACAATCCATAATTAAAACATAATTCAACTCCATGTGCCACTTACAGAGCCGGGCCATGCTGGTGGGCAGGCGCCCTAGGCAGGCCCGGCAGTCGCAGCGCCTATTTAGTATGCGCGCATGCGCGAAGTTCCGCTCGTGTGCGAATGCGCAAAGTTGCGCTCGTGTGCGCATGCGCAGAAGCGAATAAAGCGCGAACAGTCGGCCAGAGAAGGAACCGGACTTGGGGTAGGCGACAGAGGAGGTACGTGCCTGGCACCCTCACAGCTTTGCGCCCTAGGCACGTGCCTACTCTGCCTACCCCTAGTTCCGGCCCTGGCCACTTATGTCTCATCTAACAAAATGGTACAGGTATGAAACCTGTTATCTAGAATGCTTGGGACCTGGGGTTTTCCAGATAACAGATCTTGTAATTCGTGTGATCTGTAATTTGTATCTCCATACCTCAAGACTACTAAAAAATCATTTAAATACTAAACTAACCCAACAGACTGGTTTTGCTTCCAATAAGGATTAATTATATCTTAGTTTAGATCAAGTACAGGTATGGGATCTGTTATCCAGAAATTCATTATCTCCATTTTATCAAAATAATCCAAATGTTTAAAAATGATTTCCTTTTCTCTGTAATAATAAAACAGTACCTTGTAATTGATCCAAGCTGAGATATAATTAATCCTTATTGGAAACAAAACCAGCATATTGAGTTTATTTAATGTTTAAATTATTTTCTAGTAGACTTATGGTACGAAGATCCAAATTACAGAAAGATTTGTTATCCGGAAGACCTAAGGTCCCGAGCATTCTGCATAACAGGTCCCAACCTTTACAATGCACTGTTTTATTATTACAAAGAAAAAGGAAATACTTTTTTTTTTAAATTTGGATTGTTTCAATAAAATGGAGTCTATGGGAGATGGCCATTACATGATTCAGAGCTTTCTGTGTAATGGGTTTCCAGATAAGAGATCCCATACCTGTATATACAAGGGCAAGATTCCAATATAAAGTTATGATGATGAATCAAAAGGTCTAATGCATTGAGTTTGGCATTAGGACCCCTACTAAATAAGAAGCCTAGTGCCTCTCTGGCCCCCGTTGACCCTGAGAAGAGAAATGGTATTGTCGGGAGGCCGGAGGGGGTTGCAGCGAGGATGGGGGGCCAGAGGGAACTTTGTGGCTGGGATGGGGGGGCCCAGAGGGTGGTATGAGGCTGGGGAACGAGGGGGTGTGGGGGACCCCCAGTCTGATATTGATAGTGGCATGAAAGTGACCAATGGATAGTGCCGAAAATGACTGCTAAATGATTTGCTGCCAATGCTTATAAATAATAGGGCAAAAAGTCTAATATCATTCCAATATTGTTTTGCAGTTTTTGGTGTATGGGTGCTACTACGCTGTCATTGCTGGTATGTTCTTTGTGTGGAACATCTATATATTCATCTCAACGTTCTGCAGGAGCCCAAGGAACAGTTTACATAGTGCAATCAAGTCTGAGACTCAGCTTTATGGACTGAACTGATAACCTCAGCTGGAACCACAAGCTAGTTTTAGGCAATGTTTGTTTTAATCAATGAATCAATGGATCGATGAATCTGTACATTTATATACCTGTTATGGCTTGGCTTCTAGCAATAAAAATCACTGAAATAAAAATCTTTCTGTAATAAACTGATTGGCTGTAACCTTGGATGTGCATGTCTTGGGGTGGCATGACAGACGACAAGGGATTGGTGCTATTCAATACTTGTTGAAAGGAAAGAGCTGGAACTACAGTTTAGGAACCAAAGACAATTACATTTAGGAAAGAGCCACTCCATTGCTTGAGATCTGTAACCTGACTGTGTTGCAGTACACTAATGATTCATAGATTGGAATTAACAGGTTTACGCAATGTTGGGATAGGCAAATGGAAGATCACTAGGGAGCAGTGTCCCCACAACAAACTTGTTTATGCAGACTGCCTTCCATTATATTTTGGTGGTGCTCTAGGGAGGGAGGTAGAGTTGGTATGAACCTTCAGGGCGCATGGGGCAGCTACTTGCACATTGAAGGTGCCCTGAATTGTCAAGGACTTAAGGTATTCGAAAAGTCAAACACTATTTTAAGACTGGGCTGATCATTTGTCAGCCCATGTATTTTTTAGGGATGCACCAAATCCAGGATTCGGTTCGGTATTCGGCCAGGATTAGGCCTTTTTCAGCAGGATTCAGATTTGGCCGAATCCTTCTGCCTGGTCAAACCGTATCCGAATCCTAATTTGTATATGCAAATCGCGTGACTTTTTGTCACAAAACAAGGAAATAAAAAATGTTTTTCCCTTACCATCCCTAATTTGCATATGCAAATTAGTATTCGGTTCGGTATTCAACCGAATCTTTTGCAAAGGATTCGGGAGTTCGGCCGAATCCAAAATAGTGGATTCGGTACATCCCTAGTATTTTTTCTCAACAATGTGGTTCACTACTGATCAGTTTGTGTAAGTATGGTCAGTGCGTTTCCAGGTCTCCTGATGGTCCCTTACACATCATTTATTTAGATTTGGTATTCAATTTCACTGCCTCTTTTCCATTAGAGTTGGATTAGTCCAGTGATGTGCGGGTTGACCCGAAACACGCGGGGCCAAGGGTTGAGCACCAGTTGGGTGGGTTCAGGTTGAAACCTGGGATTGGGTGCAGGTCAGACTCGAGAAGTACAATCCTCCTTTGATACAGAAGATTCCCTGTTTTGGAACCAGAGGTGAGCCCAGAAGTAGTGTAAACAGAAAGAAGATGGGGGTACAGGTCAGTCTGGGTAGGTTGCAAGGGTAGGGTGTGGGTTAAGGTTTTGCGGATTGAGGTCGGGTGAAGGTCACATTTTTTAACATAGTACCACACTTAATGGGAATACTTGTGAAAAAAATCAAGATTTATTGAGAAAATCAGATGTTTTGAACACCAGCTGTCCTCGAGTTATCCTTGAGAAAAAGCACAGTTGGTGTTCGAAAGGTCAGATTTTTTCAATAAATCTTGATTTTTCACAAGTATTCCCATTGAGTGTCGTATTATGTCACTTTATTTACCTTTATTTACCAGCACCCAGGCAAGTTGCCCATCCTCCGTGGTTCTTTTATATAGTGTATATATATATATATTAAAGAAACTATAAAGACTAAGCATCAAATACACAATATACAGTCTTAAGCTTTAACTTTCCACAAGGGATGGCAGTAGAAGTACATTTTTGTGCCCTTTAGCAGGGCACCTGAGTCATACATATTTCATTTCTAATGTAGATATAATATTTTAAGGATTATTGTGAACAACACTATTGGTGTTTGAGCAACATCATCTTATCTGGCCTATTGGCAATAGTGTATGCAGTTTTATGGCTCCCTGTGAGGACATTTCACTTCAGTTCATATTACACAACACGTGATTACACCAGGTCAACTAGACTTTGGAAGGCCAATAAATTCAAAGATGTTGGCCAATCTCTAATGCTGGTGGATATTAATTGTTTTATGATCAACTGTTCCAACACAATCAGCTGAACTATATGATAAATGTCTGGATTCCCAAGATAACTAACTGAAATATACAGACATCAGGGATATTTCAAGAGCAGGAACTGTCCTGACCCTCTTGACCCAATCTGCAGCTCCCGCTGTGTCTTTATATACACAATTTATATCAGGAACTGTGTGTGCTGTTTCATAGGAAAGAATGTTGCTATTGATTAGTCCACTATGAACACAGATTGCACACCCAGTACTTTACGTTCTTTAGCATAAGATACAGCCTTTTATCTCATTGTAAGGTTTTGCAGGTAACAAACCCAATAATGAGCAATGAGAAACCTATGTTGTAAATATTTGACACCAGAAGTGCAATCTTCTACTTTGTTCTATGGCAATTGCTTTACTCCTTCACTTTTCTGGTTCCTCAAAGCTGCCCCTCTTAATTGTTTGGAACACTTAAAGGAGATTGTACCCACCCACATAACCATGTAAAATTGATTTATTTAATTCCAGGTATTTATATAGAACAACTCATTTCTGCAGCACTTTACAGAGAAAATACACCTTTCCCCATCCCAGCAATCTTACAATCCATGGTCCCTCTCAAATTAATTAGGAGCCAATTAACCCGCCTGTATATTTTTGGAGTGTGGGAGGAAACCATACAAACCCTTTGCATATAATGCCCAGACCAGACTCAAACTCAGGACCTAGTGCTGGAAGACTAAAGTGCTACACACTGAGCAACCATGTTTTCATGATATTAGTAGTTGTGAACTTCTCATATAATGCTTGTGTAACAGAAGCTCCCCTTCTGGACACTGGCAAAAGCTTAATTCGCTGATGCTGGAAGTGTCTTCCGATGTTTCTGTGCTCAGTTTCATTCTAATCTATATTTTCCTGTTTTTTCTCTTATGTTTCCCACTACTCATTGATCTCAATTATGTTTCCTTCTTTTCTAAATGTTATGGCACAATTAGTTTAGTATATATTAGTTACTCCCAACTCTAAAATACAAGCCTTGCAGAAGTGGCCTAGGAATTCCGCATTGCCCTTGCTGTGCAACCTTGTAACTTACATAAGAGGGTTTTTTTATGTTTGATTGTTGAAAACAATGGGTGTATGGCATTTACTGCTTTTTGTGACATTTTGGGCACTTTTAATAAAATGTGGAAATGGCAAGGGAAACTACACTCCTGATCAATGCAGGTCTTTGTAAAAATATATCACATAAAACAGCCCACATGTATATTATATATATTATGCAAAATTCTTAAAGGGATACTGTCATGGGAAAACATGTTTTTTTTCAAAATGAATCAGTTAATAGTGCTGCTCCAGCAGAATTCTGCACTGAAATCCATTTCTCAAAAGAGCAAACTGATTTTTTTTATATTCAATTTTGAAATCTGACATGGGGCTAGACATTTTGTCAATTTCCCAGCTGTCCCTGGTCATGTGACTTGTGCTCTGATACATCGCAACTACGTGGCCATGTATGGCAAGTCACGGACAATTTACATCAGTTGAGGGAATGGGTGTGAAAGGGAAACGTATCTCTGCAGCACCTATTCCGTATGTTGAAAACAAATTTATATATTATGTATAAACTTTGCATTGGGCAAAGTAATATTTTATTGTTTGTAAAAAAAATCACCCTGCTTTTATTTAGTACAGCGGTTGTTCTTCTATTCACGCTATTTTTCTGTCCTGAGCTACATAGGAGTCTGGATGGAAAAGGCACAGGGATATGGTGAAACCCAGCTTTGTGTTAATAAAGTTAATTCATTATCCACAAAGTGCTGAAAGCTTTAACACATCAGCTATTGTTCCGCTGCAGCTTCTAGAAGCCCATAGATTCTTTCCAGCATTTCCATTGGGACTGATGGTAAGGTGCCAACAAATTCAGACTCTACTATAGCACAACCAATCAATGGCTAGCTTTTTTTTTAGCCAGCTGCAGACTGAACATTGAGATCAACCATCTGATTGGTTGTCATGGGTTACTGCCCAGGTGCAGATTTGCCCAGTGTCTTTTATAACCCCATCTATGTATTATGTTTCTGCACCTAGCAATTGTACCCACATTGATCATTGAGAAATTGATGTTGCCATTTAATGCTAATAAACATTCCCTGCATCTGATGAACCTATAATCTGTGAATCTCTTTGCTCCTCCCTTCCAAACAATGACAATGTACTTTAACCTCCTCTGCACATGGAACTAACTAGAGGCGAGCTGGTAACATTCAAAAGGCAGTTGAAAGGTTTTAACATCATCCGTTTGGCACACCGGAAACATGGATATTCCTGGCTGCATAAACACCAGGGGATGGGTTTACCCAACAGTTCTCCTCTGCTTCTATGGCTTCTTCACCTTCCTCAGACCCTCAGAGCCTTTCCTCACTCCATACCTTACAGGACCGGACCACAATCTGACTATAGAGCAGGTAAGCTGCATTAAAGGTCAGATTTTTCATGTTAATTCATTCCAATCACCAACTGGTAGAACAGGTCTCTTCATGCCAATGCTGTACAAGTCTGCTCCTGCCCAGATAAGAAATGATCTGCCCCACCAAACACAGTAAGATTGTTAAACCTGCAATTGAGCAATAAGAATTAAGAATTAAACTCTTGACATTTGTTTCTTTAAAATTTTCAGCAGTTTTCTTGCATGGCTTGCAGTTCTACATTTGGGTACTGAATTATGAATAATGAAGTAGTTACATAGTAACACAGTAAGTTAGGTTGAAAATAAGACACACGTCCATAAAGTTCTTTTAAGTCTATGTATAAAACCTGCCTAACTGCCAGTTGATCCAGAGGAAGGCAAAAAACCCATTTAAAGCCTCTCTAATTTTCGTAAGATGGGGAAAAATTCCTTCCTGACTCCAAAATGTACAAACTTGTACTATGAGCTATCTTCCATGACCCTGTATTCTCTCACATGCTAAAAAGCCATCCAACTCTTTCTAAATGCTATCTAATATATCAGCCAACCCCTTCTTAAAGATATCTAATGTATCAGCCAACCCCTTCTTAAAGCTATCTAATGTATCAGCCAACCCCTTCTTAAAGCTATCTTATGTATCAGCCAACCCCTTCTTAAAGCTATCTAATGTATCAGCCAACCCCTTCTTAAAGCTATCTAATGTATCAGCCAACGCCTTCTTAAAGCTATCTAATGTATCAGCCAACCCCTTTTTAAAGTTATCTAATGTATCAGCCAACCCCTTTTTAAAGTTATCTAATGTATCAGCCAACCCCTTTCTTAAAGCTATCTAATGTATCAGCCAATCCCTCCTTAAAGCTATCTAATGTATCAGCCAATCCCTTCTTAAAGCTATCTAATGTATCAGCCAACCCCTTCTTAAAGCTATCTAATGTATCAGCCAACCCCTTCTTAAAGCTATCTAATGTATTAGCCAACCCATTCTTAAAGCTATCTAATGTATCAGCCAACCCCTTCTTAAAGCTATCTAATGTATCAGCCAACCCCTTCTTAAAGCTATCTAGAGTATCAACCAACCCCTTCTTAAAGCTATCTAATGTATCAGCCAATCCCTCCTTAAAGCTATCTAATGTATCAGCCAACCCCTTCTTAAAGCTATCTAATGTATCAGCCAACCCCTTCTTACAGCTATCTAATGTATTAGCCAAAACCCCTATTAAAGGAACAGTAACGTCAAAAAATAAAAGTGTTAAAAAGTAATGAAAATATAATGCAGTGTTGCCCTGCACTGGTAAAACTGCTGTGTTTGCTTCAGAAACACTACTATTTTTGTATAAATAAGCTGCTGTGTAGCAATGGGGGCAGCCATTCAAAGGAGAAAAGGCTCAGGTTACACAGCAGATAAACTCTGTAGTACATTATTGTGTTATCAGTTATTCACTATTTAACCTGTGCCATATAGCCTTTTTTAAATTTCCACCATTGCTCCACAGCAGCTTGTTTATATGAACTATAGTAGTGTTTCTGAAGCAAAAAGATCAGTTTTACCAGTGCAGGGCAACACTGCATGATATTTTCATTACTTTAAAACACTTACATTTGTTGGTGTTACTGTTCCTTTAAAGCTATCTAATGTATCAGCCAGTACAACTGATTCAGGGAGAGAATTCCACATCTTCAAAAAACCCCTTTAGAATATTTAGACGGAACCTCTTTTCTTGTAATCGGAATGGTGACCTTGTGTCTACTGGTAAACAAAGCATTAGAGAGGTTATTATATGATCCCCTTATATATCTTTACATAGTCCATATGTACATAAACATTGTTGAACTGCTTGTAGTGCAAATAGCGCGGCAGTCCATTGATAGTTGCATATTACATTAAAGGAACAATTTACCACTGTCAAAAGACACTTTTTATATATGTCTTCCTATCAAGTAATAAAAATTGAAGCATTGTAAAAAATAAACTGTACCAATTCATTGAGCCATTTCAGGGAGGGTTCAGAGTGAATGTATCTTGGGCCCCTAGTATCACATGAGAGGCTTGAAAGAAAATATCTAAAATTCCAAAAAAATATTGTTTGTCCTTTCCCATAGCTCCAATGTTGATGTTGGCAAATCAGAGTTCTGAACCTGGTCATGGCTTACTAGAATGTGAGTTAAGATTGGCTGGGCTGAGCTACACATGGACCGGTTGGCTATGGGTGGTTAAATGCCCAAAATTTGTATCTGGAATGTGATGGGGTTTATGGTGTAAACTGCTTCTCATTCATTTAAACCATAAATGTAGAACATTTTATTTGTCAGGTTATTTTTTTAATAGGAAACTGATATTACCATAATACCAAAAAATTAACTATGTTGAAAGTGCAAATGAATAAATAAAAAAGCAGAATAGAATATACAATGAGAACAGCCTGGCTGAAACAAGCATTGGTTACGCACCTGTTCATAAGAATATAAAGACTATATAACCAACATTATTATGGTTTATTAAGGTTTGTGGTACAAGAGTATGTTTATTTTATTTTAGAGGCATATTTACACTATATGTCAAAGCAAACTGATGAATATATTGTCCTACAGTATATACATCTTTCTTTAATCCCTCAGGATAAGTGTTGTCATCTCCTGCAGAGTGGAAGTTGAAACACATGGGAGGCGTATGTAGCATGAATATCCAGAACCATGCTATCATTTTATATATTTTATATATTTACTATAACACATAACTGTAAAATAAAGACTCAAGAAACAACCCGTTTATTAACAGAAAATGCCCAAAAATTTCCAGAAATTAATATTACCTTAATTTCACCTAGCCAGACTTGCACATGAAACAAACATAGGCTGCCATAAACTGATAAGATGGCTTTGCCATATATACTAGCCAAGAGCCCCAATAAAACAATTCTCCATATTCTCCCGCTGCGACAATAATTTTTTTTTTTTTTACATTTATACAGTATATTTCTTAATCTGAAATAAACAGGGTGCGTGGGAAAGAATCCTCTGCCCATCTTGCAGGCGCCTGAGCTAACTCCAGATTTGGGCCTCTATTTATAACTTCCCAGTTTTCGCGCCTTTGCCTCTGCAGGTAAGCTTGGGCCAATCAGCAGCCCCTAATGCATTACTATGAGGACAGATTACCCTGCTTTTTTCTATAAGAAAGCTACAATCTCCCCCTATGAAGTCAAATGATTTAAATACATTTGACTGACAGTATAGTGCAGGCTGCCACATCACCCACACAAACCTCTTACATAGGGATACTTCACTCATTTTCAAATAGTACAGCATCAATAATAACTCTTATTCACCTGCTATTTTTAGTTTTTTTTATGATTTACAACAACTGACTACAGGTATGGGACCTGTTATCCAGAATACTCTGGACATGGGGTTTTCCGGATAACGGATCTTTCTCTGTTAGGGATCAAGTACAAGATTAATATGGAGTCTATGGGAGCTGGCTGGATAACGAGTTTCCAGATAATGAATACTATACCTGTAATACAATCTATGTCGTTCATTGAATACATATTGTATAAATATATATGACTCCTATGTTTAGTTCATGTGAAACATATTGGGGTATATTTATCAAAGAGTGAAGTTAATAGTGAAGTTCCGCCACTCTCCATTCATTTCTATGGGATTTTTATAGGCGTATTTATCAAAGGGTGAACTTTCACTTTCACCCATTGATAAATACGCCTTTCAAAATCCCATAGAAATGAATTGAGAGCTGCGGAATTTCACTCTAGAGGCGGAACTTCACTCTTTGATAAATTTACCCCATTGTGTCTCTTATCCCCAGTCATTACATGTGCATTATGAATTAAGTAGCTATCTTATCCTTAAAATTTGTATCCCACTGAAAGATAGAAAGTTATTTCGAATATTAAAAAATATTAATTTGGCACGTTAAAAATTATAAATGGTTGATCATTTATATGAATGGGCTCTCTCACTGCAGGTGACAAACTCGGTGTTCCCAGTATGGACGTACAGTTATCTCGCCATTCTATTCCCCGTGTTCCTGCTCACTGACTACCTGAGATACAAACCAGTCATAATCTTGCAGGGACTTTGTTATATCGTTGTGTGGGTTCTTCTGCTGTTTGCTGAGGGAGTCTCAGCCATGCAAGGAATGGAGTTTGTCTATGGCATGGTCACTGCTACAGAAATAGCCTATTATGCCTACATCTATAGCGTGGTTGATGCTGAACATTACCAGAAGGTCACCAGCTACTGCAGGAGTGTAACATTAGTGGGGTTTACAGTTGCCGCTGTGCTTGGACAAGTCTTGGTGTCGTTGGCTGAAGTGTCATATTTCTATCTCAATGTCATTACATTGGCCTCAGTTTCTGTGGCTTTTGTAGCCTCCATATTTCTCCCAATGCCTAGTAAGACCATGTTCTTCCACAAAAGGATGGAAAAAGAACCTGTTCAAGAGGCATCCAGGGAGCCCACACCACAGAATGATGAGGATGTGGAGAAGGAGAAGAAGGACACAACCAACAATCACTTTTTCAAGGTCCTATGGCTGCTCTGTAAAGACCTGAAGCATTGTTATTCCTCAAAGGAGCTCATCTACTGGTCTTTGTGGTGGGCTCTTGCAACAGCCGGATACAACCAAGTAGTAAATTATGTGCAGGTTTTGTGGGAACACGTTGAACCTGCTCAAAACGCAACTGTATACAATGGAGGTGTAGAAGCTGTTTCGACATTTCTAGGTAAGATTATCTTGGTGTTCCTCTAGAACAGTAACACCAAGTTGTACATTGATGGGTTGAACCTGATGAACATGTCTTACAATGTTAGTATGTCCTGCTAAACGGACAGGAGCTACTATAAATGTATTCATTGGTAAGGTTATATATATAAATAATGAAGATAATTTTACTGTAGGTCGTTCTCATTATTCCACAATAGAGGGTTCATGTGGACACCATTAAATAGTCATGCGCCACTGGATACACCATCAGAGCACCTGGTTATCAATTCATGTGATATCTTCCAGTGGAGGAGAGATTATGCACATTAGTGTTAGGTTGCTCATTCACTCTATACCAAAAGTGCAGATTCTCACACATATTCCTAGAGAGAAGTACCAGCAGCACACTGAAATACTTTGTAATAGTGTACAAAAAGAATTTATTAAGCCCACATACAAAAAGGCAATGTTTCGAGCCTACCAGGCCCTTTATCAAGCCCTGTGTTACACCATATCAAAGTGAGGAATCTAAGGAATCCTTATCTAAGGTTACTGAAGATCTGCATAGAACACCCTGAGTGCAGACAACACACTCTGCATATCATAAAGTGTCTAAGAAAAAGTGCCGAGTACGGTATGCAGAGGGAATCTTACTGGCGTCTCAGGTATGCTAGATCATAGTGAGATGATGTTAATTTTTTACAGTATCTATTTGTTGCTTTAGTTATTTCTTTGGATACAAATGAGCTTCACTATATCAATTTGTTACTTTATTTATAACAATTTTGGACACTTTGATAGACTAAAAATACTTTTAGGACTATTTTCTTCACTGGATTAAGGACTTTATACCGGATTGGATTGAAATAATCTCTAATTATATTTAACACTTTGGTGATGTCACTACAGGGAGAGAGTGGAGCATGTGCTCACAACCCTTTCCTCACTTTTAAAGAATTTGATATGGTGTAACACAGGGCTTGATAAAGGGCCTGGTAGACTCAAAACATTGCCTTTTTGTATGAGGGCTTAATAAATTATTTTTGTACACTATTACAGTAAGTATTTCAGTGTGCTGCTGGTACTTCTCTCTAGTTATTGTTGTGACCCGGTGGCAGGAGTGGGTCCTCCAGTACAGCGCCTGACACAACAAAAGTGTTTTTCCGGGGAGGTGAGCACTCCACAAAAGTGAATACATACAAATTCCTAAACCTGGCATCCATTTTTAAGTTATGCAAAGTTTGGGAGTCACTCAAGAAATGGTGTACCTTATTTTCATTACCATTACATTACAGGAGCACTAGCCTCTTTTGTGGTTGGTTATGTTAAAGTGAACTGGGAAGTTTCCGGAGAACTGGCGCTTGCCATTTTCTCAGCAGTGGATGCGGGATCCCTATTCCTTATGGATTACAGCATTAACATCTGGATGTGCTATGCGGGGTACCTGATATTCAAGTCATCATACATGCTCCTCATCACCATTGCTACGTAAGTACAGCCAAATCTAACCTATACATCTAAAAAAAATAAAAAAATAAACAAGCCCTGTAAAGTCTAAAAAGAACTAGAAACCTGTTGTGTTGCCTGAAAAATAACTTGCTTTTTATTAGTGTCATCTATGTTACCTCTGTTTTTTCTGGGTTCCATTCATGTTGCATACATTTTCAGCCAGTATCAGGATTTCTCCACTAAAAGTTTGGCTGCCCCTCTACTGATCTATCAGGTGCTGACAACTTTTTTTTTTACAGTGCTCCATGTGTCAATCATCCTGCATTATCCTTGCCTAAACTCAAGAAATGTGATTATATATTAACAATAAGTCACTTTCTTTTATAAGCTTACTGATCAGTGTCACAAGTCTTATTAAATAAATGTCTTTTTTCTGGTATTGGAGGCAGCGTCAGGTGGGCGACCCATAGACCTCTATCCAGTCTGCGCATCAGTCTGGTTCAAGGTGCAGAGCAGTCATTGCCCCAGATGCAAGTGTTCTGTGCATGAGGAATTCACTACACTTTTGCTCCCTTCAGGCTTTGTTTCAAGGAATTGTCACAACGCTCTCTACCCTGGAAAAGGAAGTAATAGTTCAATACTTGCTTTCTTTCTGTAGATATTAAACATCCTTTAATAAGGGTCTACAGCTAAGACCTCCAATCCTGTGCTATAGTTGCTCAAACTGGATTTTTACAACTTCACTCTTATAGTTTCCATAAATTGCCTGTGTTCCGTCAAATAGAGTATTTCACTTTATTTTTTATGTCATACTCATACTTACTTTGTCTTTATATGTTGTTACAACTTTGGAGGTATGCTTTAGATCAATGTCACACTGAAAGGCATAGTAGAGAATAATCCAGAAGCACATCAGTATATTGCTCATAAGATCGGTGCTTTATTTAGCCCATGTGTATCCGAAAAAAGAGGGCAGTGTTTCGGGCCCTTCAGGACCCTTTGTCAAGCCTTGACAAAGATTGCATAAGGGCCCGAAACGTTGCCCTCTTTTTTCGGATACACATGGGCTAAATAAAGCACCGATCTCATTGAGCAATATACTGATGTGCTTCTGGATTATTCTCTACATGTACCTCTTCAAGTTGACCACCCAGCACTTTCAACAAGTGGATTTCGAACAGGTAGAGCACCCCACGATCGTGCAGTACTGAAAGGCATAGGAGCAACCAAGTTTCTGGCTGATATCTCAAAGTTTTGCTTTTGAATTTCTACATAAGCCTCCTTCCTCATGATGCAATCTATTTCCTAAAGTGCAACAGTAAATACCCCCATGACGTTGGTACGCCCATGCTTCACAGTTTGAATGGTGTTCTTTGTCTTAAATACTCCCCTTCTTCCTACATACAAAGTAATGATCAATATGACCAAACGGTTCTATTTTTGTTTCATCTGATCAGAGAATCCTCCTCCAAAATAGAAAAAGGTACTTCTTCCTTTCACAAGAACCTTTCAGGCTATAACAATGAAGGACTTTCTCAGTGGATGTTTATACTTTGGTACCCAATTGCTCTACTCCTTCACCAGTACCTTTGTTGTTGTTCTTGGGGTCAGTTGAACTTTTCTGAGAAAAGTTCATTCATCCCTGGAAGTTAATTTGAGGCTCCATCTTGAACAATGTAGTGGGACCTTCAGCTTTTTTGAAAATTGTTCCTAAAAAGGAACCAGACTTGTAGAAGTCGATAACTGAGCATTGTTTGGATTTTCCCATGGTATCAAAGGCAAACAGGAAGGGACTCTAAGGTAGATCCATACATATAGCAACAGATGCACTGTCATTTACAAGTCTACTGCTCTCTCCATAGGTTTCAAATTGCTGTTAATCTGAGCATGGAACGATATGCTCTAATGTTTGGGGTTAACACCTTTGTGGCACTGGCTCTTCAGACCATCCTGACACTAATTGTGGTTGATCCGCGAGGCCTGGCACTGGACATTGTTACTCAGGTGGGGAAAATATTATTTACTATTCAGGCAGGTAGTGTTCCCCTGGAATCTGCAAAACCCAGACTTTTCTTTCAGACTTCTGGATGAGAAAATGCAACTTATCACTTCAGACGAGACATTGCCACTGCTCCAGTCTAGTGGTGGTGATCTTTAGACTAGCCACAACTTGGCATTTCCATAAATGTTAGGTTTGTTTGCTTCTGATCACCTTTAAAAACCCCCACACTCTCTACATATAGTTGTTGTGCTGACATTGCTTCATGGGACAGTAGTGTGTGTGTTCCAAATTAAACTTTTTGCCATACAATGATCCTCAAAGTTGGCAAATAAGACAAGTTGGATCAACTAAATGCTAAATAAGAATTATTTAAACTAATAGTGCTTGAACAATGACTGCTGCTCCTATGGTGACAAGCCCTGCATTTTGGGAACCTTTATTCACCATTAATATTTCAAACAGGTATTCATACTTTGTTCTTCTTTGGCTATAGAGCTACATCTCTTTTTAGACCTCAAACTGTGACATTAGAGGTGTAACAATGCTGAGATAGGAGAATAAAGGGCCAACATTCACACATTATTGCACCAAGCGGAATCTGCAATCTAAACTGAAGTCTCTTGTTGGTAAAGAAGCATTTATTTGATTAAATCAAAATATATATTATGTATTCATTTCAAAGCCACAAGTCAATGTAAATATCCAGTAGTATGATTTTATGTCATTTTCTGTTAAAGGACATATTTTGCTGCCCAGTGACTGATCTGTGGTAAATTCTATTCCTTCTCAACCAGAAGCACATTTCTCCAATCTGACAGCTCAATGTTTCTCTTCTTTCCCTAGTTTTTGGTGTACGGATGCTACTTTGCAGTTATCACGGGAATTTTCTTTGTAAGAAGCATTTACATCTTAATATCTCTATACTGCCAGAAGTCAGAAGAAACTACAAAGGAGCAGACACAATTTTAGAGACATCCATCTATTACAAACACTAAGCAAGCTCTCTGTTATTCAAGGAACATGTTTCAGGCAGAGTTGGACTGGGCCGGTGGGACACAGAGGAAAAAACCCAGTGGGCCCCGCCAATACAGACTTGCTCCCTGCCCTGAGCACTGCACTTTTACCTCAACCCTGGCCCTGATTGCCGCCACAACACAATAAAATAAAGTACATGGGGGGGGGGGTCTGGGCACAGTACAGAGGGGAAGTTGTGGCTGGGGGCAAGGAGCCTGGGAGCTGGGCCACAGTCCTCCCAGTCCAATGCTGGTTTCATTGCAATTGGAATGATCATCATACTTGACAATAACACCAACTCTGGAGTGTAGGCTGTGGATCAGTTGGGGATCAGGGTCTTCTCACTGTTGTTACTTGTGTCCATGTACATAAGAGATACCATAAAATCTAAGTAATATTTGTAAAATAAATTGCAATTTTTAGCAATGACTGAAGGGTGAGCATGAAGAAAAAGTAAGATAGGATTAGTGGAAGAGTCCATATGCCGAGAACTTCCCACACCAGTCAGTTGAACTGAAGAAGCTGCTCGGATGAGTAGTGAAACGTCTTCAATAATTACTCAGCAAGTCCAGTTGTTTTTTGAATTACTTATATTAGATATACATGAAGAAAAAGGTATGCTTGGCAGGTGTGTTGCAAAATACCCTCTTCCCTACTATATGGATAAAGGGGAAAAAAATGAGAGGTAAACTGTACTTATGGAATAGGTTATCATTTTTGGAAATGTGTATGTTTCCTTTAAAAGCAAGCAATGTACATTCAGGTGCAGATTTATCACGGGTCGAATAATAAACTCAAATTCTCAAGTGTCAAAATTCACATATTACATTTTAATCCCCCTATTTGAATGTAAATTTCAATGTGAGGTTTTTCACACCTCGACCATGGAAGCGGTCTTAATTAGAATATTCGCCACCTAGAACCTGCCGAGTTCATGTGGTAGAGGTCTGTTGAGCCATCTGAAGATGTTAATAGCCTTCCTGACATTCGAGTTTTTATTTGGGAGAAACCGAATACGATTGGAATTTTCGGGTCAGAACCATTCGATCAAATATTAGACATTCTAATTAAAAAAATTCACATGAATTCAAAATTCGACCTTTGATAAATGGGCCTCTTAGTGTAGGCCAATGATCCCCAACCCTTGGATGTTGCTTCCAGTGGCCTCAAAGCAGCTGCTTATTTTTGAATTCCTGGCTTGGAGGCAAGTTTTGTTTGTATAAAAACCAAGTGCACTGACAAACAGAGACTCAATGTAGGTTTACAATCCACATAGGGGCTACCAAATGGCCAATCACAGCACTTATTTGACAGCCCAAGAACATTTTCCATGCATGTGTTGCTCCCCAACTCTTTTTACTTCTGAATGTTGCTCATGGGTTCAAAAGGTTGGGGATCTCTGGTGTAGGCCGAGCAGCAGATTAAAGGTGGGCATACGTGGGCCAACCAAGAACCCTCTCCACCTGATTGTCCCATGGAGCTATGGTTCTTCTTTACATTATGGTCAACTGGCCAACATTAAACATTGGCATAGACATTGGTAGGGAGCCACACATATACCAATAATGGCACAACGTGGTGTTATTGGTTCTACGTGGACATCTTAAGACCGTATTAAAAGACTATATGAAAAATCAAGAGATATTGTATAATAATGAGTATATAAAGTTATAAACACAGGTAGTTACTGTACTGGCAAAGCACTTTACAGCAACAACGAGCATTTATTTCATAGGACAACGTATCCAAGATCACATGGAACTCCCAAGAAGATTTAAACCAGGGACTCTTCCATTTCAGCAGATACAAAGGCTGAGCACCCACAGCTACTGACTCCCAAGTCAGCAGTTCAACCAATAATCACAGTATGCACAAGGCATGAGTCACATAAATCACCCAGCCACACTGCACATTTTTCTAATGTTTTATTATTTATTTTCACCTGCAAACTGTAGCAAAACACTAGCTTTTTAATGCAGAGATGAGTCTTTAGTATGGAGATTAGACGCATAGAAATGGGCAGCTCTGTTGGGCAAAATAAAAGTTTGTCTTTTGTCAACAAATACAATTTGTAATAAAGACATCATTGCTTTTGCAATCCCCACTCCCCAGATTGTTAAAACTGTTTTTTTTTTACGTGACGGATCCGGAACCTGCAACATTTCAGCTGTCCAGCATCGGGTACGGTGTTAAAGAGTTAGAAATACTGATATGAATAATTAACTAGTCCCTAAGAAAAAATATATGTACAGTATTGCAGCTTAATGAATATGGAATCTGCAATAACTTACCAAATTGAATATACATGATATGCCTCAGGTTAGAGCCTTCGCTGTCGAGGAGCTACTGACACTCCGCTCTGCTACGAAACTGCCAGTAAAACCTCCAGGCAGCGAAGAGTTTTGATGCTAAAAGGCTTTCCAATTGCACATATTACCTTGTTTGTCCTCCTTTTTTGTTTAAATACAAAAAAATATATATATAATTGCAGGCTCTGAAAGAACTCCCTGTGTTTAAAGCTTACGCTGGTTAAACAAGACAAACAAGTGCAAGAGGCAGTACATGTACGGTGATGCCCGGTAATCTCCTGTGTTAGTCTAAGGCTATAAGAAAGGGTTCGTGGATGAACTTCCAGTTGGAAACTGCCCCGAAGGTGCCCCGGCCTGCAAACAGAGAGACAGGATCAGTGTCACATTCAGGACTTTTACTATACAGGTATGAGACTGATTATCCAGAATGCTCGGAACCTGGGGTTCTCTGGAGAAGGGATCTTTCTGTAATTTGGATCCACATACCTTAAATCTAGTAAAAAAAATATTTAAACATGGGATTATTTTCTTCCAATAAGGATTAATTATAACTCCGTTTGGATCAAGTACAAGGTACTGTTTCATTACTACAGAGAAAAGGGAGATCATTTATAAAAATTTGAATTATTTGATTATAATGGAAACTATGGGATACGGCCTTTCTGTAATTCGGAGCAGTCTGGATAATGAGTTTCCTGATAACAGATTCTATACCTGTACTTAGCTGTTTACCCAGTTACCGGTCAGGGTTTAGGTTTTATTGATACAATGTAAATAATGTGTAATGAGTGTAAAATGTGAAGACAAACATCCATTCGTTTTTGTCGGCATATATAATTATATAGGGAATGTATTCCCTATGGTGAAAATAAGGATATTACATGGCTTCTAAAAACCTTCTACAGGTATGGGATCTGTTATAAGGAAACCTGTTCTCCAGAAAGCTCCGAATTACAGGATGGCCATCTTCCATAGATTCCATTTAATCCAAATAATAAAACTAAGATACAATTAATCCTTATTGGAAGCAAAAGCAGCCTATTGTGTTTATTTAATGTTTACATCATTTTCTAGTAGACTTAAGGTATGAAGATCCAAATTACAGAAAGATCTGTTACCCAGAAAGCCCCAGGTCTCGTTCATTCTGGATTACAGGTCGCATAACTGTAGTTTAATTCATATAATTTACATATATAATATAATACATGGTACATTATTACATATAAAATACAGGTTTCTGTTGGCACCACCAGCTAGAACTGATGGAATTATATAGTGAATAAAGTACCCCCTACTGTAAAATATAAGGATCTTACCCGAGGAGTTCTGTGACCACATAAAAGCACAAGGTCGAAGTCTGAGTGCTTTTATCCAGGTCATAGAACTCCAAGGTGACTTAATATCCTTATATTTTTCAACAGGGGGTTCTATATTTAATATAAGACACACACACTTTCCAGTCAGTCATGTGACAGAAATGCCATCATTAAGCAACAGTTATAACCGATGACATCACTATGTACCGTTTATAAGGATATCATTTATAGGATATTCACGATTCTTGTGTATTATAAATACATAGCACACAAGAACCATGAATGTACTGTAAATTCTATTCTTAGAAATGGTGTTTAGTGATGTCAGCAGTTTTACTGGGTACTCAGCGATGTAATTGACTAACTGACTTACTGAATCATGGACATTATATTGTAGCAATTAATGTAGTAAATACATATAAACATGTAAAAACAATAATAGTGAATATATAAAGCATGCATTACTTTAAGGCATATAATGTAAACAATAATCTGCTGTACAAAGCAGGATTGAACCTTACCATGAAAGGATTGCTAGAGACTCCAGGAGCTGCCATCTGGCCAAATGGAGTAACGACAGGCTTGGTCTGCCCAAAAACAGCAAACCCTGCACCTTTATCACACAAATACAAAAACAGAAAGGAATATTTTGGCAAAACATTCTAGTATTCTGAAGAAAAGTGCAACCCCAACCCATCAGCTATCTATCTATCTATCTATCTATCTATCTATCTATCTATCTATATAAATGATGTATATTCAACCGTATTCCTATGGGCAAAAGGATAATTAATTCATGCTAAAGCAAGTGTTTGGCCACCAGAGGGCATTTCTCATTAGATGGATTAGCCATTGGGGGCAATCAATGCTTCTTATTTCTTCTTAGAGGAGGATTACCCATCAGACAATCACAGCTGCTATTACAGGTGTGGGATCTGCTTTCTGGAAACCCATTATGCAGAAAGTTCCGAATTACAGAAAGGCTGTCTCCCATAGACTCCATTTTATTCAAATCTTTTTCTTTAAAAAAAAAAAAAAAAGATTTCCTTTTTCTCTGTAATAATAAAACAGTAGCTTGTACTTGATCCAAACTAAGATATAATTAATCCTTATTGGAAGCAAAACCAGCCTATTGGGTTTATTTAATGTTTACATGATTTTCTAGTAGACTTAAGGTATGAATATAAACAAACTGTGACCCATGTGAATTTATTTTTCTAAACTTATAAAACAAAGCGTATATATTTAAATTTTCTATATTTTCACAAATTTTTATTTGATACAGCACATAAACACACTGTACTGTCTGTATTATTTTTATATTTCCCATTGTCACACTGACCATAAATTGCTTCCTGAGCAGTCACTATCTTGTACAGGTATAGGAGCCATTATCCAGAATGCTCGGGACCTGGGGGTTTTCCGGATAAGGGATCTTTCTGTAATTTGGATCTCCGCATCTTAAGTCTACTATAAAATCATTTAAAACTTAAATAAGGATTGTTTTGCCTTCAGTGAGGATTAATTATATCTTAGTTGGGATCAAGTACAAGCTCCTGTTTTATTATTACAGAGAAAAGGACATTTTTTAAATTATTTGATTAAAATGGAGTCTATGGGAGTTGGCCTTCCCCTAAATCGGAGCTTTCTGGATAACGGGTTTCCAGATAACAAATCCTATACCTGTATAAGGAAAGCTTTCCCTGCAAAATCAAGCTTGTCATAGGTTAAAGCAGGGACTTGCGGTGTTGGGATTGTTGGGGAAAGACCATGCAAGCAACCTAGCAACTCCGTTTTGAAGGCTGAAGCTCACTGACAGCAAGGGGCCTGATAATCCAAAATATTGGGTCAGACACATTACGCGATACCCTGTACCGAATACCGGACCACTGCTACTTGAAAATCTTGAATCCATTGTCTCTTTTACCTGTGGACAAGTTTGTCCACAATTAGCGGTCCGGCTGTCAATCACAACGTATATTGGACTTTGCGCAGAGTTCACATCCAACTGCTACTATAAACAGAGCTAAGTGGTGCATATGGGTGACTGCCCCATGTGGTTATTTTCAGCTTCATAAAGCACGATTTCTATAATCCAACTGAAGTATGGGGATCACAAAATAAAACCTGCCCCAAAGGCCAGTTCTGGGGACCAAAGCAAACTGGCAGAGAGAGTAGTTTATGACACAAATTCTACTAACGTGACCCTAATTTGGGGCTTGATAAATAATGTCACAACCTGACTTCATGCCGATATTCCACATGAGCAAGTGAAGACCATCTCTGTAGGGGAATTTAGGGAAAAAATGATCTCCTTGCACAACTGCAATGTTATACTTCTACTCACTATCTACAGCAGAATACTCAACACAGCATTTCAGGTAAACTTAGATCTATATCCACCCAATTGTCTGGGGTACCTTGAATATTCCCATTGGGCTGCTGTGAGAAAGCAGTCTGTTGGGGGAAGGCTGTCTGAGGGGCGAAGGCAGGTTGGTGGAAACTGCCGCTAAAGCTGGTAGGAAGACTGTACGGTGTCTGTGTGCCAAAGCCAGCGGGCATGCTTAGAGATGCTGTGCCAAAGGAAGCTGTGGAAAGAACATAAAATAACTCATTCTGTTGCAAAGGTTTCCCTGTATTTATGCATGCCTTCATCATTAACAAAAACCAATTTACTGAATGAATGGAATGCAAAGTATGGAATAACAGCCAGGAGACTAAAAGAAATAAAGGCACATGTGTATTTCTTCTCTATTTATTTAGGACAAACAGAAATTACTCACTTTAGATTGTTTTACCACTGTTTTGGCAAAAGAGCTGGCCTTTGTAATAATTATGAGCAGGTACTTTTATCGGAGTACTCCTCATTACAGTTCTTTGTGTTTTTTACACTTAAATCACGGAAAAATCATGTGTTTGAGTAATATGAGAAAAGAAGCATTAGAAAAAAAAGTGCGATTTGTGGTAACAAAAAAATAAAAAGTTTGTAACAGAAGGGGGCTGGAAATTCATTGCAAAGGATACTTTAAGAGAAGGGAGGGTAGAAATAGAAACAACATTAACATGTCTGATGAAGTGATGTAATTTTGTTTTCTGGAACGTTTGCAATCTTACAAGTTAGTCTCTATACCACAAAAAAAAAATCTTTTTTTCTTTTACAGTGGAAGAATGGCACAGACATGCGTGGATGCCTTACTGTGATGAAGGCACTGTGTGTGTATGGAGTTTATCTGTTTTTGGGCCATTCTATAATCGCCTCTGTGTTTGGGGAAAATGGGAAAATAGGAAAATGATTTTGCTTTTATTAAGTAACAGAAAGTGGTTCCTTGCTTAACCCTCTCTGTCCATTCTTTCATGTAGCTCCACTGATGGGGTCAGACTGTGTGTAGCAACACTGAGAAGATTTCAGCCCCAAGCAAAAATAAGTATTGTCTGGCCAAAATCAGCTCAGTGTAGCTGCACACAGGGCAACACCATACGTGTCCGCGGAGCTACACGAAGAAGCGAATATGCTTTTCTCTGCCTGTGTAGGGAAAAGAGAGCATCACACTGCCTTATGGGCATGAAATGGGTTAAAGGCACATGGAGCTGCTGGTATTACAATACAGACACCGGCACAGCAGAGCAGTTGCATGCAAGGTAGACCCTGTATTCCAGCTAAGGGGCGCGTCAACATTCATGCAACATCATTCCAACCCTGCCACTATCTTAGCATCACTCAGAAGCACTGAATTTAGGTGGAGTCAAGTACATGGACATATGCATGAGTGTGAATAGCTATACTGCCTCTGAACTCATGCATTATTCACAAAGGCCAGGATTACAATGGCATCATATGCCTTTACTGTTACAGGGGTTTTATACTCCCAGTAAGAGAACACAAGGCAATTTACTCACAGGCATCCAATGCTCCTGCAGCTGTCGCTAGCCGGGTCTGGTGGAAAGCATGGAATGGGGCTTCTGCTGTGTGACCGTCTCGTACCCCTAGCAATAGAAATGCAGTTTGTAAAGAAAAGAAAACACTCTTTCAGTTAACATATCAGCATACAGAATAATCTGTGGTGGAAGGGACAGCTCGCTAATTGTATGTAGTCTATCCTTCTCAACAAGGAATGGTAGAGTTCACGATAGGGTGCAAAGTTGTTTGGTATCCCCAATGGCTCTATTTGCTAATCTCCTCCTAAACTCTTAGGGGGTTATGTAATAAAAGGCACTAAGTTTGCCCAGGAGCAGTAACCCATAGCAACCAATCAGAAGGTAGCATTTACCGGTCAGCTGTTTGAAAGCAAACATCCTATTGGTTGCTCTGGGTTACTGCTCATAGGCAAACTTAATGCCTTTTATTACATATGGGGGTAAGTAGGGTGGGCTACCAACATGTTCCCTTCCCAGGCATTCCCTGCTTCACTTTAACTAACAAATGTGGCCACAAAGAGATAAACCTTCAGAAGGAAAACAAAGAAACATTCTGATGTTGCTCTGCTCAGGAATACATTAGAAATCTCAGATGCCCTTTCCCATTTCCTTCCTGCGAAGAGAAACACCAGATATAAAGAGAAAGAAAACAGAAAAGTGTGCGGGTGTTGCTCTGCTCAGAAAATACATCAGAAGCTTCAGATGCCCTTTCCCATTTCCTTCATGAGCTGAGCAACACCAGAACACTTCTCGGTTTTCCTTCTGAAGGTATGTCTCTTGACTGTACAATTACAGAAACGAATTACATAGGCAGTTAATAAAAACTCAGCTCTAAAACAGAAAAAAATACTCACGTGAATTGCAAAAGTGCTTAGAAAAGCAACGTGGGCAATTTTATATTAAGTTTTTTTTAAGGTTTACTTATTCTTTAAGAACTTTTTTTAATGAATGGCTGATAATGGAGACAACTTTGTTGCCTGTGAGTGTCCTCAGGTCATACTGCAATACAGTATATTGGATAGGTAAGAATTACCGTGCAATGATTGGCTTGGAAACTATTGAGTTATAACTGATAATTGAACATAATGGCTTATTTATCAACATAGCAGTTAATTGTGATTGTGGATAGCAACCAGGTACCCTGTTTACATAAAGCAGATAAGGTTGAGGGACGTAACCAGCAGGTTAGAAGACACAGGCAGAGAAACATCTACATAAGGACGACTATATGAAGCTGAAGCGTATCCTAACTTGTAAATGACAAAAATGTTTATACAGTGGAATGTTAGGCAGTTTATTACTGCAGAGCCTAAACCACTACAGCAGGGAGTACATTCACTTATAAAGTAACACAAATACATTTTTACAGTTTCCTTATATACGGTAATAGGTTCATGCCCTTTGTAGCAACTGGCCATCCATAAATATTGCCTAAACTCCAGACTGGCCTTTCAGTATTCTGTTTTATCATCATAAGTTCTCCAGTTTACTCCCACACATACAAGCAGGATCATTGGCTCCTAATTACATTGGCCCTACTTTGTGTGAAAGTGAAACAGTCTTAGGTCAAAGCACACAGGCAGATTCAGGGAGATTAGTTGCACAGCGACAAATCTCCTCTTATTCAGGGCGACAAATCTCCTCTTCTTCGGCACGACTAATCTCCCCGAACTGCCTCCTGCCGGCTAGAATCTAAATCACCGGTGGAATGGCACTTGGAGAGATTCGTTTTCCGATGTCGCCCGACGAAGAAAGTTCAGGTGTCTTTGGAAAATTAATCTCTGCGAGTGCCATCCCTCCGGCGATTTACATTTTAGCCGGCGGGAAGGCAGGGGAGGCAGTTCAGGGAGATTAGTTGCTCCAAAGAAGAGGAGATTTGTCACCGGGCGACTAATCTCCCCAAATCTGCGAGTTTGCCCTGACCCTAAAACTGTAAACTCCACTGGGGCAGAGACTCAAGCGAATGATAATTTAATCTCTGTAAATCACTGTGGAAATGTGTCGGTGCAATCTAAATACAAGAAAATGAAATTAACATCTTCAATGGGTCACCAGGGAGGTCAGAAGTAACCCCCCCCCCCCCGCAGGCACACCCCATATGCTGTTCTTCTGCATCTCTATAGATCAACATCAGATACTTGCTGAATTGTTCGCTTTTTGCTCTGGATAGACATAAATGTCATTTCTATTCGCCTTTTTACATTATTTTTTTGTTGCTACTAAAAATATCATATTCTGCACAATTTAGGGTTTTCACATTATAAAGTGTTACTTACCTGGAGGGGCACGGCCATTAGTCTGGAATGGATTAACGGCAGGGGCCACAGAGGCTGAGACAAACGGATTTGTGGAGGCAGGAGCTAAAAAGGTAAATTAAAAAGCAACAACAGCTATTCAATAAAGCCCATAAAGCATGTGACAATTTCCTTTTCTATTGGATTTTAGATTTTATAAGATTTTATTTTACATGGTATTTATTTACATTTATTTTCCCTGCTGCAGGTAAGTGATTCAGGGGCATAGACGAGAGGCGTGAACTTGACGGACAGTATTCATATTGCTGGAAGACCCAATGGAAAAACAAAACCAGCCACAGTTTATCTATGCACACAGCTTCATCAAATGCCAGACATGCTGAAATGCCTTTTTTTTTTTTTGTTATCCCTCTAAGTCAGGGTTTGGAAACCTGAGGCAGTCCAGATGTTGCTGAACTACAAATTACAGAAGCCTCAGCTACCCCACACACACATATACCCTTTAGCTGTGTTGGGATTCTTGTATTTACAGTGATGAAGGCAGATACCTATAACTAGGAACACATCAGTATTAATGGTAATTAAGGACTGAAATCTTCTTTTGCCAGCCCAGCTTACTTACTTATCCCCTCCATTTAACAAACAGCGCTTAGGTGAATGAGCTTCCACAGGCCACAGTACAAACTGAATAGTGTATTAAAGGATTATACTGCACCCAGGCAGCCCAGTCCTGTTCAGAGTGATGGGTGGGTAAGACTACTGGGATTGGGTCATTTTAGGGGTAGTTGCATAAAGAATTAAAGGTTACAGTCCATGATTATTAGCAAAACTGACGCATTTCTACTGTTTATAAGAAAATGTCAGTATAACTGTTCAACAACTTCCAGAGAGCTTCAGGTTCACATGTATTGCTCTTAGCAGAAGCAAGGTAACACAAATCATTATAAGCCTATTCACTTACCTGCAAAAGGTCCTGCTGCTGATGCAACTGTGTGCGTGTGTGCTGTGGGAGCTGCTGAACCCATCCCGAAAACTTTGCTGTAAAATAAAGAGGCTTTTATGTTAAGGGCTAATATTGGGAAGTCAAAAGATCATAAAACAAATGTGGTTTCAGACTCAGGAAGCAATGTATAACATGCGGACACTTATTTGGGACCAGGCAGGGAGGCAATGTGATCTCCGAATACTAGGTCACAGGTGGAAGAATAATCTGCTTTAGTCGCATAAGGTTGAATATTGTGGATCATTTATTACCTGGAACTGGACAATTACATAACCATAAGGGCTGAACTCCACAAGCGTTTTCCATTGGTTCGCGTCGGAACGAGAAAATGCAGGCGCCGAATCGGATGTAGTGGCATGCGTGAATATATAATGGGACTGAAGAAAAATCGCAGGTATAAACTACACACAACAAGACTGACGGATGAAGACGCAGCTTGCTGCATTCACATTCGACAGTAGTGTCGAATGAAATGTAGTTTATACTTGCGATTTTTTGTTCAGTCCCATTATATATTTATGCGTGCCACTACATCCGATTTGGAGCCTGCGTTTTCTCGTTCCGACTGAAAACACGCGTGAAGTTCAGCCATAAAGGTCTGCAGTCATACATACATACATACAAGTGTGCCCCAATCTCTAATTGTCTAATAAATGACTTGATTGTACCCTGTCTAAAATAAAACGTGGATGTATGGAATTTCTTCACTTATTTATCTCCCATTCATATATTTAATATATGTTTTATTGTATTATTGTGAGGTGTGGCACGGAGGAAGAGCTTCATGGGATGTTACATGATCTCATTGCACGTGATGGCCCAGTAAAAATCACCCACGAAATTCACACTGACCGAATACATTTTTTAGATGTGGAACTATGGAGGCAGGTCGATCATATAGATTTTACCTTGTACCGTAAAAAGACAGACAAAAATGTCCTCCTCCATTATACTTTAAAGTGTTTAAATAAGGTGGTTCTGATGTTATGCCACTAGAACTCATGGTGAAATGAAACACCTGTTTAACCCTTTTAGTGCCAGATGATGAAAGTAAAGGTTGTGCTTCTGACCTTAGCATATATGTCTGTTGTTCCCCATCAGAATGTAAGCCAATGCATTTCACTACACTTCTGATTCTTTAGGGATGCATATATCATGGAAAGCTCCTAGCCACTAAGTGTAGGTCATGGTTTGCAAGACAAGAGTCACTTACTTACTAACACTACTAGAGAAAATGAATGACCTATTAGAAGAGGTGTAATTCAGTTAACATGTCATACTTGTCTGTAGGTGCTGGTACTGCTGGGCCAGTTGATGCAGGAACAGACGTGCTTTTAAAGCTGCTTGGTTGACCACTACTTCCACCTGCAAAACAATAAATGAATAAGAAACAAGTTCTGGTATTGTGCAGCACCACACACACAGGCCCCTAGGATTAATCCTGCTGTAGTGTTAACAGATATTTGCTTTAAGAACTTGATGGAATTTAAGATAAGGTACAATTACCCTCCAGCAGAAAGAAAGCAGTGAAACTATCACGCAATGCATAATATACCAGCTAAAATGCAAACTGAAGAAATAAAAGCAAATATATACCTGCGTTATAAACTATACACATTTCTATAGAGCAATATTTAGTGTGCACAGCAAATATTAATTCTTGGATTATTTTTAAATTTGAAAGATGAGACCATCTGTACCATCTTCCCTCTATACAATCAGACTTGGGTGGATAAAAAATTAAAGTGCAATTATTTTTAGGCTGCATCTACAGTTCCTTGGTAGCATTCATCAATAGGAACATAGCAGTACTATTGATGCACAAAAAGCCATGGTCCCATCAGGTGCGAATAGCAGATTATAAAGCAGGAACATAACCACAGAGGTTACTCAGCATCAGTGGTCCCCAACCAGTGGTTTGTGAGCAACACCGACCCCTGGGATGTTGGTTTCAGCAAGTAGGTGTTTATTTTTGAATTCCTGGCTTGAATGCAAGGTTTGGTTGCATAAAAAACAGATTTATGGTCAGAGTCCCTACAGGCTGCAAATCCACATGAGATTTGGCACCCCAGAAACCTTCTCATGCTTATGTTGCTCCCAAAGTCTTTTATATTTAAATGTGGCTCATGGGTGAAACTTTTGGGGCACCGGCTCTAGAACATAACATGGCTGGCCAGAGCAGAACCCTTGAATCGGATATCCATTTAGAAACTAAAGCTGGCCATAGATGTTAAGATTTTCCTTTCCCGAATTACCAATTCTTGTATGAGTATGTTAGAGGGAATCAAACGATCGTGCATCTAAGATTTTTCGTCTGACATCGGTCAGAAAATTGATTGGCCAGGTTAGAAATTTTTCATTGGTCACAGTGAAATCGATCTATTGTCCAATTGTTTGCAGGGCCAAGCAGGCAGCTCCCCTCAGTTTCCCTGGCTTCAACTAGACAACATTGTTTGAAAGGTTTTTTTAGTTGATGGTAGGGATGCACCGAATCCACTATTTTGGATTCGGCCGAACCCCCGAATCCTTCCCGGAAGATTCGGCTGAATACCGAACCGAATCCTAATTTGCATATGTAAATTAGGCGTGAGCAGGGGAAACCATTTTTTACTTCCTTGTTTTGTGACAAAAAGTCATCAGATTTCCCTCCCACCCCTAATTTGCATATGCAAATTAGGATTCGGTTCGGCCTGACAGAAGGATTTGGCTGAATCCGATTCCTGCTGAAAAAGGCCTAATCCCGAACCGAAATCTGGATTACCGTATATACTCGCGTATAAGCCGAGTTTTTCAGCACCCAAAATGTGCTGAAAAACTCAAACTCGGCTTATACGCGGGTCATACCTCTGCTCTTCCCTCTGTCCTTCCCTCTGTCACCTCTGCCCCAGCCGGACTGCCTGTGACTGCCTGTGTCGCCGCCCGGAGCAGGTCCAGGAGCTCCGGGCGGCGCGTCCTTCCCTGCCGGCGTTCGCTTTCAAAATGGCGGCGCCCATGGCCGCCACGTGGGTAGCGGCGCCGGCCGCTACCCACGTGGCGGCCATGGGCGCCGCCATTTTGAAAGCGAACGCCGGCAGGGAAGGACGCGCCGCCCGGAGCTCCTGGACCTGCTCCGGGCGGCGACACAGGCAGTCACAGGCAGTCCGGCTGGGGCAGAGGTGACAGAGGGAAGGACAGAGGGAAGAGCAGAGGTGACAGAGGGAAGGACAGAGGGAAGAGCAGAGGTGACAGAGGGAAGGACAGAGGGAAGAGCAGCCAGGGTGGGGAGAGCGACAGATGGGGGGGGAAGTGGCAGAGGGAAGCAAACATGAAATAGGGGTGGCAGAGGGAAGCAAACATGAAATCCGGTCGGCGACACAGTCAGTCACAGACAGTAACAGGTACCTGCCCAGTGTCCCCCAATTGTTGCGGCTGGGTCACATTCACATTTTGAAATCTGACATGGGGCCCCTAGGCTTATACACGAGTCAATACATTTTTCCAGTTTTCTTAGGTAAATTAGGTACCTCGGCTTATACACGGGTCGGCTTATACACGAGTATATACGGTAGGTGCATCCCTAGTTGATGGACAAATCATACATTTAAACGATTGTTTCAAGATAAGTTTGGTCTTATGATAACGAAAAGATCTTTTAAAAATCCTAACGTCTATGGCCAGCTTTAGTCTGGCCCATCATCACATCGCATATAGGTATTATTCCCAAATCTCACCCTAGATGACCGTCAGACTTAAGATGGCAATACATATAGAGATCCACTCATTTGGCGACCTCTCTCCCCGATATGTCCACCTTGAGGTGGGCTGATCCAAAAATGGACCCTAGGACCCATGATCTGATCACGACGAGGAGAATACAGGTGGTCAGGTTTAAGAACTCCGTTGATGCAGTCCTTAATCCAAAAGAGTTCTTTAACCTGTCGATTGACACCTGCCTGACTTTCGGTCCGATATTGATCGGGGAAACCCATTCGCGGGCCCCCATACACTGCCCAATAAGATGCTGCCTTAATTTGTCGGCAGCTTATATCTGCCCGTGTAAGGGGAACTTAAAGAGATTCTGTCATAATTTTTATGATGTAGTTTTTATTTCTAAATTAAACTGTTTACACTGCAAATAATTCACTATGCAATATAACATTTCATTCCTGAACCAGCAAGTGTATTTTTTTTTTAAGTTGTAATATTGGTGAGTAGGCAGCCATCTCAGGTCATTTTGACTGGTCATGTGCTTTCAGAAAGAGCCAAGACTTTAGGATGGAACTGCTTTCTGACAGACTGTTGCTTCTCCTACTCAATTTAACTGAATGTGTCGCAGTGGGACCTAGATTTTACTGCTGTTCTTCGATCTACCAGGCAGCTGTTATCTTGTGTTAGGGAGCGGTTATCTGGTTACCTTCCCATTGTTCTGTTGTTAGGCTGCTGGGGGGTGGAGGGAAGGGAGGGGGTGATATCACTCCAACTTGCAGTACAACAGTAACGAGTGACTGAAGTTTATCAAAGCACAAGTCACATGACTGGGGGCAGCTGGGAAACTTACAATATCTCTAGTCTAGCCCCAATTTAGATTTCAAAATTAAATATAACAAAATCTTTTGAGAAATGTATTTCTGTGCAGAATTCTGCTGGAGCAGCACTATTAACTGATGCATTTTGAAAAAAAAAACATTTTTCCCATGACAGTATCCCTTTAAGCCCTTGCTACTGGCTGAGAGTCCCTCAGTTTGTGAAAGTTAACCTAAACAATAAAACAAAGGCACTGCGGATAATGGAAAATATAATTTAAACCTTGTCCTTACCTTGTACAACGCTAAACATATTGTCTAGATCCGCAAGTGCTGCGTATTTATCAGCTGCAGGCTGGCTTATTCTTTTCAAGGCAGGTTTGCTAGGTGCCGTGCTGTGTGTTGTCGAATTGAATGCGCCAAAATCAGCACTGGATGACTTGGGAAAATTGTCAAACTGAGCAAAATTTGCATTGGCATTAGTGCCTGAAAGAAAAGAGGTAATAACTCAGAAGCTTCTTAGAACACATTTATGGATTACCAGCAAAGCACGTTGAGAGTGAGAATATGTGTTCTGGGGAATAAGATTCTCATTGCAAACACAGACCCTGAAAAGCCTGTAACCAGCAGCACCCAATCAGAAAAAATCTCAGATCCTCATAGATGCTTTAAACCAACATTAAGTACAGACTGGAACCCAGGGGTTGCACTTAGGCAATTTTTTCTCTGTTTATGTGTTTGTTCATTGGTTTCTGATACAATCAAAGGTCACAATCATATTCTCATGCACTATGGTTAATAGTAATTGATACTGGGGCAGTGAATGATAAATTAATTTCTGTAAAACAATGTGGAATAGGTAAGCGCTATATAAATAACAAATAATAATAATGCTTTATAACTTGTCTTATAAGTTAAAAAGAAAAAATGAAAACATCAAGTGAACAATATATGTGCTTCACATAGTGCCAACATCAATGGCATAAGTCAGACTCTAAACAAGTAAATAAGTTATAATTAGTGAATATGCCCAGTGGGAATATCTCTGCAAAACAAGTTTGTAATAAATGTCACTTCTATTGATGTAGTGACTTGTGACTTCCAGTAACTTTCAATGCTAAACCACAGTCATTGGAAAGAGGCAGGCAATGCAGAAAAATGTACCTGCACCAGATATAGTTATTGGAAAACGCACACAACAACATTCTATTCTACAGTGCAACAAAGAGCTACATATAACAAAAGCAAACAGGAAAGAGGAGAGTTTCCCCCATGGAGACAGGAAGACTTACGGTGGTGAGTGGTCGGCAGAGAGAAAGCTGGCGTAAAGTCGCCAAAACTGCAACTGGAAGAGAGCGTTCTGAACGCTGGGCGGCCATGAGAAAGGTGCAGGGAAGGTGGGAAGAAAAAAAGGGTGCAGAGAAAAATCAAAAGATGCTATATTGAAGAAATGAAAGGGTGCACAAAAGATAAAAAGCCTCATAAAAAAACAAAACAAAAAAAGCATGCAAAGGCAGATTGACAATCACAGATTAGTAACATGCAACACAGTTGTCTGAGAATGCAAACTCTTTGTAAACATGATCTTAAAGGGGTACTATCATGGGAAAAAACTTTATTTCAAAATGAATCAGTTAATAGTGCTGCTCCAGCAGAATTCTGCACTGAAATCCATTTCTCAAAAGAGCAAACAGATTTTTTTATATTCAATTTTGAAATTTGACATGGGGCTAGACATATTGTCAATTTCCCAGCTGCCCCAAGTCATGTGACTTGTGCTCTGATAAATTTCAATCACTCTTTACTGCTGTACTTCAAGTTGGAGTGATATCACCCCCCCCTCCCTTTTCTCCCCCAGTAGCCAAACAAAAGAACAATGGGAAGGTAACCAGATAACAGCTCCCTAACACAAGATAACAGCTGCCTGGTAGATCTAAGAACAACACTCAATAGTAAAAACCCATGTCCCACTGAGACACATTCAGTTACATTGAGAAGGAAAAACAGCAGCCTGCCAGAAAGCATTTCTCTTCTAAAGTGCAGGCACAAGTCACATGACCAGGAGCAGCTGGGAAATTGACAAGATGTCTAGCCCCATGTCAGATTTCAAAATTGAATATAAAAAAATCTGTTTGCTCTTTTGAGAAATGGATTTCAGTGCAGAATTCTGCTGGAGCAGTCCTATTAACTGATTCATTTTGAATTTTTTTTTTCCCCATGACAGTATCCCTTTAAGGGAAGATTCGTACAGTTAATTCCTGTTTAAAGAACAAAAGGTTGGCTAACCATTTTTTCCCTGGGTCTTTTCTGCTAAGTGCACTGCTGCTATCTTCTGGTCTGTTCCCAGGAATCTGTACTGATTCACCCTGGGTTATAAACTGAACACGGGCCTCCATAACTATGCTTGCAACTATCA
This sequence comes from Xenopus laevis, assembly GCF_017654675.1. Lineage (NCBI taxonomy): Eukaryota > Metazoa > Chordata > Amphibia > Anura > Pipidae > Xenopus > Xenopus laevis. The sequence goes on from NC_054379.1 coordinate 138,645,563, forward strand.
CCTGGACGTAGTTCTTTCTAGTGAGAATATCTCTTGGTATGAGTGATGTTAATGTATATATGTTTTTGTAGAATCTAAAAGATGACTTGCTAATTTTAAACGTTTAATTTCTTACTTTGTTAATTGTTATTTAGTGATAGACAATACATAATATCCATGTATAACAAATAAACTATATCCTTACCAACACTACTTAGGCCCTGCATAATATGGTCATGGAAGTTCTTGGTGAGTTTTAAAAGGGTGGTTCACTAAAAGTTAACTTTTCGTATGTTATAGAATTGCTAATTCTAAGCAACTTTTCAATTGGCCTTTATTTATTTATTTTTTTTATAGTTTTTGAATTATTTGCCTTCTTCTTCTGACTCTTTCAAATGGGGTCACTGACCCCATCTAAAAAAACAAATGCTTTGCAAGGCTACTTTTTATTACTCATCTTTCTATGCAAACCCTCTCCTATTCATATTCCAGTCTCTTATTTAAACCAATACATGGTTGCTAGGGTAATTTGGATAGATTGCTGAAACTGCAAATAGGAAAGCTGCTGAATAAAAAGCTAAATAACTCAAAAACCACAAATAATAAAAAAAGAAAACCAATTGCAAATTGTCTCAGAATATCCCTCTTTACACCATACTAAAAGTTAATTTAAAGGTGAACAAACCCTTTAAGGAGTTTAAAGCACCCTACCTGTACAGCATGTTATCAGTTGATTTAAGAAGCAATATATTCTAATTCTTAGCATCTTTTCAATTGCCCTTTATTTTTTGTAGTTTTTGAATTATTTGCCTTCTTCTTCTGATTCCATCCAGCTTTCAAATGGGGATCACCGACCCTGTTTAAAAAAACAAATTCTTTGCTAGGCTATAAGTGTATTGCTATTGCTTATTTATGTTTCTCATCTTTCTATTCAGACCCTCTCCTATTTATATTCCTGTCTCTTCTTTAAATCACTGCATGGTTGCTAAGGTAATTTGGACCTAGCAACCAGATGGCTGAAATTACCAGCTAGTGAACTGCTGAATAAAAAGCTAAATAACTCAAAAAACACAAATAATAAAAAATGAAAACCAATTGCAAATTGTTTCAGAATATCACTTACTATATACAGTAGCGTCACTAGAGGGGGCGGTCCCTGGTGCGTGACGCGCAGCCGCGCCCCACCCCCCTCTGTAAGGCCGCATTTGTCAGTGGCGCTGCCGGGGGGGGCACCTGGCCCGCACGCACCCCCTGCTCCCCAGGTAGTTCCGCCACTGACTATATAATACTAAAAGTTAATTTAAAGGTGAACAACCCCTTTAAGTTTATTTTTCAACTGGTGGTAGGTCCATTATTCCCTCTATAAAGCTTCTTCTGAAGGTGGCTTGGGACATTAATTACTGTAAAGCTAGCTATATTTAAGATGCCCGATTCAGCCCCTTCAGGCTAAATTACCCCTTTTTTGCCCGTGTATGGGCCCTTTCTGATGGACTCCCTGATAGATAACTAGAAAAAACAGGCAGATGTCTATCTGGCCTGTTGGCCAATGATCAATTGAGGGTGTTGATGTGGGCCTCACCCAGCAGGTATGCTAGACTTCTGTTATGATCCAATCATTGGCCGCAGGGCCAAATTATCGGATTCTAAGATTACTATTTTCTCTGTAATAATAAAACAATACCCTGTACTTGATGGTAACTAAGTTGCATGAATCCATATTGGTGGCAAAACAAACCTATTGGGTTTCTTTAAATGTTTTTAGTAGACTAAAAATATGCTGCTCTAAATTATAGAAAGTTTGCTTTTCCATTAAAACCCAGGCCCCAATAATTCCACATAATAGAGCCAATGCCTGTATTTGCAAATTAATGGTAAATGTATTCCATCCCCCTGGTTTATAATGAGATGGGTAAATATTTTGTATAAACAAAATATTTAAGGTGAGAGGGAATTCTGTAATGATTAGTACGCTTCCATGAAGGTTGCCAAGCATGATATCTCTAGACCAGTGACCCTTGGCTGTTGCTCCCAGTGGCTTCAAAGCAGGGGTTTATTTTTGAATTCCAGTCTTGGAGGCAAGTTTTAGTTGCATAAAAACCAGATGTACTGCCAAACAGAACCTCCTTTAACTGGCAGAGGCAAATAGCCAATCACAGTCCTTATTAGGCACCCCAGGATCTTTTTTCATGTTTGTGATGCTCCCCAACTCTTTTTACAATTGCATGTGGCTCATGGGCAAAAAATGTATTTAAAAAAATAAAAAGGATATGGGTTCATAGAACATATCCTAGCCAAATATGAAATTACTTCAAGGAAAAAGTTAAAGACCCAGTCATATAAAAATAAGCCAAGTTTCATTTATAATTTTGAAGCCAGAGCCAGAAATGTCACAAAAACACAGCTGGTGGAACCTCTAAATTTTGCACTTATAGCTCATCTGGGCCGAAATGATACAGTAAGAGTATTTATAAGCATTTCTTCCTTGGATGTGGGGATGTTCACTTCGACACCATAATTCAAATACTGTAACACGTTGCTCTTCATGAGTAATGTTCTGGTCCCGCTCAAATTATGGAGCTTTACCCGCAACATACAAAACTGCTATATGTCACAATAAAAACAATATTAAAGATACAAGATAAAATGGAATGCATGATAAGCAGGTCATAACACAGTGTGTGTGTGTGTGTGTGTGTGTGTGTGTGTGTGTGTGTGTGTGTGTGTGTGTGTGTGTGTGTGTGTGTGTGTGTGTGTGTGTGTGTGTGTGTGTGTGTGTGTGTGTGTGTGTGTGTGTGTGTGTGTGTGTGTGTGTGTGTGTGTGTGTGTGTGTGTGTGTGTGTGTGTGTGTGTGTGTGTGTTACAAATATACATATATTAAACATACATACAAATACACACGCAAGCAGGTCATTAATGCTATATCATAGGAGCATGAATAGAATATGAAGAACACAGGACCACCCCAAGGGAAACGGAGGTATAGAGAAGACACAAACACAAGCACAGAGAGAAGAAGTTGTTTTGAAGCACAATCCTTTTCCCATGCTTCTTTGTACGAGGGATGACTACCTGTGTTTAAGGATGGGGTGGGTGCCTGACTTGACGGGGGAAAAGCTCCAAAATTATTCACACCACTAGATTGTCCGAATGCATCAAAGTTTGCAAAGTCTGCATGGGCAGAATTGTGAGCTGTAAGACGAGGAAAACAAACAAACAAAAAAAACAAAAAGAATAACAGAATGGAGTTAATGAGAATGAGCAGTTAGAAACACAAAATCTATAAATTGCTAAATATATGACAAAGATCAAATGGTGCTGATTAACAGGAGTTGCCTAGTGTATTTCAGCATAAAACAATCACTGGAGCATCTCTGGGCCAAAAAGTCCTGGTACTGGCACTATCAGGGGTAGGTTCATGTTTTTGTGAAATACACTGGCAGAGAATATGTTTTGTGTCACCAGCCTTATGGGGGCAGTGTCACTTATAAATAGCTTGCCTTTAATAATAGAATATGCTATAGCAAACACCTCTTCTACAGTTCTTGGTACAGGTACAGAAGGATTCCCTATAATTGATCCAGAACCCGATTTGAAGATCTAAAGATAACCGCTCTGCTCTAAAGATTACCGCTCTGCTATATGATTTCCGCTCTCCTCTAAAGATTACCGCTCTCCTCTAAAGATTACCGCTCTCCTCTAAAGATTACCGCTCTCCTCTAAAGATTACCGCTCTCCTCTAATGATTACCGCTCTCCTCTAAAGATTACCGCTCTCCTCTAAAGATTACCGCTCTCCTCTAAAGATTACCGCTCTCCTCTAAAGATTACAGCTCTCCTCTAAAGATTACAGCTCTCCTCTAAAGATAACCACTCCTGCCCAGTTGGTGTATGCCCATTGGTGGCTGATTCCTGACTTGAGTAACTCAGCAGTAGTCTTATATGATGCAGTCATAGGCTCCCTTGAGGCTCTCGCTAAACTCCCCTACCGAGGTGTCTCATCCCATTATGTCACCACTACTCCTATGCATCCGGTGGTACATGTCTTTCAGATGTCTCAAAAACTAGTCCGGGGCACCTCTGCAGCCTGGTCCCCACATTATAGCAATACTTACCTCCCCCACTTTCACTCACCCCCAGGCAGCGCCAGGTGGGCACAGCTGGGGATAAAAACTCTTAGGGATATTGTCTCTGAGGGTGAATGCAAAACTTATGACACAATACGACAGGAAGTCAACCCCCACCCAGACATGCTATTTAGGTATTTGCAAGTACTCCACGCTTTTCATGTACAGTTTCCAGTAAGGCCTGTAAACCTAGAGGTGACAACTCTCGAGACTTATTCATACAGGCAAGACCTGACAAAACCCCTATCCTGGTTATATACTTTCTACCACTGGTTCCTCTCACCTTGAGAGAGTTATGGACAAATGGCAAAGAGATATCCCCGACCTGGATGAAGAAAAATGGAAGGATACTCTTAAGCTTGTAACGGAATCCATCTCTAAACAAAGTCTACTTAACCCCTTATAGCCTGGCAAAAATTTATGGAACAGTATCAGATCAATGCCCCAAATGTAGAGTTGAAATTGGCACCATGTTCAATATATTCTGGTCCTGTCCGGTAACCCAGAGATTCTGGGGTGCAATACTTTAATACTTAAATGAAAAGCTTGCATTACCAAATATTCGCTCACCAGAACTCTTTCTGTTGGGGTTCACAGTGGATTTGCAGCTCCATTCGTACTCTTGAATCTGTTACTTACAGCTGCTATACTATGCCAAAAAAGCCATATTAATGCATTGGAAATCCATCAACCGCCCTTCCAATACAATACTGGCAAAAACTGATAAATGACTCTCTCTCAAACCAGAAATTGATATGGCTAGAGGTTGCCCAGGAAAATGGGTTTTTTGCAGAACAGGTTGATTTCTCCTTTGAAAAAAAAAAAAAGATTACCACTCTACTCTGAACTAGACAAGCATGCATTACTGCACCGATATTTTCCAAAGAAAATAAACTATTTTAAGTTTATTTGTCCATACATTTTCTACATTTTTGCCACGCATTATTATGACTAAACAGAAGTTTTACTTAAATATGGGCAATTATTAATTTAAGCGGAAGCTGTTATCCTTCACTTCTTCAACCAAAGTAAAACTTAAGACCAAAAGTAGACTAATAAAACTACCTCCAGAGGCCATATTGTCATGCAAAACACAGAGCAGATTTTGAACCTCTCACCAAGTGCATCTCCCCCTCGTGACTGCAATTATGCTGGAGTTATGGGGAAAATGCTGCATTTTGTGGGTCAAAAGAAAATGATAACAGTGTCCGAAATTGCATTTTGCTCACTGCCCTTGCAGTAAGTAAACGTCACTGCTGGAAGATCACTGCTCTATTGAACCTCTTAGTACCTCTTAGAGGCAGATGGTTTTGACTATTGTTTAAAAAAAAAATCTTTATTAAAGGGTACCCAACAAAAATTTCCCCACAGGAGGTACAGGTTAGTAGAATAAAAAAAAACTAAAATGCTTTTTAAAAGAGCCCCCTGTGAGCACTATACTGCTGGCACCCACAGCAGGAGGCCATGTTTAGTGGTGTGGATGCCCATTATTACGCACATACATGTGACATCACACGCATGCGCATAACAAGCAAAATCTGTGGCACGGAGAACCTGCACGACTGCACCAAGAGCTCTATTAGCCCTCACCTCTGGTGGCAGAAGCTGATGGTGATGTGAAGCAGTCTAAACAAGAAAGGTGCCGCTTTCTTTGTTCACATATTGATTTGACAAAATATCAAAATTTGCAATTATGCCTTCACTGCACTCACTACTCACAAACTGATGGCTTCTCATTAGGTAAGGTGATCCCTGTCCTCAGCATTGGATGTCACACAGTGGCAACTTGCCACTTTATTTAATCTCTGAGTGGATGTTACACAGTATAAATTGGAAAAATAATACACATTTTAAACAGACAGTACATATCCTTTTATAACAGGGGGGATATTAACAAAACTTATGCTAAAAAAAAATAAAGCATTCCATGATTTTAATATTTTTAGAGCACCATTTTGTTTTTATACTTAATCAGCAGAGTTTGTTTAAATAGAGCTCTGAGCTGTTCTGTGTACAGGGTTAACAAACTCTTCGCTGTCTCATCTTTTTATGTGTTAGTCTTTGTCTTAAATTGTTCACCTTCCAAACACTTTGGCTGTTTTCAGATTGGTCACCAGAGATAAACTTTTTTAATTTTCCTTTCTTTTTTTTTTTTTGGACTGGTTTTCTAAAATTGACGTTTAAAGGGGTAACGGCATAAAAACACGAAGACAAATTAAACTTTAAAATAGAAAAGCCTTTATTAAGAAATAACTTACAGAAACTCCGTGTGTGTTCAGAGGAAGGTGATGCCAGCGGGCACCCCATTAGCTCCCACACTGAAATGCTCATCGAATCCGACCACCACAGGCTTCACCTCGGGGTCCATCTCCACCAAAGCCGTGTATTTGCCCCGGGCTGGAGCACCTGAGGGCAGGACCCACCTGTTTCGGTGAAGATGATGATCTCAGCGCTGTTCTCAGTGCTGTGCCCGGGGGAGGGGGAGGGGGGGGCGGGAGGCCCATCCAGATCAGTGATCTCCAAGAAGAAGACCCGCTGCATGTTTGCGGAGAAGCTGGGGCGGCTGGGCTTCAAGGCTGAGCCAGGAAAAGTGTTCGGCACTGCATACTGTACAGCGATCTATCTGCCTTGGTCTCTGCCTTGAGGAAACTACATGCCGGACAAGTCCGGAAAGTTTGTGCCCCCTTGTGCATTGTGCCCCCTGCAGCCGTGTCGCAACTCGCAATTTTTCCGACAATCGCAACCGGCCATACTCGCATTCCCTGTCAGCCTATGAGGGACTGCGTCTGCCTGTGCGCCTGTGTGAGTGGGGCTGCCCTTTGGCCACTTGACAGGCAACTTATGTATCAATTTAGATCACTTACAGAGTCTGTGAAAAACAGAACTTTAAATTTCAATACTAGAGCTAACGCTAAAAAGTAATTGAAAAAAACACTGTAATGAAAAAGGTGAAGGTGAACAAATAGGATATAGCCAATCATCAGGCTGACACGGTTTTCCAGCCGGAACCCACCAATATACATACTGAAAATTATAAAACATTCTGGTTCATATTTTGAATAGGTTTCTAATTGTTTGACCCCTTCTGACTATTTTCAGCACATATACGGCCAGTTTTAGGCTAATATCACAAGACCAAAAGCTAGCCGGCACTTTCATAACAGATCTGTGACTTTGGCTTATCAAGTAGTGACCCATGCAAACAACAAAATTTTTAACTTTTCCTACATTTAAATGAAATCAATTTCCAATGAACTGAGATAGTTAATTTACAGTAAAAAGCACAAATTAATTGAATTAGCACTTTGCACGTTAGCACTCTAACACAAATTGATTGATAGAATTATAATTAAATTGTGAGGTTAATTTACTTCTGCTCTCTTGTTCTTGATATTTATTAGTAATCAGACCTCATTATAACCTATAAAGTGTAGTTTGAGTAAATCTGCAAGGGAAATTCCCATTTTATTGATCAAATCAATTTAATCAGGCCTACAAATCGTTATTTCTGCAAAAACGCCATTTCAAAAGTCAATAAATATGGATATGCATGTCATGGTCAGTAGTGCCTGTTTATGATATGATAAATAATGGCAAGTTATAGCTGGCAGAGAGAGAGATGTCTTAGGATAATATAGGTTTGCTCTCTGTGAAGCTGACACTTTCCCTCACACAAAGTTGGTGGCCACATCAAGCTGAGAACTGTAGCAGGTCTTTTGGTTCACATATTCTTTCATGCAAACATCCCCTTAGCAACAGCTCCATGTGAAACTTCTGACTTTGAATATTTTCCTTTCTTTGGATACAAAAGCACATTTGGGTGAGTAATTGGTCTTTCCTAAATATCCACAAATGCACTCCTAGCCCTCTCCCATGGATTTTACACATGGTTTAATCCAGTGAACCCAACACATGGGGCACAATGCACTACTGGGAACACTAGAAAATATAAATGTAAGGATTATAAAGGATTTAGCCTTCCTTTATTGGTTCACGAGTAGAAAATGTTCACAAACCGAAGCAGAAAAATTGTATAGAAATGCTTCAGAACCTGCCACAATACCACCCATGCATCAAAGAAACTTTTAACAAGGTGTTCAGTATAATTCCATCATCCTTTAAATATTTTTCGTTAAGACTTGCCTCTACCGTCTCACTGTGTGATCTGAACACAATGCTCAAATCTACTGTATTTCCTCCCTATCATTTGAATTTCATTTTCCAAAGTAACATACACAAACATCGACAGAGGTTGAACTACCCAGGCAACAGGTCATTCTGAGTTCTGTTCTGTGACAACTTCAGCCTTCATTGCATTTAATTGGTTCTGATCTATGGCCCAGACTCTTGGTGCAATGTGGCCAATCCAAAAAACAATTTTCTTCAGCACACCACTTACTGTTTCAGGGTGCATCCACTCCCAAGCTGCCTCCAAGTCAGCCAAATCTTGAATAATAGGATATGAAGCACACCAACCTCAGGCTTTGCCTTTAAAAATTTTATTCCGGCGGAATTCACACACTTGGCAGTGTGGCCAATGACATTATGGTGGGAAGGCTGGTTTGGCAAGACTGTATCTAGTGTAGGCATGATATCATTGTCATGTGCTGCACCACTTTTCATACTCATCGTCACCACAGTGTGCCTGGTTGGCCACAAACATGCCTGAAAGCACTAAAAAGTATAGCATTAAAAGGGCAGTAACAGGTAACCACTAAGTCTCTAGAGGCAGCAATGATCAGAGGACCAAGAGGCAGCAACAGGGCAACAGCTGTCAGCCGCAAAGGCCCAATGGGGCGACAACTGTCAGCTGCAAAGGCCCAATGGGGCGACAGCTGTCAGCCACAAAGGCCCAATGGGACGACAGCTGTCAGCCGCAAAGGCCCAATGGGGCGACAGCTGTCAGCCGCAAAGGCCCAATTGGGCGACGACTGTCAGCCGCAAAGGCCTAATAGGACATCAACGGTCAGCCGCAAAGGCCTAATTGGGCGACAATAGGAATGGGCGAATTTTTTTGCCTTGTTTCGCCATGGAAATGACGCCCATAGACTTGTATGGACGCGTGCGCCATAAAAAAAAAAAAAAAGACGCACGTCAAAAAAATTATACATACTTTAATGGGCATCAGGGACAATTTGCCCCTGGCGAATTTTTTGCAAAACGTAACGGCTAAAATTTGCCCAACCCTAGGCGACAACTGTCAGCCGCAAAGGCCCAATGGGGTGACAGCTGTCAAGCCACAAAGATCCTAAATACAGCAAAGATGCAGATTGTGGACATTTTAGCTACGGTAATTCATCAATTTTTAGTGTTAATAAAAGGCCCAATGGGGCGACAATTGTCAGCCGCAAGGGCCCAATGGGCGACAACTGTCAGCCGCAAAAGCCCAATGGGGCGAAAACGGTTAGCTGCAAAGGCCCAATGGGGTGACAGTTGTCAAGCCACAATGGCCCAATGGGGCGACAACGGTCAGCCGCAAAGGCCCAATGGGGCAACAACTGTCAGCCGCAAAGGCCCAATGGGGCAACAACTGTCAGCCGCAAAGGCCCAATGGGACAACAACTGTCAGCCGCAAAGGCCCAATAGGACAACAACTGTCAGCCGCAAAGGCCCAATGGGGCGATAACCATCAGCTGTAAAGGCCCAAAAAGGCAGCAAAGATGCAGATTGCGGACATTTTAGCTAATTCGGCAATTTTTAGTGTTATGAAAAGCTATTATTGAATAAACCTGGCTGATTTGATGAATTTTGATGGACTGGTGTATATTTTATTAGATATTTGATTATTAGTTGGATAGTCACACAATGGCACGTTTTGTAAAATCATTAATAAATATAGAGAAATCAGCATTCTTCTTTATTCAAAAAGAGAAACAGACAAAATGTGGCATGCGTAGAAAGAATATGTAAATCGAGTATACCATCATCTACTAAATCCTCTCCCTAGCAACCGGCCTGTGTCCAAACACACCTGATACTGCTAACCAGAGCATCCTGAATTATGCAACAACACTGTACATTATTAACTCTACTCTTATTAGTGGTGACAAATGAGGGGGGATTCATTAAAGCTGATTTGGAAGACACAGGCAACCAACAAAATATGCTAAGAAAACAGTGGGTGTAACAGCTCAACAGAATCTGCAATACAGAATAGCGAAATATTCAGAAACCCTAAAATAATGGAAAAATTAAATTTTTACTATTTTTATAATTTTTTAGTGTGAAAATAAAAGAAAGAAATAAGCTGGGAACAGTGGTATTGAAAATGACTTGTTTCAATATACTCATTCCTGTACCTGTATGACTGTTGAAATTTGCAAAATTGGCGAAGTTAGCTCTGGCAGAGGGCTGGGAGGCAGGGGTAGCAAAGATATCTGCTCCAAGGTCACTCAGAAGGTCAAACTGTTTCTTGTCATGATGCGCCTGGGGCACCTGATTTCGAGTGACGACAGGAGACTGCAAAATAAAACTTAGTTAGTATTATAGAATGGCCAGTTTTAAGCAACTTCTCTATTGGTCTTTATTATTTCTTTTGAATAGGGTTCTAATTATTTGGCCCCTTCTTCCGACTCTTTTCAGCTTTTAAATGGGGGTCACTGACCCCATCTAAAAACAAATGCTCTGTAAGGCTACTACTACATTTTTGAAACTGCAAACGGGAGCGCTGCTGAATAAGAAGATAAATAACTCAAAAACACAAAATAAAAATGAAAAACAATTGCTAATTGTCTAAGAACAGAACTCTCTACATCACACTAAAAGTTAATTTAAAGGTCAACAACCCCTTTAAAGCGGACCTGTCACCGACATATAAAAAGCTGCATAATGAAAGTCCTTTGCAAATTAAACATGGAACAAAAATTATTTTTTCCATAAAAAATTCCATACCTATTTTAAAGGTGAGAAAACATCTGAGCTTTCAAATATTATCTGCCCCACCTCTGTGCTGGAGGCATAGAGGCGGGACAGTCAATTACTTTCACTTTCCATTCAGCACTTCCTACATGCCATTGCATTCCTCACATTTCCACTTTCCTCCTCACTCTCTATAATTGTGTCCGGCACTGCGCATGGGCATTAGGTCCCTCATTCTGGGGTATACAAATGATTTTGGGGTGATGCATAATTTGTGTTAATAACAGTGTCCACAAAATGGCTCCTGCCTGTTTGCTGTAATTGTGGAATTCAAAGACTGAAGGAAACAAAATGTAAATCATAAATATAGCGTAAGTAAAGTTTAATTTGCTCAACCAACATGACAGAAAAAAATTTGGAATTATTTCTTAGGGTGACAGGTCCCCTTTAAATAGAAGCAATTCTAGTGCTTGAATTTTAAATATATTGCAGTTACATGGACATTTATTTTTAATGAATTAATCTTGTAGGACTGATAATGAGACCAGGAGATAGACAAGCCAATCTTTAACCATCTTAACACATTTGCCTGCAGTTAAAATGCCAGCTGTTACTATTGGTGACCAATTTCTCCATCCCTCGTGGGACGTGCCCCTAAAGAGAGTGTGGCCACTTCTTACCATATCTTTTAGACACCTTACCAATAACACCATTATAATACAGGCAACAGAGCATAGCTATAGCATGCCTACCAACATTGGGCTGACCCAATCCGATATATGTATAGGGGTCCAACAGCCTTCATTTACCATTGTTGGCATCCGATTATGTAGCCAAGGGATAAATCTGATATCACCAAGTTCCAGGTGGGCATATCTGGGAATGGTCTGCTCTTTTGGAAACCTTACAAAAATGAGCAGATATTTAGGGGAAAAGCACAACATTAGATTAATCGCCAGCAATAAATCTCTGCTTCTGCAGGTGACGTCTCCTTAAAAGCTTTCTCATAGGCAATAATGTGAATCACTGGTGGTAAAACTCATGTGTCGCTTCATTCTCCCAAAATTGCTTGAAGTTGTCTCAAGAGGTAAATTTAAACGATTTTGGGAGACTGAAACGACACACAGGTTTTCTCAGACTCATAAATTAAGGGTCATTGCCCTTAAATTAACTTTTAATATGATGTGATATTATTGAGACAATTTGGAATTCGTCTTTATTTATTATTTATGTTTTTTTTAACTATTTAGATTGTTCAGCAGCTCTCCATATTGAAATTTCAGCAGCTATCTGGTTGCTAGGCTGTAATTTACCCCACAAACCAGGTAGTGTTATTTCTCCATACTTGTCTTTAAAAGGGGTTGTTCACCTTCCAAACATTTTTTTCAGTTGTTTTCAGATTTCTCCCCAGAATTAATGACTTTTTTTCAATTACTTTCCATTATTTATTTTTTACTGTTTTTACAAAATCTAATAATAATCTAATAATGTCCCTGTCTCTGGCGACCCCCCTTCCCAGAGCTGCTTTAGAAGCTGAAAAATGACACTTTACACTTCAATATTAGAAAACCAGTGACACATAGAAAATAGAAAGTAATTGGAAAAAGTTGTTATTTCTGGTGATCAAGATGAAAACTAATTGTTTGAAGGTGAACAACCCCTTTAAAAGGGTCGTTCACTTTTAAAATAATTTTTAGTATGCTGTAGAAAGACATATTCTGAGACAAACAATCTGTAATTGGCCTTCATATTTTTTGTGGTTTTCGAATGACGTAGCTTTCTGCTCAGCATCTCTCAAGTTTGGACTTTCAGCAACTTATTAGGGTTTAATTTACCCTAGCAACCAGGCATTGGTTTGAATGACAGGCTGGACGATAAATTAAATAGTGACTTCAAAAAAGAAATAGTTATTTGGCCGATAGGTCAGCCTCTCCCTGGATTTAGCCAGTCCACTACAAAGCTCAAAGGTTAAATTGCTGCAAATCAGAATCAATCCCTGAGGTCATGTCTGTAAGAATGCAATAATGCCTGTGTGCTACAGAGGTCAGTTACTGCACTTTACAATAAACAAAGCAGATAATGATTTATGTGCATTACTCATTAACTAAAGAAGGAATGGGAGAGGGGGCAGGCACAAAACAACTTTAAGATAGAGTGACTGCTCCTAAATAGAAAAACATGCTATGCCCTTCATTGGCCTAGGAGAAGTAGTTGCCATGTTTAAAAGACCAGCAACATAAACATTTTTTTTAAAAAAAAATTAATTTCTACTTAACGGAAAAAAAAACACCAAGACAGTTTTACCGTTTAATTCACAACGTTTTTACCAAGAAATTACTTACCGATTCTCTGCTTGCGCTCCTCTTTAGAAACGGCAACAGGGCGACGATCCATTGTGCGGCTCTCGATTTCTCCTCCCTGTCTTGTATAGGAGATAGCCAGGGAGGGGAAATCGAGTGTTGCAAGATGGATTGTCACCCTGTCGCCGTTTCTGAAAAGGAGCGCAAGCAGAGAATCGTTAAGTAATTTCTTAATAGAGACTTTGCGAATTTAAAGTTAAAACTGCCTTGGTGTTTTTTTACATTAAGTAGAAACTAATTTTTTTACATTTTTTTTATGTTACTGGTCCTTTAAAGTATAAAAAAAATCTGCTCCTACTAACTTAAAGGGTATTTCTGTAAAGTGTAAACCTGCTGCCACCCAATCTAGTAAGACAGTACAGGTATGGGACCTGAATGCTTGGGATCTGGGGTATACCGGTTAAGGGATCTTTCTGTAATTCGGATCTTCATACCTTAAGTCTTCTAGAAAATTCTTTAAACATCAAATACATCCAATAGGCTAGTTTTGCCTCCAATAAGGATTAATTATATCTTACTTGGGATCATGTACAATTACTGTTTTAATCTTACGGAGAAAAAAGAAATCAATTTGAAAAATTTGGATTATTTGGATAAAACGGAGTCTATGGGAGGTGGCCTTGCTGTAATTCTGATCTTTCTGGATAACGGGTTTCTGGATAATGGATCCTATACCTGTACTATTGACAAAATTACGTTTCCGGCATTCAACAAAATTCCTGTCAATTATTCTAGACAGTGAGCACACAGTATCAGAGCACCTGTCTCATAAGACAAGGCAGGATCATCTGCTCTTTACCTGTAAACTCATTAACACATCCGCTGCCTAGGACGACTGAGACTGCTTGAACAATGGGAGTGAATTAGTTAAGGGCTATGCCATATGGGGAGCTGAAACCGCCTGCTGCTTCCTGACATCAATGGGAACTGCCTGACACGGCCAGCTTTTCAGGCCAAGAACAGCCAGTACTGGCAGCTCCCACTGAAATCAATGGGAGGCAGCAAAGGTGGTTTCAGCACTTCTCTTCCATATAAAAATACTCCCTGTGTGCACTCAGATTTAGGAATCTTTGTTGATGCAAAGTAAAAAAAAAACAAAAAGACCATTTAACTTACAGGTGAATGATCTGTATCTGGAACACTTGGGAACTGGGATTTTATGAGTCAGGTGCTTTTTGCAATGTGTAGGTTGAATTGGTTCAGCCTTAATTAACATCTAGTACATAAAGTTCTGTCTTATTCAAGAGGAAAACAAGAATTGTTTGTTTGGCGCTATGGGAAATGGCATCCGTATTTAAGGAACAGTAACACCAAAAAATTAAAGTGTTTTAAAGTAATAAAAATATAAGTTTTGCCCTGCACTTAGGGTTGCCACCTTTTCTAGAAAAAAATACCTATGTTTTTATGGTTTTTCCCTATACTTAACATTGCAATCATGCAACATTTTTACCGGCCAGGTGGCAACCCTACCTGCACTGGTAAACTGCTGTGTTTGCTTCAGAAACATTATTATTGTTTATATAAATAAGCTGCTGTGTAGCAATGGGGGCAGCCATTCAAAGGAGAATAAGCTCAAGCTACACAGCAGACAGCAGATAAGATAAGCTCTGTAGAACATAATGGTGTTATCTGTTATTTACTATTTATATTTTCATTACTTTAAAACACTTTCATTTAGTGGTGTTACTGTTCCTTTAAGAGTCTCCTGGATGAAGGTTTTCCAGTTAAATGATCCCATGCCTGTACTTTGATTAGCCTAGGCTCTACTTGCTCACCCATCTCTTTGCAGAGAAACCAGGCCGCTGTGTGCTTATTATATATGTGCTTATATTCCCTTGGTATAAGAGCAACAACTACCCAAAGGTATTCCTGAAATGACAGCAGAAAAGTATTCAATAGACAACATATGGCTGAAACCTGAGTATGTGCTAAAGAATGAGTCTGTGACCAAAGTGCTGCTGTTTTGTTCTGCTCTACAGAGAGTAGAATGAAATCATTTGTGTATCTATTACTGCCAATGCTGTAGAAGCATAACCAAATACGAATAACGGGAGGTCGGATCGCAGGGCCGCATCAACAAACAGCGGCCGGGATCCGACGATATTTTTTACCCTGCCCGATCGAAATCTGGCCGAGAGAGAGAGATGTTTCACCTGGGTGCCTGAGCTAAGAAATAATTTAAGCAATGCAGAAGAAAGGCACTCACCGGACTTGCTGAATCAATCTTCCCAGTAACGTAACTAGAGGCGGGCGGGCCCTGGTGCGGGACGTGCAGCCGGGCCTCCGCACGCCCGGAACTCCGTAGAAGACAGTGGCGTGCGAGCTGCCGGGGGGCCCTGAGGGGGGTGCGGGCCCTGGCCCAATCGCACCCCCTGCTCCCCTGGTAGTTATGCCCCTGAATCTTCCAAAGGTTTATTTTGCTCAACGTTTCAGTCCCCCACAGGGACCTTCGTCAGGAATCAAACAGTGCAACATTGAGCAAAATAAACCTTTGGAAGATTGATCCAGCAAGTACTGTGAGTGCCATACTTCTGCATTGCTTATATATACTAGTACGAGACAAGGAAAAAAGCAGTGTGCTCATTTTAAACTATTAGGCAGGGGGTGCAAAGAGTGTGACCACAAAATTCATACAAACAAATACAAGAGATCCTCTGCATACAACCCATTACCAATACATTAAGAACATTGAAACATTTCAGGGCTGCCATCAGAGGGGACAGGGGGTACAATTGTCTCAGGCATGGACTCACTGCACTTCCTTGAAAAAGCCGGGCCCCCACGCTGTCACTGAGCTGATTGGCTAATGACGTTAAGTCCCAAAAAAGGTGCATGGGGATTAGATAAACTGGAGGTGAAGTTTAAACTTCGCCCATCCAATCCCTGTGCTGCTCTACCAGGGCCAATGAGCTCACAGACAGCTCTTACATGTTTAGCATGTAGAATCTTATTTTGTTTAGGAAGTGAGTTGAATAATAGCAATATTTAATGTATTTGTGCTTAAAAAACATATACATTGGTTGCATGGACATTACCTGGTACTCCATGCAGTGCAGGACTAAGTCAGTTCTTGGCAAATGATTACAGTGTACAATGTTCCCTTTGCAGTACGGTGTATATTTTTTAAATTAATTTAAATGCTCTGTGCCCTTGATATAAAACCTGCCCAACAATTTTTTTTAATATTTAGGAACACTGTTTATATTAGCGTCCTAAAGCATTAAAGGCATTTTTAAAACTTTCAATGTGATAATGTTGTGTGTGTAGGGGAATACCATGCATGCACCCAACCTCATGCCCTCCCTTCTCTCTGAAAGCAGGGGGCCCCACTAATCCAGTTACGTTTAAGATTTTTAACCACTAGACTGCTGGGGGGCTGATAATATGGGGTGCCCTGATAATATTTTTGTACGGGCCCTATGATTTCCGATTGCAGCCCTGTTTAAGCTACTAGAGAATGCCCAATGTATGACATGGGTCATTTGTTCCTATTCAACCTTCTCCAGCACTTACCTGGCTAGGGGTCCCTTTATTCAACTGCAATGCTGGTGCACCATCGCCTAGAAGTGCTTTCAGTGGTTTGACCTCCGGTGTACTGCTGGCACTGCTAGCAGAAGACCCAGAAATCGAAGCATGAACAGACGCAACAACCTTCGCTTGCTCTGGAGGGACGTACCTGGGAGTGTGACAAGGGAAGAAGCACAGCAAAAGAGGAAAATAAGAGGAGCGTGTCAGAAGTGTTCCATTGATGATGATTTAAGTATATTTTTAAACATAGTAGGCATTACCTGGGTGTAATACATCTATAATGCTAAAATGTTAACTTTGTTCTCCTCCTACTGAGCCCCTTTTCATAAGATATTTATATGCAGGCAAAAGCATAAGACACAGTTTTCAAGAGAAAAAGAAAAGACAAAAAAATGCCACTCACCACCTCTTCTTTTCATACTTTTCCTGGAGGAATTCTTTTACTTTCTGTGGGTCTCTAAAATCTGGGATTGCAGAAGATCTATCATCAAATAATCCTAGCCATATCTGTTTGCATACCTACAAAAATTTAAAAAAAAAAATAAGAATAATAAGAATTGTGACTGTCCAGCATAGTGGTTGCATCTGATGGTATTTACTTTCTATAATGGGGTGACCTACAAGAGGCTTGATGGTAGTGATAGGAAAGGCTGAAGCCATATGTCAGGGATGTATGATGGCTTACACTTTTAGCAGTATCACCTTCACAGATGCTGGTTGAATGAAAACGTTATAAATTCAACACAAAGGGGGTTAATTGTCAAAATTCATATTTGTGTATTTGTTTTGTAACACAAATAAACTCCCATTCAAGAATGTTTCCTTATTTATTAGATGCCAATGTTTTATGTTAATTAACGTTTGAATTAAAGTTTAGTATGATGTAGACACTCCTCGTGAGGCAACTTCTGAATACGAAGCGCCGCGTGTGCCATGCTGCAGGCGACTTTTCATTATAGCCAGCGGAAGACAGGGGGAAGCCGTTCGGGGAGATTAGTCGCCCCACAGAAGAGGCGATTAGTCGTCAGGCGACTAAATCTCCCCGAATCGCCAGGTGTGCCCTTACCCTAAAGGTGATACACCCCTTTAACAAAAAAAAAAAAAGTATGATTCACAGAAAAAAAAAGATACAAACTTTGATAAATCTGCCCTTTAAACTGTTAGATCAGGACTGTCCAACTGGAGGACCATGTGCCAGATCTGCCCCTCGAAATGATTTTTAAACACTTATACCACCGCTCCCCAAGGTATAAGCACCATGTATTTTGCTTACAAACAGGTAGTAGTTTTTACCCTAACGAGGGTTAAATTCATGTTGAGGAGGGGCCCACTAAAGCTTTGAGAAGCGAGGATGAATAAAATCATGCATTTATAATGAACTTACAGCCCAGAAAAATACATTAGCATCCATAGTAACCTCACTCTAGGGAGCACGGCTGCTCTATTATTAAACCGACAGCAACACGTGAGGCTTACCTGCAATATCAATGGTTTAGCCTGCAAACTACAAATATATCAGCCTCTATAGGTATCTATGAGTATGCTGACACGAATCTCTAAAAACTATTTACTAAAACACTGCAGTTGAAGGGAAGAAACAGGCATTATGTGGAGGGTAAGCAAAGTCATCTTTAATAAACAAACAGGGATCCTGTCTATGCTGAAATCCACCCTGATAAACGTTGCAGAACAAAGTCTCCCAGTCACTTTACAAGGGTAAAAAAAACAACTAGATTTTCTTGGGTTCGGATAGGCTAATATTATTTTAATCCCTGCAATAATTCTTGAAGGAAGGATCTCCCAGACATACTCTATAAAATATACTACAGGTATGGGATCTTTTATCTGGAATGCCTGGGTTTTCTGGATAAGGGATCTTTCCCTAATTTGGATCTCCATACTTTAAATCTACTAAAAAATTCAAATATTGAATAAACCCAAAAGGGTTGTTTTGCCTCCAGTAAGAATCAATTATGCTTTAGTTAGGATCAATTACAAGGTACAGTACTGCTTTATTATAAGAGAAAAGGAAACAATTCAAAAGGTTGACTTATTTGATTAAAATGGAGTCTATGGGAGATGCCCTTCCCATAATTTGGAGCTTTCTGGATAACAGGTTTTCAGATAACAAATCACACCAAAAGTGCTTTCCACTAGATGCTAGAAAAAATGATGCTGTGGTTTAGTTCTATTCAGTCACGAGAGCATAAGTGTTGGACGCCATGCCCGTTTTAGTGTGTGTTTCACTTCATCTCACTGGTATTTAGTTTGGTTGAGGTCAGGGCTCTGTGCAAGGCAATCAAGTTCTTTCACTTCCATCTCAACAAAACAATGAAATTATCAAAAATGTAGGATTGTTATTTTTACTGAAACAGCCCATAAAAACACAACTGGGGGAATGTAATATAGGTTGCTAACGCAAAATTTTTTTTCAAAATGCGAATAAATAATATATTTATATTTTTAAGAAATCTGCCTTTGTGCCAATGTAACAAATGGTTTGTGGACCCTTTTCCCAGTGCATGTAATAAAACTTCTTACTGAAAAAGTTGTTACATTTACTCCAAAAGTTAAGGCCACCTTCAAGCACGTCTTGAAAGTGCTCAATGTGCAATTAAGATGCGCTATGCAATAAAATTCTAATGAAAAATACTACATTGCAATGTGTGGATTTTAATTCTTATTTGTGCGCAAACTTGTTCTCTTTCTGAATTTTATTACATTTCACCCAACACATGGATTGTTACTAATCCTCTACATGAACCTCCAGGGAATATTTCTATGAAGGTTTTATCCTTCCAGGTCATGATATACAGCAGTGATCCCCAACCAGTGGCTCGTGAGCAACATGTTACTCACCAACCCCTTGGATGATGCTCTCAGTGGCCTCGAAGCAGCTGCTTATTTTGGAATTCCTGGTTTGGACGCAAAACAGGTATACTGCCAAACAAAGCCTTCTGTAGGATATCAGTCCTCAGAGGGGCTACCAATAGCCAATCACAGCCCATATTTGGCACCCCAGGAACATTTTGCTTGCTTGTGTTGCTCCCCAACTTATTTGTACATTTGAATGTAGCTCACGGGTAATAAAAGGTTTGGGACCCCTATTATATAGTATTGATTAGTGTTAAATCCAAAGCAAGTGGACTTGCTAAGAAATATTGAAAGCATATCGCCCCTCATCCAAGCAGCTTCTGCAGTTCAACCGAGTGGTAGGAAATTCCATGACATTTATACCTTTAAGTGGAACCTTCAAAGAAGCATTTCCACTTTTCCAGCGTTTCCAACTTTCACACAACCTGGCACACAACTTCAGTTGATAAGAAGATGTAGGGCCGATCTACCAAAACCCATTTTGCTAAGCTTCTGAAGAATTGCTCTTGTGCTGACTCTGCAGTGTTCCAACTGAGGATATATGATTTTTACACAAATCAGCACTTGTCGATCCCTGAATTGTAAACTGTTGTTGACCCTAGACATTTCCACTTCCCAATCCATTCGCTTTCAGTTGACCAGGACAACTCTGCACAAGAGAGGTTGAGCACCCATGTTGGACATCAGGCCCGGCAGAAATTTGATTAAGTGACTTGTTGGGAACATGACATCCTATGATGGTGCTGGGTTGAAAGCAAAAGAGACCCTTTCTGCTGCCAGCAGGTGCTGCTGCAGATTAAAAAGCTTTGTATTAAAGGGGTTGTTCACTTTTGAATTAACTTTTAGTATTATGTAGAGAGTGGTATTTTGAGTTGCAATAAGTTTTCATATTATATTATTTGTGTTTTTTGGGATTCCTGTAAACTGCTGTGTGTGTGCTCTCTGGTCTCATAAGCATTGCTAAGGGTTTAAAGGAGAAGGAAAGCTACTGAGGTATTTTATTGCCAATAGATTAGCCACAATAGTGCAAGCTAGAATGCTATATTTATTCTGTAGAATATTTTACCATACCTGAGTAAAAAGCTCTAGAAACTCTCTGTTTGTTTAGAATAGGAGCTGCAGTATTAATGTGGTGTGACATCACTTCCTTCCTGAGTCTCTCCCTGCTCTGGGCTCAGATTACAGTAGAGAAGGGAGGGGTGGGGGGAGAGGAGCAAACTGAGCATGCTCTTGCCCAGGGCAATGAGGTTTAAGCTGAAGGCAGGAAGTCTGATACTGAAGCCCATGTGTACACAATAGAAGGAAAGAAATGCAGTGTTTCTTTTGACAGAGGACTCAGAGCAACATTACTTTTGGGGTTTACTGGTATATTTAGATGGACCTTTCTGATAAGGCTTACTTAGTTTTAACCTTTCCTTCTCCTTTAAGCACACAGGCAGATTCGGGGAGATTTAGTCGCCTGGCGACTAATCGCCTCTTCTGCGGGGTGACAATCTCCCCGAACTGCCTTCCCCGTGCTAGAATGACAAAACGGCAGCGCCAATGCACTCGCAGCGCTTCGATTT
The DNA here is from genome assembly GCF_017654675.1 of Xenopus laevis. NCBI lineage: Eukaryota > Metazoa > Chordata > Amphibia > Anura > Pipidae > Xenopus > Xenopus laevis. Next base: position 138,666,850 of record NC_054379.1, read on the forward strand.
CCGAAGTCGCCCAAGGTTTCCTCATGAGGCATCTCCCAAAATCTGCCCGTGTGCTTGAAACCTAAGAGCATCATGACCTTTATTTACTGTACGACCCCCCTGTATTACCAACATCAACAGCCTTAGTACCAGATGGCCCTTGTCAGTAAGGTGTGGGTATCCATCTTTATCACAAGTAAATAGAAGATCTCTAACATTGCCAGCTACAGCAGGGCTTGAAACAATTACAGAAACATCAGGAAGCAATTCGACTTTTCTAAATATAATTAACAGACAAAGCTTTGAATAAATACTTCATAAAAAAGGAAGACATCTGAAATCAGGCTACACAAGCCACTGGGTTTGTCAGTTTTGTCAAAATCTCTAGCTTCAGGTTCCATTTATTTATCAGTTACCTAATCCAACAGTTAGATGTTGTAAACCTTGTTAGCATTGTACCGTAAGTCCTCTGTTTGTTAAATAATTATTGTAAACTCAGGCTTTTAAAGAGATTTTTCATCATTTACATCAGTTGCCTTTCATATTCACAAACACATCTAAGACCACCCAGTTCAACAACTTTGGTCCAAAATATACAGGTATGGGATGAATTTCATGTAATATTCACTGGATAAGTGGCCTTTCTGTAACATGGAGCACCATGGGTTGAAGCAAGCTATGGTAATATCCAGCTCACAGTCATTTTACAGAAAATTCGCAAAATATAAAATGTAAGTATATTTAAACAGGACAGGCTTGCTGTATTTTAGAGCTTTCTGGATGTCAGCCACTGTAACCTACAGCACTTAAAGGGGTTGTTCATCATTGCGTTTATGTATGTGGTAGAGAGTGATATTCTGAGATATTTTGCAATTGGTTTTCATTTTTTATTATTTAAGGTTTTTGAGTTATTAAGCTTTTTATGCAGCAGTTCTTTAATTTGCATTATAAACAATCTGGTAGCTAGGGTCTTACTTACCCTAGCAACCATGCATTGATTTGAATAAGAGACAGGAATATGAATAGGAAGATGAGTAATAAAATGCAGCAATAACAATACATTTGTAGCCTTACAGAACATTTGCTTTTTAGATGGGGTCAGCGACACCGGTTTGAAAGCTGGAGAGAAAAAGGCAAATAATTATAAAAAAATAAAAAATAAATAATGAAAACCAATGGAAAAGTTGATTAGAATTGGCCATTCTATTTAAAGCTAAAAGTTTACTTAAAGGTGAACCACCCCTTTAATATCCCTCTGATTTGTGTCAGTGGGGCTCATTTTTAAACACTGGGCAAATTTGTCTCTTGGCAGTAACCCATAGCAACCAATCAGTGATTAGCTTTTTTCAGCCAGCAACAGGTTGAATACTGAAAGTAATCATCTGATTGGTTGCCATGGGTTACTGGCCAGGTGCAAATTTGCCCAGTGTTTATAAACAACCCACAGTATGTTAAAGTGGCCATAGACGTGCAGATTTACCTATAAAACGGACGAACGATCGTGCCATCTCCTGACCTGCCACTAATCATTCAGATCAAATAAAGTAGTAAAAGAACAGATCAGACGATGTTCTGCCCCTGACAGCAATCGTATGAAAGATAGGTCCGACAAAAGCTAGTGACAGTCTCCCACTGATATCATCAGATCGCCAATACATGCAGAGATATTATCGGTAGCCGACAGAAATGTTCTAACCTGTCCGATCGTCTGAACGACCGATCGCCATGGCACAAAAAATGTTGAAGCAGATGTTACAATTTGATCAGTGAGTTGCAGGTCACAGACGATAAGAAATGTTTCCTAGAAGTGCAATCCAACATCTGTCCAGTGATAGAAATCCATGAAAAGGGTCCTAGGTAGGCTAGATGCCTTGTCTAATGGAAGCATTTAAGACATTGGGAAAAAAATACCAATTAACTGGAACCACTGGCTGAATCATTAATAATGATAAATACCCATCAGCACTCATAAGCAATTATCATTCTTTGCCTTTCAGGTCATGTATAGTATTGTATGTAACAGATTACTACCTACTATATATCATGAAATAATTGTTCCACTTATGCTCAATTTTATACTGTGCCTTAATTTTCTCAAGTTTTTGGCCATCATTGACTTGATAACACTCTTTGCTAATTATCATTGGTTCTCTCTTGCTCTACAGCAGTGATTGCTGGACATTTTCGGGCAAGTTGAACTTTAAGACCCACTTAAGCCAGCCTCTAGTTTGACGGTAGTTTCAGTAAAAACTAGATTTTTCGGGATAAAAAAAAGCTGCAAATTGCTCGAATCCAAAAATACTCAAGCTAAAATCTGTCGAGGTCATGTAGAAGTCAATGGTAGAAGCCAATGGCAGAGGTCCCTTGAACCATTTGAAGATATTTTCAGCCTTCATGATTTTTGTTGTTTTTTTCTGTGGTTTGCGCTCAAAAACTTGATCAATTTGTGCTAGTTTTTTTTTACGCCTGATTGCATTGATTTGAGTTTTTTACATTTGGGATTTTTCAGAAATAAGTAAACATTTGAGTTGTGAGTTTATTAGAGGTAGAAAAAAAAACCTCACAAACCCGACCTTTGATAAATAATGAAAGCTTTCCCTTCATATAAAAAGGTATGCCTTTTCCTTGAGCTATAATTATCTCTCTTCTAGACGCCCCAGGAGACGTTGTGTACAAGGCAGTATGATTGATGTAATATTGACTAAACAACATTTCTCAACAAGACAAGTAAAACTGGATTAACTAATGGAAAAAAAATGAAGACAAATCAACATTAAAGGTTAGAAGAAGTACAGAGCACCACTGATACTGCCTGAATAAGATATTGGTGTGCCAAACAAACCCTACTTGTATTTTAGGTGGATACAAGAAAACCCACACCTGTGCCTGACAAAGGGGTCCTCTTCAAAAGTTTGTGTGGTGTTCCTTGAATTTAGTGAAGAAACTGTGTAGGCCTCTGTATGTCCCTCCAAAAGGTATCTCTGTTCTTTATTGTGCTGGAGTGGACTTTGTCTTGAAAGGATGTTGAGCATGAGGAACACCAGTGCTTCCTGGTAAATATTACAGTGTGCTCAAGAAACTATTACATCTGCTATGAGTCCCATGGCAGAGGCCCACCAGTCAATTCTGCTTGACTTTATCAGGTACATAACGAAGAACAGGCCTCTGTACAGTGCAGGCCCAAGTCCTGATCTCAAAAAAGAAAACTAAGCACTTACCAGCAGCAATGAAATTTCCTTAGGCAGAACATATTAAAACTACTAATCATTAAAGGAGAAGGAAAGGCAAGAAACATTACCTATCTACCTTTAATGTACTCCTAAAGTTCTCCTAATTCGCTAAAGTTTTAACTTACCCAGGCCAAACCTATCGCTTACAATCTGTCTTGTTCTTCTGCTATCATTTTGAATAATGCAGGCGCCATGTTTGTAAAGGAAAGAATGCTTCCTCTGCCTCTTTTCCCTTAGTGCGCATGCGCGGTAAAAAAAACCCGTGACCCCCTGGAGCACGTGACTGATGACGTTGCGCTCATTCCTACTAAGCAGTTCGCGCATATCATTACTGATAATTAATAATAAATCCAGTGTTACCTGTGTATAAATCTAGCTAATAAACCTTTGGTTTATGCCTCACCGTAGCCTGCTTGTATATAGTGTCCCCTCGCTGCGCACCGCAATCGCTTAAAGATGCTTGTTTGCTGTCCCCAGTGTAATACATTAAATTAGGCCTGTGCATCTCCTTAGTACCGAGACGCTTCTAATCTGATTGGCTGGGGGGCCTGTTATCAGGGGTCAACAATGATGCGCACCTAGCTGCATTTGCATGTGCGTCATCGACAGAGAAAGCAGCGCCCCTTAAAACATGCGCACGGAACATAAATTGTTATCTACGCGCTTCAAGGCTGCCTCTGGCAGCAAGGAGGAAGTTGCCTGCCAAATCAGTGATGTCACCCAAGTCACGCAGAGCGCTCATTCTTGAACGGAACAACAGGCAGACAACTTTCAAAAGCTCCAGTAAGTTATCAGTACTACAGACTTAGAATAGAAAGGCATTTATGTTTTGCCTTTCCTTCTCCTTTAAAGAATTTTGGTATGCACTCAAGTAAAGGGATAAAGTGATCATGGAATTGTCAGCTTTCATTATAATAAATGATAATTACTTTCCAAAGCTTTTAGTTGTACTGACCTACAAAATATATGCATTGTGTAAAGCGGTAGGCATGCAGGTTATAGGAGTTCCTCGCTTCTTACAATCCAACAACACACAAAAAAACACACAGGTCCTATTGCTAAAGTTTGGAATAATAGGAAATTCAACAATTGAAATTTTTCACAATACAATATATCAGTATTACTCACAGTCTTTGCTGAACAGTTGTCCGACCTAAAAAGTAGCTCTGTATGCACCTCCAAAGTGAATAATACAAAAGCCCAGAGGTGCTGGTATTCAAGTACCACCAACTGGAATTTGATCAAATATATATATTTTTTAAAAACACATTTCTGCTCCCATCTAACAAGTAGCCGTATATTTGCACATTGATCTGCACCAGATGGTTCTTCATTGTTTTGTATTGCTTAGATATACAATTCAGATCAAGGCACTTGTCTCATAAAGCATAAATAAACAAGGTATCAGTTACCCTTTAACTGACACCATCTGGCTTCCTTAAGGTATGCACAATGCACTCGCGGCCATACGATTTCCAAGGTCGGCCGAAGTTTCCTCTCGAGTAAACTTCGAGCAACTTCGGAGATCGAAGCACCGCAAGTGCATTGGCACAGGTGTTTTTGCATTAAAGACGGGGAAGACACGGGGAAGCAGTTCAGGGAGACTAAATCTCCCCAAATCTCCAGGTGTGCCCTTACCCTAAAGCATTTCCATCATTGGAGCAGAGCTCAGGCATATTCTGGGTGAAGCTTTGGTGGTTGATGCCTGGTATCTGTTAATGAGAGACATATGAGACTATCCCCAGTGTTGTGTGTTAGCATGTTCCAAGGAGAGACTAATGCAAGTTACGTACAGGTATGGGATCTCTTATCCAGAATGCTCAGACCTGGTGCTTTCCAGATAACAGATCTTTCCGTTATTTGGATTTTCATATCTTATATCTACTAGAAAATCATTTAAACATTATAAAAAAAACGAATTGACTGATTTTGCCTCCAATAAGGATTTATATCTTAGTTAAGATCAAGTACAAGGTACTGTTTTATTATTACAGCGAACAAGGCAATCATTTGGATTATTTGAATAAAATGGAGTCTATTGGAGATGGTCTTTCCGTAATTTGGAGCTTTTTGTATAACAGGTTTCCGGATAACGAATACCATATCTATATATGTATTGCTGCCCTATGTACATCTTAATATGCTAAATAAAAGGTTTTTTTTAAAAAAAAACTGTCCTCAATAAAGTGTTTTTCCATGTTTAAAAACTGCATGCTGCATGAACCACACTAAATCAGACAATAACAAAAATACTACAGTAAAAACAAGAAACTTAAAAGACAAATAATTTGCAAAAATTAATACAACCTGATCGTATTTTCATTGCAAAAATATATGGATGCACCGAATCCACTATTTTGGATTCGGACAAATCCTTCGTGAAAGATTCGGCTGAATATTGAACCAAATCCGAACCATAATTTGCATACTGTATGCAAATCAGTGAGGGGAGAGAAATGTTTTACTTTGTGATGAAAAGTCACATAATTTGAATAAGAAACTACCAAATCAATAGACTCTATGGGATCTGCACGTTTGAAACCACACTTTGTGTAAATACGCAGCGTATTTTAAATATGGCGTCCAAATTCTCAAAGAGAACAATGAGAAGTGTATGTTGGGAAAAGAAACCTACGTGCTGAAAAACGCATGAAAAATGCACGTTGACGGTCGTGTGTGGTTTTAGTGGCGTATTTACGCCCAGTGTTCCATTTTAAAAAACGCCACGTAAAAATGCCACGTCTGGCCTTGCCCTGAAGGTACCATTCAGTACATTATGAAAAGTGCAACAGTGTCATAAAAGAGAAAATGCCATGTCATTATATGAGGGGAAGATGCACATGTTTCCTTGTACCTGGGGCAGGATAGAGAGGTCATCTCTTAGCCTTTCCTGCTATGTAACAAGACTTTCCTGTCATTCTGCTGAGAACACAAATAACTGGGAACTACTCAAACCTGACAGAAATAGAAATTTAAAAAAAGTTTTATTCATTCATTTGGTTTCAGCTTGATCAGCGATATAACGACTGCACCGTCTTTACTGTCGATCTGACTGCAAAAATGGAAAGAGCGATAGAACCAAGGGCAGCGTTGAAGGATAATATATATATTTTGATAAAGGTCCCTGGTGAGGACCAAAACGTCAATTTAATAATAAATATTTTTTTAAAAGAGAAAATTCCTGGTGTGCATCAGCATTTTACTATACTGTGTATTTTTCCCCAGAGCTGCAACCAGGTGTATGCTTATATAAGTGTGTGCCGCTTTATGCAACCAAAACTTGCCTGGAATTCAAAAATAAGCTCCTGCTTTGAGGCTACTGGGAGCAACTTTAAAGGGGTTGGTGAACAACATGTTGCACATGAGCCACTGGTCGGGGATCACCGATTTATACAATATGAACATCAATAAAAAAGGTGAAAAGTATAAATAATGGAAATTCTGCCAAATTTCTAGTTCACTTTGGAGAAAGCCAGAGTTCAGTTCAGAGTACACACGATTACACAAGTGTATGTACATACAATCTGACTTAGATTGTCAGAGCAAGTTTGTAGTATGTTGCAACACTGGCACCATGATGAGTTGCACAGTGTGAACAGAAGTCTGTGCTCTAATGTACTGTCCAAGCAGGTGTATCTGATTGGTGACAAGCAAACGAGCCCCAACCAAAGTGAATTACTACAGCAAGTGCAGAACTCTTCCCCCCCATTACCTGTACAGATCATTATTTTCTCTAATCGGCTGCTATATATCATAAGGTGGGGACAATAGTTGTTATATTTGGTTACTATAAGCAAATGTCTGATACAAGATAAACTTACTTCATTGCCGTGCTTCTGTAGGAATTCTATTTCTTGCTGGGTAAAAGTAGTCATAGAGATTGACTTCACTCTGTGGGGTGGGTTCAGACCGCGCCTAAGAGGATGCAAAACAAATAGATTTTAGATGACATATACTCACAGAAGGTGAACTATCTGGAGGGTTTATTAGAGTTCTAAAGGCATAAACAGAGAAACAAACAAATATACTGTACTTTAAATCGGAGACGCTGTTTTGAAAAACCAGAGGTGTGGTGTCGGAAGCAATTTTGGGTATCTGGTGTCTGAGTCTCCAAAAATGTACCGACTCCTAATGACTTTAAATACAAGCAGTGAAAATAATCAAATCAGATTTAAGAGCTTCTATGAAGGAGGATCTGGCAGAAGCAATTCTGTTTCTAAGAACAATACTTTAGTTAATGTTGGATTGTATGTAACAGCTAATCTACAGCTATATGCCAGGTTCATTTAATATATAACTTATTTTAGGTTTTCCCAATTGTTTTTTTAAGTAGTTTAACTCCGATTACAAAATGATATGGTTTATATCTTTGAGCTTTGGCAGTGATAAAATGCCTTTTATGTTGTGTACTTAGCTCCTTTCAATCTACATGGAAAATACATTAGTATATTAAACAAACAGTAAAACCAAAAAATTAGTGTTTTAAATGAATTAACATATAAAAAACTGTTAGCATGCACTAGGAAAGCTGTGTGTTTGCACAGGTTATATAACAAATAACAGATAAAACACCATTGTATTGGATAGGGCTTTTCTGTTATGTGATATGTAACATGTGCCTTTTCTCCATTTTCCAGTTTAAATGGCTGTCTCCATGGCTACACAGCAGTCTTTTTATATAAACTATAGTATTCTTTCTGAGGCAAACACACAGCTTTTACCAGTGCAGAGCCACAGTACATTATATTTTAATTAATTTGATAAATTTTCAGATTGTGGTGTTACTGTACTTTTAAAAACAGAGGAGTCTGAGTTGGAGTCGGAGGTATCATAAAATGAGGAGTCGGAGTTGAAGGATTTATGTAACGACTTCACATCCCTGTGAAAAACATCAGGTAACAGAGTGTTTATGTATTGCTCCTCATTTTTGGGCTTTACCGGCTCTTTAATGTCACCACCTGCTTATATATAAGAAGGATGGTTATTTTCATCTTCTTTCCCAAGAGGCTTGAGCTATGATGAAGAGAATGTAATCTTTCTTCTGCTGCTGCTGCAGGAGGAGGCGTTTCTATCCGAATGCACAATGGTGTCTATATTATTTAGTGTTCATTGAACAGCTTGCCATTGCTTGGAGTATCAGGTGAAGGAACATAATAACTGCTAACAATCTGGCCCCTATGTTGTTTCTGCTCAGCCATACATAACAGCAGTGCCATTAGGTTTCCTGGCAGTGAGCATGCGATGCAATGAATTCACCAAGCAGATGCTCAGGGAAGCGGACTCATTTCTAGCAGTGAGTCTATCCGCACACTCACTGCCCATCACTACACAGTTAGATCCATAAATATTTGGACAGACAACATTTGGTTCTATGCATTACCATAATGAATTTTAAATGAAAGAACTTAGATGCAGTTGAACTGCAGACTTCCAGCTTTAATTCAGTGGGTTGAACAAAAAGATTGCATAAACATGTGAGTAGTAAAACATTTTTTTGAACACACTTCATTTCAGGGGCTCAAAAGTAATTGGACAAATTAAAAAACCCTTTGCTGGCAATGACAGCCTGAAGTCTTGAACATCACCAGATTCTGGGTTTCCTCCTTTTTAATGCTCTGCCAGGCCTTTACTGCAGCTGCTTTCAGTTACTTTTTGTTTGTGGGACTTTCTGTCCGAAGTTTAGTCTTCAACAAGTGAAATGCTGCTCAATTGGGTTCAGATCAGGTGACTGACTTGGCCATTCAGGAATATTCCACTTCTTTGCTTTAATAAACGTTGCCTGTAATTCTGAGTTTCCAGATAATGGATCCCATTAGAGTTGCCACCTGCTCAGTTTTGACCTGGACAGCCAGGTTTTTTGAAGGGCAGCCCGGGTCAAAACTACCTGCCTGGTTTTCCAAATTAGGAAAACTGGGCAGGATTTCCTATACCGTATATACTCGAGTATAAGCCGAGTTTTTCAGCCCCCAAAATATGCTGAAAAACTCTACCTCGGCTTATACTCGGGTCAAGCGCAAAAACGGTCGCCGCCGTCTAAGAATAGTCGCCGGCGTCCAAGAATAGTCGCCGGCGTCCAAGAATAGTCTCCAAGAATAGTCGCCGGCGTCCAAGAATAGTCGCCGGCGTCCAAGAATATTCGCCGGCGTCCAAGAATGGTCGCCGGCATCCAAAAACGAGACGCCGGCACCTCCAATGGGAGCAGAAACCCTCAATTTTTTGATTGAAACTTACCAGAAGCTGCTGCATTTCTCACCCTAGGCTTATTCTCGAGTCAATAAGCTTTCCCAGTTTTTGGAGGTAAAATTAGGTACCTCGGCTTATACTCGGGACGGCTTATACTCGAGTATATACGGTAATTGACACGGCGATGGGCCAATCAACGATCACTACGTCATAGCCCTGCCTCTGATCCGGTCCCACCCCTGCCCGGATTGCACTGGCCAAAAGGGTGGCAACCCTAGATCCCATACCTGTAGTATGCTTTCCTCCTATACTCACAAAACATACAGGCAGGTTGGCTGTGGATAAAATTGGCCATAGTGTCTGCAAATGTGATAGGGACCATAGATATTCAGTTAAACTGAAAGTTGCCAAAGTTCACTAAAGTTGCTTTTCTTGTCCAGTTTCTAAAGGAATCTTGCCCAGCCGTATCCAGAGAAGGGTGACACTGAAGCTGCCACATTCCTCCTTTAGGTGGTGTGTAGTAGATACTACACACCACTTCAACATGAATTTTCAAATCTAGCTTTATGTTTAATCCCTTATTAAACATGTGATAATCCCTTTGACTCAGTTACAAAGAATTACGCACAAAGAGGATTAAAGCTCTTAGTATGGTACTTGCATATCGGGTGCTAGATCTTCAGCTTTCCTCGGCTATATATACTAAATATCCAAAATAATGGCCAATATGGGTAGCACATTTTTATAGTAAATTTACTGCTCCAGCCTAGAGGTTCAACAGCTATGATCTATGCCTTCCGAATTGTCCACACAAGTTTTCCTTTATGGATCTTCTAAATAGTGTCAGCGACACTGCACATGCTCAGTTTGCTTGTTCTGGGAGACTAAGCTTAGATTAGTGCAAGGTGTGGTCATGGAATATGCTTGTAGTTTACATTTCGGAGGACATTATTTCCTATATAAATTACAAGCATGACTACAGATTGTTTTCAGAAATATCTCTCATTGATAAAATCCTAAAGGTTACTGGGACCTTGTAATACCTTCTAATGAAGAAGATGCATATACATTGGTAAAAACTCACATCCCTCTATCAAATAGTTCTGTGAACAAGTGTCAGTTGTTCTCCTTACTACTAATGCCCTAATTGCATGTATTCATATGTCATGTGAAACAGTTTAGCCTAATATTCCAATACAAATCTGTACAGGTATGGGATTCGTTATCCGGAAACCCGTTATCCAGAAAGCTTTGAATTACGGACGGACCTTCTCCCATAGTCTCCATTTTATCCAAATAACCCAAATTTTAAAAAAAAAACAGTTTCCCTTTTTCGCCGTAATTATAAAACAGTAGCGTGTACTTGATCCAAACCAAGATATAATTAATCATTTCTGGAAACAGAACCAGCCTATTGGGTTGATTCAATGTTTATATTATTTTCTAGTAGACTTAATTTAAAGTGATATTTACACTAAAAATTTTCTTTTGAAAATATTAATCTACATTAAAGGTTACCTATAGGTCATGTTGATCATTTTTCGCCGATAGTTCTGATCCAAATTACAAAAAGATCTGTTATCCGGAAAACCCCAGGTCCTGAGCATTCTGGATAACAGGTCCCATACCTGTACTAGAATATCATTAAAACATTAAATAAACCCAAACAGGCTGGTTTGGCTTCCAGTAAGGATTATTTATATCTTAGTTTGAATCAGGTACAAGGTACTGTTTTATTCTTATAGAGAAAAAGGAAATCTTTAAAAAAAAAAACCTTTCTGTAATCCGAAACTTTCTGGATACCGGGTTACTGGATAACGGATCCCCATTACAGGTATGGGGCAGTTTTCCGGAAACCCGTTATCCATAAAGCTCTGAATTACTGAAAGGCCATCTCCCATAGACTCCATTTTATACAAATAATCCAAGTTTTTCAACATTATTTCTTTTTTCTCTGTAATAATAAAACAGTAGCTTGTACTTAATCCTTATTAGAGGCAAAATCAGCCTATTGGGTTTATTTAATGTTTACATGATTTTCTAGTAGACTTAAGGTATGAAGAACAAAATTACGGAAAGATCCGTTATCCGGAAAACCCCAGGTCCCGAGCATTCTGGATAACAGGTCCCATACCTGTATAACTTGCCAAGGTACAGACAGAAACTAACCGTGTGCCTATATCACTCGGCTAGCCTAGACCAATGGCAAAATAGAAAAGTTGGCTGCTGAAGCTTTGCTATCACAAAGGGAAAATGATTATTATGAACACAAATTTATAAAGCACCCACATATACTGAAGCGCTGTACAACAGACAGGCGTATACATAAAGAAGCACTTGATGAAGGGGCTTGACCCCGAAACGTTTGCTGGGATCTCACCAAGATAAAAATGAAAACAGTTTGAATTTATGCAGAAGCATTGGAGTGAGTGTGCCTTTTGTTTCTATTTTTGTGAATACTGTATACATAAAGATTCCACAAGTTACAGGAGGTAAAGAGAGCCCTGATCAAAAGATCATACAATTTAAAAGTCACACCAGAGAACTTTATAGGCTGCTGTCTTGTTGTTGTTGCACAAGGAAGAGCTGAAAGGGAATAGGGGCACTGCATGTGGTTGTTCAGTTTCAGTGGCTGTTGTGCAATGGGTTTGTGGTGTGTCGCAAGCACCGGTAGACAGACACCCTTTCCTCTCAGTGATCTTGAAATCAGAATAGCACATATACGCATAACATACAGTGTACGCCTTTCACACAAATCATTACAGAAGTTACAAGGAATATATGGCTCACAGAAATAAACTGGAAAGCTGGGGCTTTGTATTCATAAACCTGCTACGCAGAAAATCAAGGTAACACACGTATGAAATCTGTTAGCCAGAAAGCTCCAAATTACGGAAAGGTCATCATATCCCATAGACTCCATTTTATCCAAATAATCCAAATATGTAATAATGATTTTCTTTTTCTCTGTAATAATAAAACAGTACCTTGCACTTGATCTTGAAAACTAAGATATCATTAATCCTCTGGATGCAAAAGCAGCCTATTGGGTTTATTTAATGTTTATATGATTTTCTAGTAAACTTTGGGTATGAAGATCCGGTACGGAAATATCAGTTATACAGAAAACCCCAGGTCCCGAGCATTTTGAAAAACCGGTCCCATACCTGTATTATTCTCAGCAATAATTCATCTAAAGCTTTCTTTTTTCAATTAAAGTCTAAATCACTTGTTCCTTTGATGTTTTCCTTTCTTTTTAGCAAATACAGCCAGGGAGTCTACATATACATCCAGGGTCAGAGCACTCGATTCACGAGACAAACCGGTACAAAAATCATCCGTCATCAAAAACAATATTTACTATACAGTATTCTTGGCAAGGTTTCGCTAATTTAGCTTGGAGACTTCAAAAGACATGAACCAAAAATAAAGCCAATGTCCTTTAAATTGCATAAAAATTAAATACACGAAAAAATGTAAAGGTTGTTCCCCTTTAAATTAACTTTTAGTATGGTGTAGAGAGTGATATTCTGAGACGATTTGCAATTGGTTATAATTTTTTAGTATTTGTGGTTTTTGAGTTATTTAGATTTTTATTCAGCAGTTTTCCAGTTTGGAATTTCAGTATTCTTGTTGCTAGGGTCCAAATTACCCTAGTAACTATGCACTGATTTGAATATGAGACTGGAATAGTGGAATATGAATAGGAAAGGCCTGGATAGAAAGAGGAGTAACAAAAAGTAGAAATAACTATACATTTATAGCTTTAGGTTTTAAACACGGGCAGTTTTAGGGAGATTTAGTCGCCTGTTGACTAATCGCCTCTTCTTCGGGGCGACAATCTCCTCAAACTGCCTTCCGCCTGCTAAAATGAAAAAACGCCTGCGGCAAGGCACTCGCGGCGGTTCGCAGTTGGAAGAAAAATGCAAAAATGTAAAAACCTATACAAAGTAAATAATGAAGACCAATTGAAAAGTTGCTTAGAATTGGCCACTAACATACTAAAAGTTAAGTTAAAGGTGAACCACCCATTTAATTTCCATTTAAATTTAAACAGCTCAAGAAGAGTATAGTCCCATTGAAAACATTGTCTCTGTTGAAATTTCTCATGCTTGCTGTCCCAACTCCATTCACAACCAAATATTCAGCAGGCTTCAGTCCCCATGCACCCCACATTATTAGGTGATGTGTGGTTCTCTTCTGCACAACGTATAAACTAAGCTTCTCTAGCACATCAACCCTGCAAGCCTCCATGGCCCTTGCCTTTCAATTATATAAAAATTGCTTTGAGAGTTAATCCTGTTTGCTATATACAGGTGTGGGATCCTTTATTTGGAAACCCATTATCCAGAAAGCACGGAAAGACACTCTCTCACAGACTAAATTTCAAAAATTATTTATTTTTCTCTGTAATAATAAAACAGTACTTTGTATTTGATCCAAACAAAGATACAATTAAAGGAATGGTAACACCAAAAAATAAAAGCGCTTTAAAAAAATTCAATACATGCATGTACTTCTGTCCTGCATTGGTAAACATTATGCCTTTGCTTTATAAAGACTACTTTAGTTTATACAAATAAGCTGCTGTGTATCTATGGGGCAACCATTAAGCTGAAAAGCAGAAAAGGCACAGGTTACTTCGCAGATAAACTCTGAAATTGAATACAAAGGTATTCTACACAATGAATCTGCTATGTTACCTGATACTTGAATGGCTGCCCCCATGACTACACAACACCATGTTTATTTAAACTATAGTAGTGTTTCTGAAGCAAATACACCAGATGAAACAGTGCAGAGTAAAGCTGGCCACAGACGCAAAGATCCGATTGTACGAATCATCGTACGATCTGACTTCCCCATTTTCCGACCTGCCACTAACCATTCAAATTAAATAAAGTAAAAAAAAACTAGTGACAGTCTCCCACTGAAAATCGTACGATCGGTAATACACGCAGAGATATTATCGGCAGCCGACAGAAATCTTTTAACCTCTCCGATCGACCAAACGACCAATCTCCACCAGACGAAAAATGTCAGGACTCTCCACACACGGTCCGAAAATCATACGAATCCTCAATTCGTATGACCTGATCTTTGTGTCTATGGCCAGCTTAACAGTACATCAACCCTTTAATCCTTATTGTAAGCAAAACCAGCCTATTGGGTTTATTTAACGTTTACATGATTTTCTAGTAGACAAGATATGAAGATCCAAGTTACAGAAAGATCTGTGATCCGGAAAACCCCAGGTCCCAAGCATTCTGGATAGCAGGTCCCATACCTGTACAGCACTAAATATTAATTTTTAGATGAATTTCACCTCTACTCTCTTGCATGAACATTGCGTTTTGAATTGTAAGTGAAGCAACTGCTGAAGATTTGGAGCTGGAAATGTTGTACCATCTCAATATAAATATATATATGATTATAAATTTATACATGTGCTAATTAATCTATCCCAAAGGAACAAGAGACTCCCAACGATTAATTCAGTTTATAAAACAGAAGAGGGAGAGGAGGGGAGCAGCGAGGAAGTTCTACTTGCTGAGAACCACTGTGCATTATAAACAGGAATTTTACATTTATGGCCTTAGTTCCATGATATAAGCCCTTAGCAAGTACTGCACACAAGTATTTCAGCCCCTCTCCTTACCATTATACTAATGGTCTATATATTTAGTACAATGCGTGCAGCTCATTGACAGGCTTTTTGCTTGGTGGCTGTAGATCAGCGATTCCTTTCCTAGTTCTTAACAATTCTATACTGCTCGCATCAAGGCAACTACTCGGCTGTTGTTAGATAATAAGAGAGCCAGGACAATGCCTTTAAGTTAATGTCACACATGACTTGTACAATATAATATAGGTGTGAAATCTATTATCCAAAATTTTTCATCCATTGCCTTGCTTAAGCAACATGCTTTATATAAGCCAAGTCAAGCAAGTGAGTTATTTACAGCAAATGTCAGTGACAGATTTCTCACGTACAGGCCAGTAGGCCAATCAGTTGGATGTTACACATAGGTACAGCCTGTGCAATTCCTGGTTGGCCATTAATCCTGCACACGCAGCAATTGGACTCATCAATTAGAGGGAGGGTGGCACTCCGCTTCCACTGTGTGCCCAGGTGCAAGGTAAATTTTCATATATTCTCCAAGAAGACCAGCAACACTGGGACTTTTGTGCAAAAATAAAGATTATATTTGTGTGAGCATATAAACAGCCAACGTGATGTTTCGGTCCACTCCGGGACCTTTCTCAAGGTCAATCCTTTAGTCTAAATCCTTTTATTTTGCACAATAAAAAGGTTGTTTTTTTAAGCAAGTCCTGCAAATGTTGCGTCATTGTTGTGGATGTGCTTGTAGAACTACCCCCCAGCAGTTGGTGAATTTTTGCATGTGCCCTCCTTTACTATGGTGTGTGTGTGTATAGTGTTTGATGTATAGTGTTTGTTTGGTGTTGTGTGTGTGTGTGTGTGTTTGTTTGGTGTTGTGTGTGTGTGTGTGTTTGTTTGGTGTTGTGTGTGTGTGTTTGTGTGTTTCGTGTTGTGTGTGTGTGTGTGTGTGTGTGTGTTTGGTGTTGTGTGTCTGTGTGTGTTTGTGTTGTGTTGTGTGTGTGTATAGAAATATATAGGGTTACCTAACCCTAAAATTCTATACTGTGAATACCCTGTATGGTATCTGTGAGCCCATTAATTAGACACTATACAGGATTGTCCAGTATAGGCCAATGAGAGGCAAGTTAGAGCTATGTTATACAATACAAAGCAGATCTGATTTGTATTTATTTTATTGATATAGCTTCAACATGCTCCCCCCTGTAGTCTATATCCGCATGAACGAGGCAGCCATACTATGCTAGATTTGAGATGACATGCATTCTAAGTGCTCTTTATTAAACCTAATACCCATCTGCAAGGAAATTACCCAAAGCTTACCACCATCAATTACCTTTATGTAACTGCTCTACTCCCACATACTGCTCTCAGTATGACAATGTTTCCGCTTTCAATTTCTCTCACTCACAAGCATCTTTCTCTACTTGCTACAAACTACTCCATCAACCTGCATTCTTCACTGAAACTAAGCTTCTCTCTCCATGTTCCATCCATTAGCCAAATATTACGAAGCAGAGAAATAAAAAAAAAAGCGGTGGAAAAACAAAAGGAAATCTGAATTTACTTTTAGCTGCAGATTTGGAAAAAGAGAAAAACGACTGATATCGGATAAAGATAAAGTCAACTTCCCACTCATTGTGCCTCATAGGCTGCAAGCTCTAATGAGCAGGGTCCTTTTTATACTTTTTTACTGGTATGTAATTTGTACGTTTCACTCTTTTATTTTATTTGTGTTAAAAACAATACAGACATGTGTAAGGTATGTTTTGAGCTGTAATTTAAAGTGGTGGTCGACCTTTAAAAGAATTGTTCAGTATAAAAATAAATAGGCTGTGAAAAATAAAAATGTTTCTAATATAGTTAGTTGGCCAATAATATAATCTTTAAAGGCTGGAGTGACTGGATGTCTAACATAATAGTCAGAACACTACTTCGTGCTTTTTAGATCTCTTGTTTTACACTGATTGGTTACCAGATAGTAAATTGAGGGGGGGGGCCTTTAATGGAAAAGAAGGAACATTCCATGAACACAATACCCTTTACCGGGTATTAAGAGGACAGCTAAACACCCACCAAGAAAAATCGAAGCAATGAACATGCCTTATGGAAACGGCTGCTATGCCAGAAATACTGTTAGACAGCAACTATCCAGCTTTCTTGTGATCCTTCAATCTGTTCCTATGATCCCTCTGTGGGCAATAGTTTGGCACTGCTTCTAAGTGACTCAATAGCTGACAGCTTAACTGCTCTGTGTGTGGGCACAACACACTAAAGATCTCTTACCAGTGCAATCAATCAGCCTGAGCAATGGATACAGACCGACAGAACTGAAGGGCAAAAGAGGAATCAGTAATGTTGGTGTAAATGTATTCAGCCACAACAAAAGGTTTTAAGGGATCTCGCTTAATTTAAAAGGGCAGTTCATGTTTAAGTTAACTTTTAGGGCTAGTCCACACGGGGAGATAGCGACGCGTTTGCGGTCGCGGCGACAAAGTGCCGCGACAGTCGCCGCGACCGGCGCAGGCGACAGTTTTGTATGGGCGCCTATGTAAAAACGCCTGTGCTAACCACACGAGGCGATGCGCTTTTCAACAGTCGCCTGAAAAAGCCTGGCGAGGCATTTTCAGGCGACTGTTGAAAAGCGCATCGCCTCGTGTGGTTAGCACAGGCGTTTTTACATAGGCGCCCATACAAAACTGTCGCCTGCGCCGGTCGCGGCGACTGTCGCGGCGCTTTGTCGCCGCGACCGCAAACGCATCGCTATCTCCCCGTGTGGAATAGCCCTTAGTACGTTATAAAATTGATACATCTAAGCAAATTTACAATTGGTCTTTTATTTTTTTCATTTTTAAATTATTTCTGACTCTTTCAAGCTAACAAATGGGTGTCACTGACCCTGTCTAAAAAACATGCTTTGTAAGGCTACAAATGTATTTTTATTGCTTCTTTTTATTACTCACCTCTCTATTCATACCCTCTCCTATTCATATTTCAGACTCTTATTCAAATAATAATTGTGGACCCTAGCAACCAGATTGCCAAAATTGCAAACCGGAGAGCTGCTAAATAAAAAGCTAAATAACACAAAAAATGAAAATGAATTGCAAATTATCCCAGAATATCACTCGCTACATCATACTAAGTTAATTTAATGGTGAACAACCCCTTTAAAGGCCTTGGGAAGCTATGACGGGTGCCATAACCTGGTGAAGTTTTAAAATGTTCTAGGCAGATGTATTTTAAACAAATTTTCAGTTGGTCTTCACCTGTTACCGTGATTGGTTTAAATTTATTACCTCTTTTATGGTCTAGTTGTCAGAATCAACCACCCCAGCAACCATATGGTGAGGCTTAATTTTTATAGTTATTTAATTGCTTATATTTAATCATCTGACCCCATACTTTTCATATGCCATTCTGATATCCTAACTGCTGCCTGGTTACTAAGGTTAAAAGTCCCCAGTAACCAGAAAATAGTTAAAATACCAAGTCTGAAAGCAACAAAACAAAAAAGCAAAAGAAGACAAATTGCACATTGCCATAGAATACCACTGCCACCATAATTCGAAAAAAATGAATTTTAATGTTGATCTACCCTTTAAATTAAAGTTCACCAAAGACTTTCAGTATGTTGCAGATAGAATCAACTAAGCTCCTGTCCATCCATCCTTCTTACAGTGATATACCCACCTCGGCGAGTTTAGTAGTAACTGTTCAGTTTAATAATCTTAATTTTTAAATGTACATATATACTTCTGAATAGACTATCTACTGTATAAAATTCTACTTAAATGTAACTTGCATTGTAAAAGCATTTACCTTTTTGAATAAAGTATGATTATAAGGACCCTGTAAGTAATGTGTTGTACATATATCAATACAAGGTAAAAGATAAACTTTTTTTTTTTAAACTAAAATTTGCAGATGCTGCTATGAAGCAATATCACCATGGAATTGGGATGGTTGGGTGGGCCTCTGCCTCTTATCCAGTGTTTAAATTCCAGAATACTTATGTTTAGGGCAGATAGAGGCCAATTCCACCCAATAATCTATACGGGTGGGTATTTGGTATTATCTCATAAAAAAACAGGCTCGCTTTTCTTTCATCTTCACTTACAAATCCAGATAACACATTTCCATTAGAACTATAGGAATACAAATATTCAGTAGAACCCCCATGGTACGGGATTCACCTCTGCATACAAAAAAATTAAAATCAGGGAAACGTTTTAAAGCAGCAGTACGGAAAGGATACAAGCACAGGGGTCAGTTTTACTTTTAAATAAAAAATAATAATAACAACGCTAATGACAAGGGTTAAACATTGCATTATATAATAAATTTGTCTTCATTATCTATTTTTTTTATAGTTTTTTAAGTATTTGCCATGTTCTGATTCTTTTCAGATTTCAAATAGGGGTCACTGACCAAATATTAAACACAAATGCTACAAATTTGTTGCTATTGCTACTTTGTATTACTAATCTTTCTATTGAGGCATCTCCTATTCATATTCCAGTCTCTTCTTCCATCAATGGATGGTTGCTAGGGTAATTTGAACCCTAGCAACCCAATTACTAAAAATTGCAGACTGGAGAGTGCTGATTAAAAAGCTAAATAGCTCAGAAAGCACAAATGATAAAAAAAATGAAAACCAATTGTAAATTGTTTCAGAATATCACTCTCTGCATCATACTAAACATTAAAAAGAGAACAACCCCTTTAATGTTATTAAATGTGATTGGTTCATGACTGTAGGAGGTGCAGACAGGAAAATGGCAAAAATACGCGTCTTGGTTTAAACTTCTTAATTCCACTAACAATAACATTCACAAAAGACGAACAGCCATCAGGACAATGGATAATCAGGACAATGTTTTGATGTAAAATCCATGAAAGGAGCAACTGAAAAGCATTATTAAAGGAGAAGGAAACCCTGTAGAAAAAACCCTATAGCCCCCCACCCCACGTAGACCCCCCTCCCTCCCAGGCTAACTACCCCCCTCCGGGGAAATGCCCCGTATGTTATACTTAAGCTGGCCATAGACTCGCCAAACTTTCCCCGATATGCCACTAACGGCATGGCTATATCATGGGTAATCCGAACGTTCGGCCGTATGGTTGAACGATCGGATTATTATACGCCAAGGGGCTCCGACGGGTCGGTCGGGTAAAAATTGTGGCCAGATATCGATCGAGAAGATCCGTCAGAAGCCCCCATACACGGGCAGATAAGCTGTCAAATTGGTCTAAACGACCGATATCGGCAGCTTTATCTGCCCGTGTATGGCCACCTTTACTCCTCGTCGAAGATTCTGGCAGCAGACTTCACAGCATCCATCTTCCTGGTCCTCGGTAAACCGACTGGGAGATCTCAGTCAATTTCAGAGCATACGCAGTTATCGAAAACCAGCAAATTGCTCAAACTGCGCATGATCCAACATACCGATCTCCCAGTCAGTTTACCGAGGACATGGAAGGTGGATGCTGTGAAGTCTGCTGCCAGAATTACGGGAAGGCCGTGTCCCGTAAATGCCATTTTATCAAATTAATCCAAATTTTTAAATATATTTCTATGTAATAATAAAACAGTAACTTGTACTTGATTCCAACTAAGATATAATTAATCCTTATTGGAAGTGACACCAGCCGATTGGGTTTATTTTAAATCTACATGATTTCTAGTAGACTTAAGGTAAGAAGATCCGAATTACTGGAAAACCCCAGGTCCCGAGCATTCTGGATAACAGGTCCCATACCTGTATATTCTTTTTGGCTGCAGATTCTGTGAGCACGTCATGGCTATGTAAGTTTGAGTCTCCCTTATAATTAAATGAATTATATACAGAGCAGTGTTTCACAGGATCATGCTTGATGGTCTCTCGCTGAAGTTGATAAACATTTAAAAAGTCAATGATTGTTTCCCAGAACTACTGTTTCTAAATCCGGATCCAGGCTGTACTGGCGTACACGATGTGTGACAATAACCCAAGGGCAATAACACACTGCACTTTTTATCAACCGTGATTAATCTCAGCTACAGCGGATGACAAAACATCCCTTGCATCTTCTCCACTGGCTAACATGGGAATCACTGCCAGGGAAACGTACACGGCGTGGCTACTTACCACAAATGTTTCCCAAGGGGGTATTTGCAGATTAGCTGGTGTAGCGCAATCAAGGGTGATGTTTAGTTGCCCACTGTAACCGAGATGAATCGTTGGAGAAAAATGTCCCATGTATCATAGCCCTAAGTAGCATTTGTTTTTGAGATAAGTAGCAGTTCATTATAAAGAGGGCTTCCCTGCTAGCTGTGTTTCTAGTTTGTCTTCTGCATACAGTAACTTGGCACAACCAGGAAGTAAAGATGGAAGTCTTAAAGCAAAAGAGGCACAACATCAGCCCGTCAGTAAGAGATCCCCAACTATCTGGATAAGAGATCCCCAACTATCTATCTATTTATCTATTTATGTATCCCATTCTATCTCTATCTATCAAGAACTGTAATTGGCCATATATAAAGTTGATAAAAGCTGCTGACTTGGCCCCTTCAAAAAGGCTGTCTAGCCGATATCAAGGATATCTATTGGGCTGGTTAGAAAATCCCATTGGGCAATTCAGATTGTTGGCCCGAGTGGCTAATTATTAGGTGACTTTCACACAAAATGGCAAAATTGATGCAAATTGCCAGTAGCAGCACCACTATAAATTGGTATCTAATAACAAGGCAATGAAAGTAAGGGGAGAACATATTCTCACAGTCCACCCTAGTCCAAGGGTGCATAAACATGTAACAGCAGCCAGAAATTGTGAATTTTTCTCCACAAAGTAATGACCAAAATACGTTTAAAAATTCAAACAATTTATTAGGTGACTGTGTCACACAAGCAGATCTTACAGTGCATGGCCTTTGTGTACTATCAACGTGAATGTAAAAGTCAGAAACTGAGTTCCAACATGAGCAAATCTTCCAGGAAACACTTTTGGGTGGTCCTGGCCTCTGTCATAGGAAAGATGAGATTGGATATTTTTCTGACAATTCGGGGGACTAGCAAACTACAAAGGAGGGGATGATTCTGGCCCGTACAATCTAAAAGTATGTTCAGCTTTTGCAGAGAAAAATAAATCTGGTTCACCTCTGCATACAAACATGGTCAGGAAAAATGAAGCAATTACACGTTTATAAACATTTACAGAAAGATAAGAATATATGAAAGTCTCCATATACAGTAGCATGGGGTAAAAAGATACAGAGATGGACATACCTTGACTATATGTATAAAAAAACTATCATGTAAAATGTACTGTTTACCCCGGGATTTCCCGTGTTTATACAATATGCCTATTTATCAGAGAAAAAGCAGGTCTTTCAAGACAGCTCTATGGCTTTCTGTTTATCTAGCAATATAGAACCGTTTCTAGTGAAAAGGCAGCGTGTATATTAAACACAAGTCATTCTCCTCACAGTCTGTAAATAGCAGGTCCAAAGCTGCTCGGGATTCATTTGCAATCCGTACTCTATTCATCAATATGTTTATAAAATACAGTAGAGCCCCGATTTTATTTTCAGCTGGGGACTGAGCCCAAACAGCGTAAACTCCATAAACGTAGAATCCATAGTAACAGTTTTCTTTTATGGGATCATAAAACACAGTGTCAATTTAGCGAAAAAGTAAACTCGGGTTTCTTCTGTACACATTTCTTATTTGCAAGATATGGGAGTTAAATATGACATTTTGATTTGCACTGAATACTTCACAAGTTTTGGCAGAATACCCATCATAATTTTCCGCCTGGTTGCGAAAGCTGATGCAGGCAGGTGGGTGGGCATCTGGGAGGTGGAGGTTAAAAAATAAATATATTTTCACAGCACAAGAACTTACACGCACCCGATAGGATCTTCTGCCTGCTTTGTATTTGTTTTGAACAAAAATTGCATTCAGTTTTCTGGTCAAGGGACCATTCTTAAAGGACCAGTAACAGCAAAAACACCAAGAAACGTGTAATGAAAAGATCATGTACTATTGCCTTGCACTGATAAAACTGGTGTCTTTGCTTCAGAAACACTACTATAGTTCATATAAACAAGCTGCTGTGCAGCAATGGCTGAAATTGAAAAAAGGCTATGTGGCATTGGTTAAATACGGGTATGAAACCTGTTATCCAGAATGCTTGGGATCTGGTGCATTCTGGATAACAGATCTTTTTGCTTGTCATACCTTAAGTCTACTACTACTATTTAAACTTTAAATAAACCCAACAGGCTGGTTTTGCTTCCAATAAGGATAAATTATATCTTAGTTGGGATCAAGTACAGCAAGATGTGGATGGGAGCAAATCGGCCTTCTCTCTGCCTGTGATTCTATGCAGGCAAAGAAATAGCCTGGTGTTCCATTTGTCTTAGGATCTGAAGCAGTGGTCCCCAAACATGTTGCTCTCCGACCCCTTGAATGTCGCTCCCCATGGCCTAAAAACAGGTGCTGCTTTTTTTTTAAATTACTGGCTTGTAGGCAAGTTTTGATTGCATAAAAACCAGGTGTACTACCAAAATGAGCCTCCTGTAGGCTGCCAGTCCATATAATGACCAATCGCAGCCCTTATTCAGCACCCCAGGAAAATTTTTCATGCTTGCGTTGCTCCCCAATTCCTTTTAAATCTGAATGTTGCTCACGGGTAAAAAAAAAAAAGGTTGGGGACCCTTGATCTGAAGTGAATGTTGTATTCGGAACATCCCTATCAGCAGTGGAGGGTCCCTGTATGAGATGAAGCCATTTAGCACAGTTGTTCAGCATGGGTGCCTATATAAATGGTAATGTCAGTAAGTGACATAAATGGCACTCGTGCTATAGGTTTAAATATAGAATTAATGACAGTAATCCATGAAAAATGTGAAAACAGGAACTGTGCTTACAATGTTAGGGTGTAGCCTGCTCTCAGTACTGCCAGGAGATCTCAATCCAAACATTCACACCAGAGTTTCCATGGAATCACGCTGAATAAAAGAAAACAGAACGGCAGCTACAGATGCCAGACACGTGCCAAAAAGCTTCCACAGAAGAATGCAGAGGCGCAACAGTTGGGCAAGTATGTATGGCTGTTGTGTAGGCAGAGTGTCAGCATGCAGCACACACATATATCCCAACTGAAATCTAAGCACCAGATGCTGCTGGGAAATCCCTCAGGGACACTTAAAACTCAACTCTTAAAAAGCCGTTCACATGCAGGAAACTGCCCAAATTGCTAGAATTTCCACTAGATATAGTCATTCAGCAAGAAAGAAAAATACTGGTTGAATTCACTCCACAATTGCTCTCTGATCTGGAAGCTTAAATAGGATCGCTACCCAAAAAAATTATTTTGTATAATGAAAAAATGTATTCTAAGCAATTTACAATACAGATTAAACATTTTCAGTTGATTTTAACTGGTATAATTGCTATTAAAGGGATTGTTCATCTTTGAGTTAACTTTAAATATGATGTAGAGAGTGATATTCTAAAACAGTTTGCAATTGGTTTTCATTTTTTATTATTTGTGTTTTTTTTTAGTTATTTAGCTTTTACTTCAGCAGCTCTCCAGTTTGGAAATTCAGCATTCTGGTTGCTAGGGTTCAAATTACCCTAGCAACTATGCAATGATTTGCATGAGAGACTGGGATATGAATAGGAGAGGCCTGAATAGAAAGATGAGTAATTAAAAGTAGCACTAACAACACAGTTGTAGCCTTACAGAACATTTGTTTTTAGATCGGGTCAGTGACCCCTATCTGAAAGCAGAAACGAGTCAGAAGAAGGTAAATAATTCAAAAACTATAAAAATGAAAATAAAGGCCAATTGAAAAGTTGCTTAGAATTAGCCATTCTATATCATTTCTAAAATAAAGGGGAACCAACCCATTAAATAGGATCTCCCAAAAAAAATTATTTTGCATACTTAAAAAATGTATTCTAAGCAACTTTCCAATACAGATTACGGTAAGCATTTTCTGTTGATTTTAACTGGTTTAATTGCTATTACAGCAATATCCAACTGTTTCCATGCTCTGCAATGCTGGCTCAGACTCCTGAAACAATGCAACAGAAGCAGATGATTAAACGAGAACTGACTTCTGTTACATGAGTCAGAAGCAGAGGACAGAAAGGGATAAACAAATCCTGCTTGGAAGTGCAATTACATTTACAAAAAAAAAAAAACTTTTTGGAAAATGTGTGATGAATGTATATTGGGAAGTTGCCAACATGTTATTGTAAAGAAACTCCTACAGTAGCAACTACAAAAGAATATAGTATATACAATTGTGTCGTGCCCTTTTTCAGACTGATCAAGTTCCTTTCTGCACAAACTGGGCCGGGTTTTAAAATGCAGCAGTGCTGGAGGTTAATCAGTAACCTCATTAACCGATGGACAAATGTGCCTAGCACAGGTTAGTGGCTTGTGTCTGTCAACAAGGCAGTTCTGCAGCAATTAGGTATATACTATAACGAACTGTAGGAGAAAATAACCGATTCCACCAAATGAATAACCATGGAAAGGCAAATATAGCTATTTCTAAAAGAAATAGGATCCATTATCCAGAATGCTTCAAATTACAGAAAGGCCGTCTCCCATAGACTCCGTTTTATCCAAATTTTCAAAAACAATTTCCTTTTTCTCTGTAAAAATAAAACAGTACCTTGTACTGGATCCAAACTAACATATTATTACTCCTTATTGGAGGCAAAACCATCCTATTGGGTTATTTAAAGTTTACATGATTTTCTAGTAGATTACGGAAAGATCCTTTATCCGGAAAACCCCTGGTCCCGAGCATTCTGGATAACAGGTCCCATACCTGTATTCGCTATGTATTTTAATAGCACGCCGAGGTCTAAAGTATTAGATGAGCATGGTCACATGTCTACTAATCTGTGAAGTGGGAAATCCATCGCCCTTATCAATATATTTGCATGAAAACAGCAAGAATTTGTAGCATTGCAAAAAGACTGAGTGGTATTCTAAGACAATGATCTTTTGGTTTGTATGGTCTTGTATAATTCCTATGACTTTCTACCACCCTGGATTTCAAATGGTGTCTGTGACCCCACAACCTAAAAGCAATTTAAATTCCAAAGTGGAGATCTGCAAACCAGACTTGAGGATTAACTGCAAATTGTCACAAAATGCCACAGTGCAAAAATGCCTCGATTAATTTCACTTAGTTTGGATCAATTATAAGGTTTTATTTTATTGTTTAGGGTTCAAGCACACAGGCAGATTTAGTCGCCTGGGACTAATCGCCTCTTCTGCGGGGCGACAATCTCCCCGAACTGCCTTCCCCCTGCCATAATGCGAAATCACCTGCGGCAATGCACAAGCGGTGCTACGTTTTCCTTAGTCGTCCAAGGTTTCCTCGTGAGGCAACTTCAGAAAACGAAGCGCTGCGTGTGCATTGCCGCAGGCGATTTTCATTTTAGCCGGTGGAGTGCAAGGGGAAGGCAGTTCAGGGAGATTGTCGCCCTGCAGAAGAGGCGATTAGTTGCTGGGGCGAATTAACCCCTCGAATCTGCTCGTGTGGACTGAACCTAAAGAGAAAAGGGAAATCATTTTGAAGAATTTGGATAAAATGGAGTCTATGGGAGACAGCCTTTCCATAATTTGAAGCATTCTGGACAACAGGTTTTTGGATCAACTGTACCCAGCTTGCACACTTATGTATTCCCAGCGCATAACTATGGTGGCTTAGTGTACCGTGAGCCTGTGTGAGCTACTGGGACCAGTAGTGGGATGGCAATTACTGTCAATGTTAATTTCATATTATTCCATCAGTCATTTCCGTTGTCACTGAAACCTCCTATCACATATTTTGACTGCAAAATAAGCCTCGCCACTGTCCTAAATTGGGTAGGACAGCACTTTTGAGCACAGATGCCAACATATTTCCTATTAACCAACCTGATGGATATGCTGAAATCTGGCATGTGGTCCGAGTAAAGGTGCATTAGTAGAGTAGAGTTGCATTGACAGCACACTCTCGGGGTGTTGCCAAAATTACAATAGAAGAGATATGCAACATAATTTTCAGCATTTTTCACATCTTATCATAATTATGTCCCAATGCAAATGCGGGGATCTCCTGCTACATTTGAGCCCTGTTTGTCCAAACTGCATGGGAACACAGATCCATGACACACAAATCACAAACAGCCAAAATGATTATATTGGTAAGATTACTGTTTCTTATATACACCAGTTAGATTACTGGTTTCTACCTTATATGCAGCAGTTAGATTACTAGTTTCTACCTTATATACACCAGTTAGATTACTGGTTGCTACCTTTTATACACCCGTTAGATTAATGGTTTCTACCTTATATACACCCGTTAGATTACTGGTTTCTACCTTATATACACCAGTTAGATTACTGGTTTCTACCTTATATACAGCAGTTAGATTACTGGTTTCTACTTTATATACACCAGTTAGATTACTGGTTTCTACCTTATATACAGCAGTTAGATTACTGGTTTCTGCCTTATATACACCAGTTAGATTACTGGTTTCTACTTTATACACACCAGTTAGATTATTTGTTTCTACCTTATATACACCAGTAGATTACCGGTTGCTACCTTATATACACCAGTTAGATTACTGGTTGCTACCTTTTATACACCCGTTAGATTAATGGTTTCTACCTTATATACAGCAGTTAGATTACTGGTTTCTACCTTATATACAGCAGTTGGATTACTGGTTTCTACCTTATATACACCAGTTAGATTACTGGTTTCTACCTTATATACAGCAGTTAGATTACTGGTTTCTACCTTATATACACCAGTTAGATTACTGGTTTCTACCTTATATACAGCAGTTAGATTACTGGTTTCTGCCTTATATACACCAGTTAGATTACTGGTTTCTACTTTATACACACCAGTTAGATTATTTGTTTCTACCTTATATACACCAGTAGATTACCGGTTGCTACCTTATATACACCAGTTAGATTACTGGTTTCTACCTTATATACAGCACCAAGTTAAAAAACAAACATGCAGATTATAGAAAGCCTCATTACACACAATCCTCTTGATTCACTGGCCAAGGCTACCCCACCCTCCTTGGTGACTGGTATGTTTCCCTTGCTTAAGGCTTCCCCTCTATTGTCAAACAAACAACACATATAAACCATGTTGCACTTATAGATCAATAAACAATACATTGTCCTTAATAGGAAATAATTAGCTACGTCCATCTGTACTACAAATGGAGGCACCACAAATGCAAAGTACATGAGTCCTGTGCCCAGTTTCTAACTAGGAAAACAATGTTTATAGTACGGCTAAATAAAAAAAGAAATGTCATTCTAAACAATGGGCCTCCTCTGTGTCGCAGAATAGCCAAGCCGAGGGTGTAACCAGTAAAAGCAAATTCCACTGCACAATATACCTAGCTTGAATTTTTACGTACAAATATATTTTTTAAAGGGCAATGGATACAAACATTTCTAGTGCTACAAAGCAGAAATGTATAAACATAAAGGAACAGTAAAATCAAAAAATGAAAGTGTTTTAAAGTAATAAAAATATAATGAAGTGTTGCTGTACAGCAATGGGGGCAGCCATTCAAAGGAGAAACGGATCAGGTTACACAGCAGATAAGCTCTGTAGTACATAGTGGTGCTATCGGTTATCCACTATTTAAACTGTGCCATATAGACTTTTTTCAATTTCTGCCATTGCTACACAGCAGCTTGTTTATATGAACTATAGAAGAGTTTCTGAAACAAACACATCACTTTTACTAGTGCAGGGCAACAGTACATGATATTTTTATTACTTTAAAACACTTTAATTTTTTGTTTTTACTGTTCCTTTAAAGGACAACATGATACGTAAATATGATGTATGTAGTTACTTAGGTCTGTGTGCCCTAGGTCTAATGTCTCCTACTTTCTGAGACCTCTAGATTTCTTCAATTCATGTAAAGGAGGTTTCCTAAAAGCCTCTTTTTTGAGAAAAACAGTGACTGGTTGTGTACATCTATACGCAATACCCTAGGGCCCTACATCAACTAAGCATGTCTCCTCTAGTAGCACTCTCCCAAAGAACATGTAGCATGCTTCAGATAGGTCATTTCAAGGAGGGAATTGCTATCATACATGTGAAGGAAGAAACTGCTGTCGCCCAAACCTTGCTCCATAAGGAGGGTAAATGGCAAGACAATGGATAGTTTACCACAAAGTTTAATACATTATTAGTATGGATAGAAAGTTATATTTTGCTGTTAATTGTTTTTAACTATTGTCGCCAAAGCTCTCTGTGTGATGTGCCAGTTATCGAATGTGCCATGTTTGGGGGTCATGCTATACCATCAGCCATAAATTATTTTCTAATCAGGAGTCCATACAGCTGATTTCTGTGAATCTAAGCCAGAGGGACACGCCCCAGTTCCAAAGGCAGCCAACACGCAAAAAGTTTATATCAAAAGATATATGTCCCAAGGCATATTGTTAATAAAAATAAATTATTTATTAGTATTCACATTAAAAGTTTGATACATACTCACCCCACTTGGCACACCTTGAGCGTTTCGTACCCTCCAGCACTTAGTCTTAGGTGTCTCTTAAAAATTTTTTAAGGTTACTGATCAAGTCATTCATTAATTGGGGATCTCTATCTATTTTTAACTAATCATGTATTAGCACTGCACTTTAATGAATGGAATTAACTTGTCAATGAATTAATTATCATTGGACACTTTATTAATTTTTAGTAATTTATTTATAATTAATTTAAGGTATATAATTAATTCATATTTACATATTTATTTCATCGCACTAAGCACTTTAATCTATCATTATGGGGCAATCTATAATTTGATTGCCCATTCCTTAAAGGTTGCACAGCTACAAGTCAGAGCCATTATCTAAAGCAGGGCTGTCCAACTAGCGGCCCGCGACCCCCCCTTATATGGCCCTCCACATCAAAGTCTGCGTGCTGTGTCTATTTACCATATGTAACATTTAAACCTCTATTGTTCATACCCCCACAGCCCTGTACTGTTCACACCTGAGACCCAGACTGAAACTGCCCACATTGTTCACCTGTTCCCACTTTATTCAAAATGCTAATGGGGCACCAGCACTGTGTCACTGTATGTAGTGCATATTAGACTGGTCCTGATTCCTGTCTCCTGCTGTGTTCTGCCTTCCCTATGCTCCCTGTGTGTCCCATACTCTGTCTGCCCTATGCTCCCTGTGTGTTATACTTTGGTATTTGTTCTGGGGGTTTGTTAGCAATTGAAAATTATTGTTAGTGGCCCCTAAGGTGTTTAATCATATGCTGGGGTACTGTATTATACACAGGGGAGGAGGAGGCATATGGATTTATGGGTATGTCTTATATGACTTAGCTTTTTTCACATATGAGTGGCATCCTTGCCAGGGCAGGCACAAGGTAGTTTGGCACCCTAGGCAAGAGCTTCAATGAGTGCCCCCCTGTCCTGCATTAACATTTCCCTCCTTACCATGATGGTTTTTAAATAAAGAGAGCAAGAAAGTGGAAAACATTTTTTAATTTATATTACTGCCCCCTGTACCTGTGCCAGCAAGCTCAGCAGCCATTCATTATACAGCCCTCCAGCAGCCATCATATTGCCCCCAATCTTTACCTGTGCCAGCAGCAGCCAAAAATAAATCTGATCACATCATATTGCCCCCAAGTATTTATGTACCTGTGCCAGCGCCCAGCAGCAACAGCAAACATATGGGCCCCAAATCTGTACCTGCCTGTGCCAGCAGGAAGCTTCACACTTTACAGAAATAGAAAGAATGTCTTCAGGTCAGTGCAACTGTGCAAGGCTGAGAGCAGCGAGAGCCACACTAAGCAGGCCGCCAGCTCTCTGCCTCTCTCTGTCACCCAACACATCAGTGACGTCATTGTCGCGTGTATGCACATCGCGGTGCACCGCACAGAAGGACCTATTACTTGCCGGCAAGAGGGAGAAGGTGAAGGAGATGAATTCCACCCAACTGGATGACCATGATTACTGAAACAAATTATTAAATAAACACTTGAAAAAAAAGAAAAAAAAATCCCCTTAAAAGTGTGCCACTCAATGATGGCGCCCCAGACAGCTGCCTACTCTGCCTACCCCTAGTTCCAGCACTGATCCCTGCAGTGAGCACCAACCATTTGGTTTTTTTGGTGTGCTATTAATTTGGACATGGTCTTGCGGTAACATGGGTGTGGTCTAAAACAGGGAGTGGCTAACACTGGCTTCCGTTATCGGCCCTCCACCATGTAGAAAAAAAAAAACCCGGCCCTCGGTGCCATAGAAGTTGGACAGCACTGATCTAAAGGGTAGATTATAAGTACACAATCAAGGGTATCCTCCTTTTGTTGTTGATATAGCTATCCCATCACACATGGAATCTATGGAGTGGACAGGCTAGGGGCATAAATAATCAGGTGTAAAGAATGTGATAGTGCTCCGATGGACACAAATGACAAAGAACCCCCAAACTCTTGTGCCATGGACATCTTGTGCAATTGACAATCACTATATAAGCCTAAACAACAAGAGCTAGTGTGCCTCCCCCAGTGATGACAAATAAAGGCACTCTGATCACTTTGGTTCTAAATGAGAGCACCACAGCAGTCAAAGGCCTGTATGTGCAACTGCCCTTAAAGGGGAACTATTGCGATAAATGAAAATTGAATATAAGCTTCATCAAACTGAAATAATACCTTTTCTAAATATAATCAATTAAAAATTCAGAACTGTTTCTGAAATATTCAAGTTACTCTTCACTGTACCCCTCTCCAGCATCAGCCTCTCTTCATTCGGTCTTCATGCAGGAGTTGGGAGTCTGATTTTGAATGACAGTTAAACCCAATATATCTTTTAGGGGAGCTCTGTTTGCCTAGATGTATTACCAGACACCATGTCTTTCTACATGCAGAATTTGTGCAAAAGGCAGTTATTTGGTTAGATTTTGTTTGTACTAAACTCAGCTATTTAAGTGAGCTCTAATTCATCTGCTAGGAAAGGAACACCCATCTGACACCCAACTTCTGCATGAAGACAGAATGAAGAGAAACAGATGCTGAGAGAGGGATAGTGAAGAGTAACTTGAATATTTCAGAAAATTTCAGAATTTTTTACTGATTGTATTTAAAAAGTTTCCTGCTTTTCCCATGAAGCACACATTTTGCCAACAATACTCTGTCAACATATTATAGAGCACATATTATACAGGTTCTCATTTCAGTGCATTGTCTTTTATCTCTCTGGGAACGTGAGCTACAATGTTCATTCACCTGCATCAGGTTTAGTTCCACATTCAGGGTTTCAGGATGGTGCCAGGGCAGGTCGGTATATCCCTGACATGCAAATATGCAATTCAAAACAAAGGAGCCCTAAAGTTGCAAACCAGTAGCCTAGGTTACCTTTCCTTCTGCAAACTACATTGGAATGTGATCTTCTCCCTGCCACGCTTTATAGTGGGTAATACCATAAAAGTTTTACACAAGGTCTAGATTCTCATCACAGTATATAATAAGAGGTTTGCCTTTAAACAGACAGCCAGTATATACAGAGAGGCACAAGCAATTGTGCCAGTGATACATAACTACTTTGCCTATTGTAAAGTTGCTTTTTGGGGGGTTTATTAGAACTAATGACATTAAGAACCATTCATGTACTTTTAATAATACAGACAATATCGGTGCACTTCATTTAGAAGGCAGTGTTCAAATATTTCAAAGGTAAGTGCCCTGTGATACTGTATTACAGCAGTAGAAATACAGACATATAATACAGTTGATTCATTAGTTTTTTTGGAGGAGGTGTATAGGGTTCAGGAATGACCCTGCTTTTACTGCCTTCTGCTCAAGCCCTAAGCTTTATATAGAGATGTTAGTAAAGCTGGCCATAGACGCAAAGATCTAATCGTACGAATCGAGGATTCGTACGATTTTCGGATTGTGTGTGGTGAGTCCCGACATATTACGTCCGGCAGAGATTGGTCGTTTGGTTGAGGTTAAAGCTGGCCATAGACGCAAAGATCTGAGCGTATGAATCGAGGATTCGTTCGATTTTCGGATCGGGTGTGGAGAGTCCCAACATTTTTCGTCCAGCGGAGACTCGAAGATCCGTTTGTTTGGCGTCATCGCCAAACGAGCGGATCTTTCCCCCGATATGCCACTAACGGCATGGCTATATCAGGGGTTATTCTAACGTTCAGCCGTATGGCTGAACGATCGAATTACGATACGCCAAGGGGCTCTGACGGGTCGGTTAAAAATCAAACCTTCCCGATCAATATCGATCGGGAAGACCCGTCTGAACCCCCCATACACGGGCAGATAAGTTCCAAACAACCGATATCGGCAGCTTTATCTGCCCGTGTATGGCCACGTTAAAAGATTTAACCGATTTAACCGATAATATCTCTGCATGTATTGCCGATCGTACAATTTTCAGTGGGAGACTGTCACTAGCTTTGTCAGACATAACTTTCGTACGATTGCTGTCAGGGGCAGAACATCGTCTGATCTGTTCTTTTACTACTTTATTTGGTCGGAATAGTTAGTGGCAGGTCGGGAGATGGGGGAAGTCCGATCGTACGTTGATTCGTATGATCGGATCTTTGCGTCTGTGCCCAGCAGATATGACAGCTCTCACCAGTAAATGCTGAGGATTGCAAGATCCTTACTACAGATGCCAACTTGCAACATGGGCGTTTATTCTCCAGAACTGTAGCCCCAGGCAGACACAGGAGTGCATACCAAAGAATCCCTAGCAGCCAAAGGTTGTCTGAGCATGCTGAGAGTTTAGTACAAATCCCCCCCTGTCATTGGCTTTCAGGGCAGCTATAAAGTTTCCATGAGCTGGGGCTAATGAGCTGTGCATGCCTCTATACAAACAATGCTGAACCCACTGCTCATCAGGCTAGCAACATGTTATGGGCTTTTAAAGGGCCGATGTGTCACTCGCTGATCATTCTGCAAGACTTGGTCTAGTACCACTGCAGTTATGGGCAACTAGTCCCGGCATGCAATGACAGTTGCAGGTTTAAATCCCTCTCTGTAACACTGCAGAGGAACAGGACTACCCATCAGCTCAGATATCCCAGCCGACCCCCCGACACGCAGCCCCCGTCCCTATACATGGCCAAACTGTCAGCTAGCGGTATGTGGGCCGGCTACTCACAGGATTCCGGAACAGGACGTGCACACGAAGGCCCCCGTAGTCATATTGGCGTATGTCGGGCCGCGCTGATCGCAGTCAAAACATTTGCGATTATGCGGGAGGCTGGTCATCTCCCGAAGCATTTTGAGATGCTTCTCCTCTTGCTTTCGCTTCGCGCTGGCCGCCATCCTGGAGGGCAACTCACACCGGGAAACACCGGGCGGCACCAAGCGGGCACAGCCAAGGGCCAGTGACGTGAGAGAGGGGGCGGGATTGACGTGACGTCTGACGCTAGGGCGGGACCGGGCGACAGTGAGATGATGGACAGGAATGAGGCGGGGCCTGAAAGTTCTCTATTGAAAGTGGTGGCAGCAGCGGTAAAGGGCGCGGTGATGCTGAGCAATTTGTGGGCGGAGCCGGCTGGAGTATTTGGTTTGGTGAGCGAAAGTGCCGGAAGAAGATTGGTCCGTTTCCGGATTCTAATAGACGTTGCCTAGCAACACGTTGGCGAGCTTCTCGGTTACTGGGGGTGACGGGAGTCTTATGACCGGAAAAGACGTGGTGCTTTCTAAAGAAAACGCATATTGAGTCACCAGGGCTAAATCATCTGTAGCGACTGTGCGTCTTAATGCAGGGCTGGCCCAAAGTTTATAGTAGTGCTGCTGACATGGAGCTCCTCGTGTTGTGTGTTCCACATGTTGCTACACTTACAGTAAAGGTGGTCAGTGTCCGACTGGTCTACCCGGGATACCAGGAAAACTCACGGTGGCCCCTCCTGCTTCTAAACATTTATTTCATGGCAATTCCTTATTTCCTTAACAAAAAAGGCTAAATAGATGTAATAATAGATTATAGTATGTAAAGAAAAGAAGAGAATTGAGGTTGAGTGAGGAGAGGCAGAAAACAGTACTAAGACTGGACCCCTGATCTAAGGTTTTTTTGGTGGGCCCCTGGTGTCCTATTCCGACACTGAAGATGGCCGTTCATTGAAAGATCCACTTGTTTTGTGAGGTGGGCGATATCGGGGTGATCCGATCACAAGGAATTGCATCACAGCAACGGGTATCAGCGCTGCGCAATATGTTGGCGCTCTAATAATACACGTTGTCAGACTGGGACGCCAGGGGCCCACCACAAAATCTTAGACTGAAGGCCCACCCTTTATTCTCCTAGTATATTTTCTCTACATACTACACTCTATTCTTCCATTATTAAGCCTTTTTGTTTCCATAAAGAAATAGGGAATGACCATGAAATAGGCCAAATGTTTAGAAGCAAGAGGTCCACTGACTCTGGGAGTTTTCCTGGTATCCTGGTGGGCCAGTCCGACACTGCATGTTAATAATAATAACAGGGATACAGGCCATAGGGGCAAGCTGATTAACAGACCTGTCTTTGCTGGGAAACCAATACCTTTTCAACATTGTTTAAATGAGAACTAAATAAAATAAGTAGCTGGAAATGCTGTACATTATGTTTTGTGCTTCTGTACCAGCCCAAGGCAACCACAGCCCTTTAGCAGAAAAGATCTGTGTCTCCAAAGTTCCCCCAGTAGCTCCCCATGTTCTTTTCTGCTGATTCACTGCACATGCTCTGTGCTGCTGTCACTTACTGAGCTTAGGGACCCACTCACAATATACAGTACACATAGAATAGAAATGTCACAATATAAGGCTGATTAGTAATAAATACAGATAATTACTACATGGCAGCTCAGAAACCAGTGCAACTAGCATCAGAATTTAAAGGGGACATATAACGTAATTGTGTACATTGTTGGAATAAATAATCTTTTGATAAACATTGAAGGTAGCACTATATTTGGCATACCTTTGGGATGTACTTTTAGTTTAAAATGTTGAGAAGTGCCTGGGTCCTGCCCCTTTTTATTATTTCTGTTCTTGCCCTCCTCACTATTGCCTGTGGCAGGGGTGCTTCACCAATGAGGCAACCTGAGAATCTCGCCTCAGACGGCAGCGCCCCACTAGGTACCAGGGGCGGCAAAAATGCCGCTCCTGGTACTTTAAGAGCTGAATTTCCAGTTTTCATACCAGAAATTTGGCTCTTCTAACACAGAGAGCACAATTATGCTCTCTGCACTAGCGTCCTGGCCCTCTCTGCCACCCTCCTGGACCCCCTCCGGCACAAAAAGGGTGAGGGGGGTGGCAGCAACTGCAAGCTGCCTCAGGCGGTGGAGGGGCAGGATCGCCCCTGGCCTGTGGAGCCACCGGCCCCGATTGAGACAAAGCTGTGCATTGAGCTTGGATGGTGTGAGCCAGGGGTCCCCAAACTTTGCAACGAGGGCCAGATTTGGTGAGGTGAAAATGTGTGGGGGCCGACCATCCAGTCTGACATTCTTTGAACCATTAACATAATTTAATTCATTTAAACAAGGAATCGCGTAGCTGTAGCAGTAATATTTGGGCACATTAGTGAAATGATCTGGCACATAGTGACGTGCCACTCTCGTATACTTCTTTAGGGCTGAAGGTGTCAATAGACGTACTCATGTGCCAGTACAGTAAACTAAAGAAGTATGGTGTCTCTACATTCCAGTATGTGTCTATTACTAACACCTTCAGCCAGGGCCGCCATTAGCAATTACGGGGCCCGTACAACAAAATTTTGTACCCTGGTCCCACCCCAGGTCCCACCCACATCACAGTTAAAAGACCACACAGACATCAGCACTAAAAAAGGTAACCCCCCACATACTCAAGTTTTAAAAAGCTATTGATGTCAGGGCCCCCTTTTAAGTTAAAAAAAACTGTGGTGCCAGGGCCCCCCATAAAAGTTTTTTTTAAAAAAAATTGGTGGTCAGGGCCCCCCTACATTTTAAAAAAAATAATTGGTGACCAGAGCCCCTCTATAAATTAAAAAAAAAAAAAAAAACATTGGCACCAGTGGCCCCCATAAAGGTTTTAAAAAAAAAAAAAAAAAAAAAACATTGGACACCCCATGCAGCCCCTTGCACAGCCCATGCAGCCCCCTGGCAGCCCTGCACACCCCATATAGCCCCTGCACATTGCTCTCATCCTTACACAAATCTGCCTGACAACTTTAGGACCCACCAGCAGGAAGAAGCAGCCATCCACGGGGACCACTCAGGCAGCGGGACAGCCCCCACATCCTACCAATGTAGGGCTGACACAGAAACCTAACCAACAGCCTTAGCCAAACCCTGGTGCTGGAATTCAAGCCATGCTCACGCTTCAGGCCCGGGCCCGGTACACTTGTACCCCCTGTACCCCCCTGATGGCGGCCTGCCTTCAGCACACAGGCAGCAGTATAAACCAAGTGGCAGATCATTTCACTAATGTGCCCAAATACTTTATTACTGCTACGGTTACGTGATAACTGATAGCACTGTGCTGGCGGGCTGCATTTTTATTAATTTCATGATGGAGGCTGGGGGCCAGAGTAAATGGGCCACAATTGGCCCCCGGGCCGGACTTTGGACATGCAACAATTTATATTACAGACCAACCTCATTTTCTGCTGATAATTTATGACAACCCCTAAATTTAGCTTCTCAACAGCTGCTCAGAGCCCACTGAGCATGTGAGTGTCAGACACTTTCCAAGATGGTGACCCCCTGTGACTAGTTTGAAATCCTGGATCATTGTTGCTATTGACAAGCTGAAACTTTAGGCTGGTGCAATAGGTTCAGTTTATAAAATATGGCGTTTTAGCCATATTCATATTTAAGGTTTAGTTCTTTAAACACTAACAACCAGGAGTGCTGCTTTCAATAGCAGTGGTTTTTACAAAGTTGCTTAGAATTATGTTTTGTTTGGGGTTGACTTGTCCTTTCAGATTGAGACTTTCCAGTCTGACACAAAATGGCTAATTTACAATGCCCTACACAGTGTACAAAGTGCACGAAAAGTCATTGTGCAAATAGCTGTTTTGGAATGCACAGAGCTGCGGCTTTTTTCCCTAATACACTACTGACTACAATTAGTCACCAATGTATCAGTGACGCGCGGGTGGGACAGGAACATAGACTTTCCTTCTTCCGCCCTTTACCTTACTTGTCATTGAGCGGTGCAAGGTACAGAGGAGCAGGAGTGGCCTCTTGATGCTGCTTTCTTCACTGAGCACTGGCTTTTTGATTCTGTGCTTAATGCAGAGAGCAGCAGGCTGGGGAGTACAAGAGCACATCCCTTAAATGAAAATTTTAATATAAGCTTCAGCATACTGAAATAAAAAACTTTATAAATACAATTAATGAAAAAGTCTGCATTGTTTCTGAAATTATTGCGTTTATCTTCACTATCCGTCTCTGCACATATTTCTCTTCATTCTGTCTTCATTCAGGAGTTGGGTGTCAGATAATCATTGACAGATCCAATATATCTTATAGGGGGTTTATTTTGCCTAGAAGATGACCTGCCAAGGCCGGGGCCAGTATTACAAATTTACCGGCAATGTAGCTGCCGGTAAATTTGTAATACGATTAAAAAGAGCCCTCGGCCTGCCCCCAATCACCTGGAACTTAGCTTTTCTTTTGCTTCTTTTAGCGTCCGTGGCGCGGCCCGCCCCTTTTGACATCACGGCCTGCCCCTTTGTGTCCCCGCCCCCACCAGCCGGTAAAGAATGGTGGCAACCCTATTCCTTAATAGTAATTTCGTATAGAACGAAAAAACAAACAAACACAAATGAAACTTTTAAATCGCTAAGTCTTTATTAAGAAATAACTTACTGAAAATCCATTTGCGCTCCTCTTCAGAAAGGGCGACAGGGCAACGATCCATCATGCGGCGCTCGATTTCTCTTCCCTGGCTATCTCCTATTAGGAATGCAGGGAGGAGAAATTGAGTGCCGCACGATGGATCCCCGGATCGCCTTTTCTGAAGAGGAGTGGTAAGTTATTTCTCAATAAAGGCTTAGCAATTTAAAAGTTTAATTTGTCTTTGTGTTTTATTTTCGTTCTACACTAACGAATTTAAAAAAAATTATGTTACTGGTCCTTTAAAGCTCACTTTTAAAATCACCAGACATCATGTGGGACATTCACTAAGATTCGTAGTTGTGCCACACTTCGCCAGACGTAGTTTCACCAGCGCTCCGCAACTTCACTAAAATCCGAAGTTGCGCTCAGGGGTAGCGTACGGTTGCGAAGCTGCGCCAGCGTTGATTTGCGAAGCGAAGTTACGCTAGCGATGGTTAATTTGCATACGGCGCCAAATTCAAATTTCAATGGAGGAATATGTACAATCACTACAAATGCCTGGGAAACCTTCAAAACATCAAATAAAATTTTTATTTTGCCCTACACATGTGCCCACTGTATAGTTAAGTTGCCATGAGTTAGGAAATGTGGGGGGGAAGCAGGGGAGCCCCAAAAAAATCTTGATCTTTTTCAGCCTATCACCCATAATATAGGAAAAACACCAGCGTTTTTTGGGACTTAGAAAAAATTGTAACTTTTTTTGAAGCAATCCCTATCTACTCTATTGCGCTTCGCTTGGTCTGAGGTAGAGAAGGAAGTCTGGCGTAAAAGGTAGCATTCAGAACAATGCACGCGTTAGTGAATTTGCGTAGTTACGTCCGTTGCGCAAATTCGTCCGGCATAAGGGTGCGAAGTAACACTAGCGAAGTTACGCCAGCGTCCGTTAGTGAATTTGCGAAGTAACGAAAATGCCCAACGCTAGCGAATTGACGCTAGCGTTATGCGCTTGGGCGCATAGTGAATTTGCCCCCATGTAGCTCTACACGCAGGATTTGTGCAAAAGGCAGTTTTTTTGTTAGATTTTGTTTGTACTGGAATCAGTTATTTGAGTGAGCTCTTATACATCTGCTAGGAAAGGAAACCTTCCCCCATAAGATATATTGGATCTAACTGTCAATGATTGTCTGACACCCGACTGCTGCAGGAAGACAGAATGACAATGATATACAGATGCTGAGAGGGATAATGGACATAAATGTGATTATTTCAGGAATGATGCAGAATATTTAATTGATTGTTTTTAGAAAGTTTCTTATTTCAGTATGATGAAGTTTATATTAAGTTTCCATTTTCGAGATTTAATGCTTATTTGGGAAGCACTTGTGCCCCTGGTTTAATGAATGATCCCTGAAGCTTCAGAGACACGAGGGGTCATTTACAACCCCAGGGGGTGCAAGAGCACTAAGAGGCAGGGGCGTACCTTTTACTCCTCATTTACCAGCACTTTCAGCCCTAGGTTTGTTGCTCTATGCACAGTACTGGATCAAAAATCAGGGGATGAAGCTTAGCCCTTTCATGGGCATCCTTACTCCTATGTCCTTGCCTCCTCTCTTAGGTCTCTGCACTCCCAAACAAAAAGCAGAGGCCTGCGGCTATTTGCACAGTACCCCACGCAGCAGGCAAATGACAAACTTAAATTGTAAACGCAAATCTATTGTTTCAGCATAAGTACATACATCTTTTTTTGCTACCGGTTGTTATTATGTTTTTGAGTTGGAGTCTGTGTTTTTAGAACCTCTGCGTCTAATACGAGGATATGAGTAGTGAGTGTCTTGCACTGCAGATACAGGTATGTGATCCATTATCTGGAAACCCGTTATCCAGAAAGCACCAAATTACGGAAGGGCTGTCTCCCATAGACTCCATTTTATCCAAATAATCCAAATTTTTAAAAATGATTTCCTTTTTCTCTGTAATAATAAAACAGCACCTTGTACTTGATCCAAACTAAGATATAATGAATCCTCATTGGAGGCTAAACCAGCCAATTGGGTTTATTTAATGTTTACATGATTTTCTAGTAGACTTAAGGCATGAAGATCCAAATTATGGAAAGATCCATTATCCAGAAAGCCCCAGGTCCTAAGCATTCTGGATAACAGGTCCCATAACTGTATCTCCGTTTAATACATGCCAGTACAATAGTATATACCAAGATCTTTTCGTAAAACATTGAGAACAAAACGTTACCAGATTATTTTATTTATCCTTTATATGAATTGCAGTCGGTGCAGCCCTTCTTCCTGGATTTTCTATACACATGATGTTTTACATAATCTAGATACATCATTATTGAACTCAAATCAGGAAGTATTTGACATAACCTGATATGGTCACATCAAGGTGTTCCAGGACTTATGTTTTTATAGTTTTAGAATTCTGTATTTTTGTATATCTCTCAAAGAGGTGACTTCCAAAAGAAACTTTTGGAAGTCTAGGGGGCACCAACTTTCACAAGGACCAAGAGCAACACAAGCTATAAATATACCTGATGTACATACACTTGCTGTCAAGTGTATCCTTGTAATGTACAACACATTCTTCTTTCATGAGATGTCTGTAGGGGCTGCTGTTTGATGTCACCATTGATTTGATTGTCCATCTATCCTAAGGCTTGTTTACTGTTACGGCTTTTTATAAGACTCAACCTGCTTCTGTTCATAGTTTTACTCCTCAAGCCCCCAGGGAGGTTTGTGCCTCAAAGGGGCACTGTCATCAAAATAATGAAATGTATTCTAGTTACACTAGTTATTTATATTCAGTACTTGTATAAATGTTTGCTTTTAAGCTGAACTGCTACTTTTCATTGCAGCATGCTTGCAATCTGTTATGATGTCTATAACATAAATATCCATCCAACCACTGTACAGTGAAGTCTGTTATACATTATTTAAAAACTTGGGATTATAATTAAATGATAATATTTATGAATACATGTACATAAAGGATACTAATTATATGAAGTTTATTTCAGCTGTTTTGTGACAGTGGGTAAAAGATTAGAGGAGAGTTTGAACTAGACATGGGGAAAGGGAATATGAGAGATATATTGGATGAATGACATATGGATTGGACATACAATAGGAAAATAGCAGCTAAGGGAGAGATATTATCAGCTTAGATCAGAATCGTTGAACTCAAGGCCTACAGCCCAGATGTGGCCTTCCAACATATTTGGTTCCTCAGATTGCTCAAGATCTCCAGTGACCAATAGAATAACCTCATAACTATTATAACTCAGTCCTCAAACATGTTTGATAGTGAATAGCTGGCCCCACCGGAGGTAAGCTAGGCAAGTAAGCTACAGGTATGGGATCCGTTATCAGTAAACCTGTTATCCACCCCCCCCCCGGCCTACCTGCCCCCCTGGGCAAATGCCCCTAACTTGTTATTTACCCCTCCGTGCAGGTCCTCTCCTGCTGAGTTCACAGCAGCCATCTTCTCCCAGACGCTCTTCTTCCTGGATTCAGTGGCGTTTTCTGGCGCATGCACAGTTGGAGGCATTTGCCGGTGCATTTATCTACTGCACATGCGCCGAAAGTCACAAAGTTTCCGAAAAAAGAAATCAGAAACTTGGTGACTTTCGGGTGCATGCGTCTGCTGCCTACAGACATCATAGCAGATTGCAAGCTTATTTTAGTATGATGAAGCTTATATTACATTTTAATTTTCGCCATAGTTCCCCTTTAAGTTGGGGGGACACCTACATGCCTCCCCCATCCCTTTTGAATCTAGTGCAGCCTAAAGTAGGCCACACTAGATTCAAAAAGCAGTCCGAAGGGCAGAGGCCTGCGTCTATTCACACAACGCCCCATGAAGACGGTAAAGTTTAAAAAAGGCCTTTTTCTGCACACTAGTTGATTAAAAGCATTGGTGCTTCAGTATGGGACTAAGGCCCTGCATTTTGGGCAGAGAGGGGGGCGGGCCCAGGCGCGAGACGTGCATCCGGCCCCGCCCCCTCCATACGGCCAGAAACGGCCACATTTCCCTTAGGACAGAGTGGCGCACGAGCTGCCTGGGGGCCCTGAGGGGGTGCGGGCCTTGGCACCATTCACACCCCCGGTAGTTACGCCACTGATTTTGGGTTATATACCCTAAAGCTGGCCAAAGATGCAAAGCTAATTTTTGGACAGTGTGGGGAGTGTCCCAACATTTTTAGTAGGCAAAACTTACCAGTACACAGGACATGATGCAAGCGGGGAAACCCCTGCATGTTGTAGCGTTTCGGGGGCACGCCCCTTCGTCAGACATTGGTGATCAGTCATTCAGTGGAACCAACAGGTCAGAAGATTTCTATTGGCTAACGACATCTCTGCATGTATTGCCTATCTGATGATATAATGGGACACTGTCACTAGTATTTGTCAGACAGAACTTTCGTACGATTGATGTCTGTCAATTAATAGCCAGACCATCATCCGATTTATTCTGTTTACTATTTTATTTAATCTGAATGGTTAGTTGTAGGTCGTGAGACTGCAACGCATGATTATTTGTGAGCTATAAGGATAACTGTGCACATCTATGTTCAGCTTTCATCATAGGCAGGCAAGGATGTCAGCATTACAAACTTTTAAAGACTTGCAGACAGCGCCATCTAGAG
The DNA here is from genome assembly GCF_017654675.1 of Xenopus laevis. Lineage (NCBI taxonomy): Eukaryota > Metazoa > Chordata > Amphibia > Anura > Pipidae > Xenopus > Xenopus laevis. The sequence goes on from NC_054379.1 coordinate 138,710,384, forward strand.
ACAAGATACCAGAATGGAATTGTCTACCATATGTTCACACTATTATCAAGCTTTAAAAATGTCAAAGAAAATTATTTAACTTAAAAAAAAAAGAGGAAAAAAATGTTAAGGAGGAGCAATAAATACATATTTAACATATAGTAATAGTCGGACTGGCCCAGGTGTCAGTGGGCCCTCCTGCACTTTCCTTGTGTGTCATTGGTGGTTTTAGAGAAAATGAGCTTATTCGTGGTTTCAAAAACCTATAAAATGAGAATGTTGATAAATGAGCCTCTAAGTCTTTAAATTTATATATATTACATTGTGGGAGTGGTTGACATTTAAAAACACAAATATTTTTATTCGATTATTATCTCCCCTCTCATACGCCAACCTCTAATGACGACCTTACCATGTTTTTCCAAGTTACTGGACGATTTTATACAGTTTTTACACACGAATGATTTGAATTAGCAATGATTCACCATGATGGAGAAATTAACTTTTTAGAGGTCACTTTATGTGGTGATGCTTTCTCTATAGAGGCCCATTTATCAACACTCTAATTTTAGTGGTTTTTAAAAGTTTTTGAAAGCAAGAATAGTGAAAACATCAAACCACAAGAGTCATATGATTTTAAAGCTTCGGGTAAGAAAATGTTTTGTTTAAAACGGATGCATGTTTAAAAAAAATTGGAATATACCAAGGTTAAAATTTGGGTTGGTATGTGTCTGATTTTTTATGGAGAATATTGCCAGGACCTCGGATATTTCAGACCCTCTGAAACTTTATTTATTCTGCCATTTGTTCTGATGCATAATAATTAGAATCTATACTGCCATGGGCTCTGGGGGTCTTTATAAATGCAACTGACTTACAAACATGTTTTGGCCACTGTATTTATTCTTCAAAACACTATACATTGCTGAGGGGAGTCTAGAAATGCACTGGAGTGGAGATAGTTTAAACAATGCAAACATGGAAATTGATTCTGCAATCTATAATTAGGAACATCGTTACAAAAATCTTTATTATAACATGATTTATAATATGAAAACCCCAAAGTCTATGGCCTAGCGCATTTCATGCATGAATGGCACTTGGTCTCTTTAAATCATGTTTTTAACATGTCATAATAAAGATGCGTTTTTTTAAAATTTGAGTGCAGAAATAATCTATATAACTATATTTATTCTGTCTTGCTTGTAGTACTACACAAGGAGATGGAACTTTATAATACCGGTATAGGATCCGTTATCTGGAAACCTGTTATCCAGAAAGCTCCGAATTACAGCATGGCCATCTCCCATAGACTCAATTTTATCCAAATTTTTAAAATGGATTTCCTTTTTCTCTATAATAATAATAATAATAATAATAATAATAATAAAACAATACCTTGTACTTGATCCTTATTGGAGGTAAAAACCAGCCAATTGGGTTTATTTTAAGTTTACATAATTTTCGAGTAGACTTCAGGTGAAGATCCAAATTACATAAAGATCAGTTATCTGGAAAACCCCAGGTCCCAAGCATTCTGGATAAAAGGTCCCATACCTGTACTATGTACTCTAGGGTATTATATATTAATTGTCTTGGAGACTACTATGATCGTTATCATGAAGGCCACTGATATGGAGACAACTTGGTTGTCACAAAGACAACTGTAGTGTTTTCCATGTTTTTTGTTATCCTATATGTGTCTGTAAATTACCCACCCCATTAGATTTTAGATTGGTATTTATAATTTCTAATCTATTGCTATGTTGTGTTAGTGCTATGTAAATAAAATCTACATAAGGATGCTGTACCAAGGCCTGGCAGAAAATTCCTTAGGCACATAATACAGAATGTAAAATGTCTTTTTTCAACCTCAATAACTATGGAAGAGAATAACTAGAATTTTTTTCCTAAGCCATTTTAGTGAAAACAAGTCAAACTGTAGTGAGGTTTTTTTTTTCTTCTTTTAATACACAGATAACTTTAGTTCCCCAGCATGTTATCATACGCAGGCAGGGCATCAATGCATTCCATACAGGAGAAATCTATTCACACCAGCAAAATGAATAGTTAAGTTATAAAATATATAAATGTACACCTTCAGGGGCTGCAGTGCAAGCCCAGTCCCAAATCTGTGAGTAAACACTGGCTTTCAGGCAACAAAGTGGATTTATATGAAATAACAAAAATAGATATCTATTTGCAAATTAACTTGTGATTATCAGTGGTTTCCAAACATTCCCTTCTCCCAAAGAATATATTAAAAATAAAGTGTATGCCCAAAATCTATAATTCCATCTGGCTAAATAAGGAATGCAACAGAACATCTCTACCTGTCTATTGCTTGGATCAATGGCCAACATTGTGCATCAGAGCAGATGAAATTTTCAAACCTGCCCAATCCCTTAAGGTGGCCATAGACGTAGAGATCCGCTCGTTTGGCGATGTCGCCAAATGAGCGTCTCTCTCCCTGATATGCACACATTGAAGTGGGCGATATCGGGCTGATCCGATCGTGGGCCCTAGCGACCAGGGATAGGATAAGAATAGATCGGATACGGGCGGTCGGATTGCGGGACCACATATACGCATAGATGCAGCCGCAATTCAACGGGAATTTTTAACCTGCTCAATCGAGATCTGCCTGATTTTCGCCCAGATATTGATCGGGGAAGCCCGTCGGATGGCTCCACACACGGGCCAATAAGCTGCAGACTCGATCTGTCAGCAGCCTTTATCGGCCCGTGTATGGGGGCCTTTACTCAATATAAATCCATAGTGCAAGAACAAAGGCAGCCTGAGTGACTGGAGTCTGGAGACAGGATTGGGAGTTAGCAGCTTAGCTTTCCAGATAAATAACAATGGCTAACGTTCTTATAACAGTAAATAAATGGCAAGGAATTAATAGTGAGAATGATTTTTAAATAGAGAGTTTTAATAACCCAGACATTATTCTGCACACCTACACTCTGGTCGCCAGCTACATTTTAAGCCGAATATGGAACTCGCTCATTTCTAAGAACAAATTATTTACATTACAGCACATGCAGGGGGGATTTACAAGGAAGGGGATGATTTCTTCACACAAATGATATTTACACAGGGAGGCCTGCACTATACTTAGCTTGCAGCATAGAAATCAACGGGATGCAGGTTTAATGTATTTGAATCTGCCCAAGTGAGTGGAAACTAGTGTTGTAGAAGAGAGCAAGGCATGCGATTCCCATAACTTCTGGCCAATTGTGTTACAGAGAAAACAGAACCAATTAAAGTATGATTTATCATGCATAGGGCCATGGTTTTAAATGCACAGAGCATCTATTCTGTTTATTATGGTGCCTGGAAACAAAGCCCTGCTTAGACTGTTCTTGCTCTACTAGTAAGGCTGATTTACCAAGATAGGTGCTAAATCACAGAAATACAGTTGCCAATAACATCCAATCATTTTCTGATCAAAACAAACTGCTGATTGGTTGTGAAGGGTAACTGCACTTGTGCAATTTAGCTGTTAGGTTTGTAAATAAGCCCATGTATGTATTACACTGCACTAAACCTGCTGACAAAATCAACACATGCTAGGTGGGCCCATTATGCTGAGAAAGGGGGAAGAGAGGAATGGCGTCTCAAGATGTGCCCATTGCATACAGTCTTTTTTATTATACGTGGGCAGTGGTTTGTGCTGTAAATCGAGAAGTTCCCAACATCCACCATACAAAGTGGCACTGCAAGGTCTTCAGGAGCTTTTAAATCCCCTCCTAATTGAAGTCCGGGGTTGCTTTAACGCCGGAACCACAGCCAGCTGTTCAGGAGTCCGAAGATGATGATGATGGAATACATGGTCATTTCATGCTTGACTCGTTCTTTGTTTTCTTCTTCTAGAAGCAGAAGACGTCTGTTCAGTTTGATTATCTAGGAGAGGAGAATGGAGGTGTGATTTATACCCACCACAATCAGAAAAGTTTGGAAAATTTCCACATATTCATTGAGCTGATCAGAGAAGCCTGTAATGCAACTTCAGTGAAACCTTGCACGTACCTGCCTCCTTAATGATGCTGCGTCTGCTAAAGCTAAGTCATCTGGGGTGGAGTCCAAAGTTGTGTCTAATGTGGACATTGCAGACCTGCAGAAGGAGTGATGGAAATGATATCAGAGGACCCATGCATAAAGACAAGCTCAGTCCAATCCTCTGTGCCAATGCTGATGGGAGTGCTACAGAGAGGCTCAATAAGTGGCACGAAGGAGAAACAGCCCAGAAGAAAAGACGAGGCCAAGTTTTAACCATAAACATCCCAGGTACATTGCATTTCTAAAGCATGCGCATTGCGATATGTTCACTAGTATGGTGTTCTTCTATTTATGATATCGTTTTCAGAGTACTGAGCAGGTGCTTAGAGAAGGTGGAATAATCCAGCTGGCTATTTAAAGGAACAGTAACCTCAAAAAATGAAAAATAAAATGCAGTGTTGCCCTGCACTGGTAAAACTGCTGTGTTTGCTTCAGAAACACGAATATTATTTATATAAATAAACTGCTGTGTAGCAATGGGGGCAGCCATTCAAAGGAGAAAAGGCTCCGGTTACTCAGCAGATAAGCTCTGTAGAACATAATAGTGTTATCTGTTATCCACTATTTAACCTGTGCCATATAGCCCTTTTTCAATTCCCCCATTGCTCCACAGCAGCTTGTTTATGTGAACTATAGTAGTGTTTCTGAAGCAAACACATCAGTTTTACCAGTGCACCAGTACATTATATTTTCATTACTTTAAAACACTAATTTTTTAGTGTTACGGTTTCTTTAAAGCGATAATGACACGTTTCTATAAAAATCATACGAACGTGTCAGTATGAAGTAAATGCTGCACAGAATAGTTCCCCCGCAAAGCCGCCCCAGCCCGCGCACCTGTGTACAGCAGACCGGCTGAAACAGCTTACTGATCTTCCGGGTTGCTTCAGTGATTTTGGGCTGGGGGCGGAGCGATCATTCCATAGGCTGAAGTCCTGTTTTGATTCGTAATCAGCCTATGGAAGTATCGTGCCACCCCCAGCCCAGCTTCAATGAAACGTTTGAGAACATCATTTAGCTGTTGGAGGGTCGGGTGAGTGCGGGTTTGCGGGGGAATATACCAGATGCAGCATTTACTTCATACTGACACATTCCTATGATTTTTACAGTAACGTGTCAGTATCGCTTTAACTTTACCACAGGGTTTTGATATCAAAACCCTAGGAATAGTCACTAACAGTATAGCACACAGCAAGTGCCATACATATTGCCAAAACAAATGAAAATATATTGAGGATTATTATTGCTATAATATTGGTATCATGACAGCAAGTTGAAAATAATTGCACAGTAGGCTTGGATTGCATTCAAATACTACAAGGTGTAAGTATCAACAGCAGCCACAGGCCAGGGGCTGAACATCTTTTCAAGCTGCAATTTATGGCAGAACCCTGAGAAAGGTATAGGAAAGTGTGAGCAGCAACACTTGGTAACTCATGGCTGGACATTGTCAAAGAAACTTAAGTGTCCAACAAACACAATGTGGTTTACTACCTATGGGTTTGCAGTACACACGACCAGACTAAGACACTGCCGATGTGTCATTAAGTTACATTTAAAAGCTTAAATGCCAGCCATGTATGCCCATAAGCATCCAGCCATACTGTATATAAACTCCTGCTCCTAAATAAAGTAAGGCAGGGTATGTAGTGGCACAATGGGCATCTAAAGTCACCCAGAAATGACCCTTAGTCTTTCCTACAATTACTCACCGGATGCTACACCACTATAGGGTAGAAACTTAGCAGAACATAGTTTATTATTGCAGCTGCTCTGTTCATAATACACTATTATTAATGATTTGAGTTAGATTTTTCCCCATAGTGTGCTATACTGTCCCCAGGCTCATGCACATGATCCTGTGCCACCATATTGTTGTCAGCCTTAGTCCCTGGCTTTACCTTGTACAAGAAATGGGTTGAAACAGTCTCTACATTAGATCCAAATCAGTCATTTATAGAGGTGGGCTTCAGACAGTACCAGAATGAGAGGACATAGATAACTGAATACATAAGCATAACTGAATAGAGAAAGGTTTGGGTTACCTGGGGTTATCATGATGGGTGACAGGAACAGAGGTCGATGATCCACCACGCAAGATAGGCCTGGTACAGGCACGTGCAGGGAAGAGACAATAAAAAGGGAAAAAGGAGAAGAGGGAGAAGAGAATAAGGAAAGGAAAGAGAATTACTAAATGCCCAAACACATTCATGTAATCACCACATGACCTGTGTATGCAGGGCTCCATGATCTAGAACACACATATACTTAAAGGAAAACTATACCCCCCAAACAATGTAGGTCTCTATTAAAAGATACTGAGTAAAACAGCTCATGTGTAAAACCCTGCTTCATGTAAATGAACCATTATCATAATAATATACTTTTTTAGTAGTATGTGCCATTGGGTAATCATAAATAGAAAATTGCCATTTTAAAAAATAAGGGCCGCCCCCTGAGATCGTAAGATTCACTGTGCTCACATACAAACCACATGTAAGGTCACATGAGCCAATTAACAGACAGAGTTCTGCCTTTTGCTTCCTCACTTCTTCCTGTTACAGTTAGTGTTGTAGTATTTCTGGTCAGGTGATCTCTGAGGCAGCACAGATAGAGTCACAAAATGGTGGTTCAAGGCAAGAGATGTAAAAGGGCAATATTTATGTAAATATATATTCCAGTTTGGTAAGATTCTTTAATATGTCATTCAATTTGATATAAACTATCTGTTGCTTAAGTATTCATTTTTGGGGTATAGTTTTCCTTTAATAGAAGGAGTAGCTTGGAACAGGTGGGGTCACATGGGCACTGCAAGTCAGTCTGGCACTGAAAGGGTTACAGGGGTGAGGAGGGTAATAGGGAAGACATTCACCTGCGGTTTTCATCCAGCACATCAAGGACCTGCTGATAAGCCCTGCGGGTGGAGGTCTGGATGAGCGACAGAATGCCACGGGGAGAGAAAAGATCTGCTCCAACTGCAGGGGGCGAGGGAGCGGGGCACAGGCGGCCTGCAGGGGCAGACGGAGTCGGGCTAACCAAAGGAGAGCAGCAGAGAGAAACAAAAAAGTAAGACTGTGTGTAAAAGGCAGACAGGGGAGTAAGAAATAGAGGAGTTCATAGTAGAGAAGGGTGAACACAATGTGAAAGACACACAAAGAATAAAGAAAGAAAGAATAGAGACAAAGGGGAGTAGTAAGTAAAGTAGTAAGAAAATAAAATATACATAAAAATCATGCAGAGATAAGTGCTATAATGGAAATACTACAAAAAGGAGCAAAAGAGGGTGTAATTTGGAAAAAGGAAAGACTGGAGGCCTGAAATTACTGCACTGAAGTTGGACATTAAGGGGCAAAAGGGCTGCACATTAGCATTGACTATACAGTATAGGGGAAATCAGAGAAGGTACAATATACACCAGGAATTATACTCCCAGAAATAACTCCTTACTCTAAGTACTGACAATGGCAGTTACACTCATCTTTTGCTTTTTACCCTTTTTCAGTTCTAAACAAACTAAACGTAAGGCTGTGGATCTGGTCATATACCTGTATCAAAGCTCTCATTACATTTCATTTGCACAGATCAGAGATGGAATTAGAAGCACAGGGAGCCCTTTCACTATGGTATATGCCTTGCTATACTTAGAAATAGGGGATATTTTCACTGGAAGGATAGTAAATATCAAGGGTACTAAGGGTTGCTAGGGTATAAAAGTGAACAAATGGAGGAGGCAGAGCAGCTGAAGCACAGGAATTGTAAGAAGAGGAGTTATACACAGGTACAAAAAGACGCACGGAAGAATTAGAACGATGGCTCACAGAAGTAAAAGGTGGGCTGAAAAGATGTTATATATAGAGATACAGCTGGGGGAACAAATGAGGAAAAGGATATGGCAAAAGGGAAAACTACAAAGGCTGGTAATAGGCCATTGGTTTCCAAAATGTGGGGCATGAATTAGAAATGGGACTCGGCATAAAGACCAAATCATTCCAACTAAAGGAGAGTGACTGGGCAGCGCACACGTAGTAGTAAGTCTTGGCGTTTTGTTGCCCAGCTTCTCACTGCTCATTGACACATCAAAACACACAGAGCACTTCCCATTCAAGTGACAGAAAACTTGGAATTGTTTTATTTTTGATTGCTCATAAAATGTGTTCTTATATCAGTAACATTGTCTTTTGCTAGAGGTTTGCCTTCAAAGGGGGCTGAAAACCTAGGGACTAACTGGGACAGATAATAAATAATGCCAGGCAGTATGTGGTGAGGTTATATGGGGATACAGGCTGAGTTATCACATGAAGAAAAAGAGGTGTATAAATATATAAAGACTTATATGGAGCTAGAGAAGGGACACAGAGCTGCATCATAAAATCTACTGAGGGCTCAGAAGCTGCTGCATAGCACTAAATACTGATGCTTGGAGTGCCAGGTATTAATGGACCCAGTACAGTAAGTGGCAAGGAAGTTTCATTAGGACAATAAAATAGATTCAAATAAAACGCTATTAAAAAGGAGTAACTGGAAAACAATGGGATTCTTTACAACCAGCTTTCGGGTCACTGCCTGTTTTGTCCTACGTGCATCCATACAGAGCATGTGATCAGCCACATTATAAATAATATCACAAAAACTTTATTTTCTCATTGAAAAACAGAGCAGAGTGTCAGTCATTAATTTGTAAAACAAATAAGAGCACCTAACACTTTTCATGTGGTTATCCAGCACTTCTTTAGAACTTGTTCCTGTACCTGGTGACAGGTACTTGCCATTAGGTGGCTATGTGTTTTATATTAATTACTTTTGAACCATTAATGTGTTTTTAAATGGTGACAATTGTTTCCTGATAATGTCAACTGCACAGTGTCGGAGACTGTGGATATTCTAGCAGAAAGATGAGCCCAGGGAATTATCCTACTAATACAGGGGTGCCTTGTATAGCACCTCAACACACTTCTCATGTTTTGCACTATTCTTATAAAAGGAAATTAATTATTATCCAAGCTGCAAGGACAGCATCACACTGATATTTAAATGTTTAGGAATAATAATATTCAGAGCACCACACAGAGAAACTATATTCTTATATTTCAAGGCAAATCAACTTCCCGTAAAATGTGAAACCTTCTCTTCAACAACCCTCCACCAAGTACTGCCCAGTATATTCAACTCTATCTAACCTTAATTACTGCATCAGAATCAATTGCAGTTCTCAAAAAGATTCCATAAGGGGTACGTCAGTATAAGAAAGATCACACTGAAATGGGTAACAATGAGTTTGCCCAGAAAAGGAACACACAAATATTGCTGTGATTAGATTAATATTCAGGAACACATAAATAAAACTGAAAAGGAATACAGATCCAGGCCAGAACATTAACCTAGGGAGAAAATACTATGTTTCCAGCAGAGCCTTTTAAACTTCAGGGATCCCCAACCTTTAGAACCCGTGAGCAACATTCAGAAGTAAAAGGAGTTGGGGAGCAACACTAGCATGAAAAATGTTCTTTGGGTGCCAAATAAGGGGTGTGATTGGCCTTATAGTAGCCCCTATATGGATTGTCAACCAACATTGAGGCTCTGTTTGGCAGTACAACTAGTTTTTCTACAACCAAAACTTGCCACCAAGCCTGGAATTTGAAAAAAATCACCTGCTTTGAGGACACGGAGAGCAACATGTTGCTCACGAGCTACTGGTTGGGGACCACTGTTTAAAGTAATGGATTAGGGTTAATTTAATGGAGGAGACAGACAATCCACTATGAGTAGTGTTTTGTATAATCTCATGTAATGCTCATAAGACAGGGAGTTTGTTGTTCTGCTGGTAGCCCGTGCATGGTATGGGAGGGGGGCTGGATGGATGGATGGACAAACATCAGTTATTTTATTATTTGTGTTACAAGTTGGTCTTTAACAAGTCACATAAGAGTGTAAAAGCTCAGTCACTTTTCTCCATTATGACCCATCAGTGATACATAGGGTTTTACCAGGAAACAAGTGCAGGTGAAGCTGTTTCTCCTGAGCCTCTCAATAAATATCTCATGCTCTTTTCAACCAGTCTTTGTCTACCACACCCCTGCAAGTCATTGTAACCCAGTGGCTCCCAAACTGTGGGGCTGGCTTCCCTGGGAGGGGGGTGGCTTTAAAGCAGTGGTTGGAGAGCTCAGTCTGAAGGCCATTTAAGATGAGAAGGGAAGTATAGCTGTTTCCTTTCCTAGATAAACCTAAAAGCCCAGCTCTAAGGTCTGTTCAGGTTAGAATTGAAGTGAATATGTATTTGTGATCCTAGACATTGTTGAAATAAAGACTGAGTAATTGATACACTCATATCTTCCTAATCTGTACTCATTTCATCCGTTAAGGGAAGCTCTGAGCAATGTTGGACCTTCAACGGACAGCATGATCCAAGGCTGGGCATTCAAGTGAAAACGGACAGCTACTAGTGTAGTATAATGGTAGTTTAACGGTATAATCTGTAAAGTGTTATTTGGTGCCTCATTTTAATAAGTCTTTTTGCCAGATACTAACATTATCCAGAAATACTTGTCTGTTTTTAATCACTTTCTGTAAAAACATTAATACACCAATTTTTTCTGCACAAGCAGAAAAAGTCTCAAAGGCCTTGAAACAACAGGAAAACAAAGATATGAGGCATGAAAACAGTCTTTACAGAGAAAAGAGGCATCAAAGCTTACATGGAGTCATGTCTGACGAGCTGTCCATTCTGCCTCAATGAATTCTCAGAGGCTAATCCGTCTCTCTTCAGATTCCCGCTGCTGCGTACCTAAGGATTTGAGTGACAGGGGTCAGACACTAGGCATACAGAGCCCTTTCTTAATTACATACAGGGATATACTACGTTATATAAATAAAAGGTGTTGTATAACCCTAGAGAGCAGGGCCGCCATCAGGGGGGGACAGGGAGTAGAGTTGTAGGGGGCCCGAGGGTAAGGGGGGCCCCGGCCACGCCACACTTTCTTGATTAGCCGGGCCCCCCTGCTTTCTGAGAGCTGCCGACTTCGGGTAAGCAGGGCAGGAGCACAAGGGGAGGTATCTTCTGTCCATTACTTCCCCTTATTGGTCACTGAGTTTAAGTCCCGGTTGAGCTGCTCAGGGATTGAATAGCTGAGGTTTGAACTTCTCCTCCAGCTCATCCAATCACCATGCAGCTTTACCAGGACTTGAAATTCTGTGACCAATAAGGGAAGAAAATGCTGTCACTGGAAGAAGATGCAGCCACCTGTGCTCCCCTCCTCCCTTCTGTAGTTGGCAGCTCACTGACAGCAGGTGGGCCACACTAATGAAGTAAGTGTAACATGGCAGGGCCCCCCTAAAGGTAACCCTTTGTGGTCCCTGTTGTGTGGTGGGGCCTGGGCACCACATTTTTTTTTAAACTTCTGGGGGGGGCAAATTTTTTACATGGACGTTTAAGGGGGGCCCTGGCCACCAATTTTCTTATAACGTGGGGGGGGGGGGGCTGGCCACCAATATTTTTTAATGGGGGCCCTGACCACAAATGTTTTTTTTAATGGGGGGCCCTGACCACAAATGTTTTTTTCAATGGGGGGGCCCAGACCACTAATATTTTTTTATTAACAAACGGGAACTATAGCCACCAATGTTTTTTTTAGTGTGCGGTGGACCTGTGGGGTGGGGAGAGGTGACCTGTAGGTGGGGCTTGTGGTGGGCACAGCCCAGGGAGCCCAGGACATTTTTTCGTATGGGGCCCTGCGGTTTCTGATGGCGGTGCTACTAGAGAGATGCATGGGGAGCTGGCATGCAGGTTGCTCGTGTATAAGCAATGAAATGATACACAGACCAAGTCACAGAGATAAAAGCGATTAAGTCTGCACGATGGGGGAGGTTACATCCCTTACATCGACTGTATCATATGCCATATTTTAGGCAAATACAAGGCTTTTTTTTTTTAATGAGAAAAAAGGAAAAGTTATCTGCCTCTTTGCTGTGTGGAGTGGCTGGTGCGGGTCCTTCCAAATCCAGAAAGTCTAGCGGCCTTTCACTCAGAGTGAGGACCCTCGGTGGGGTTTTCAGTGCAAGGGCCGCGATGTTAGCTCCAGGGATGAAATCCAAATTAGAAGGCCTTGAGAAGAGAGACTCCTCACTGTGACCTGTAAGCGGAGAGGTAACGAGGTCAGACTATTAGTAACGGCACAGACTGTTAGTAGAAATCTGATCTCTGTGTCGTGAATGCCATTTTATTGTATCACTTCTCTAACAAATGACTCTTCTATTAATGAATTTGCTGTCAGGGAATTATGTTCTGCCCAAATGCATGCGAATGCCCCAGGAAATCTAAATGTTATCAATGTCTCACCTGCTATCACAATCCTCTCAGGCACCTCCATAAATACTCCAGGAATGGGCATGTCTGGCTGAGTTTTTGGGTCGACTCCTGAGTTACTTGGAGCCACTTTAAGCTTCTCTGGGACCCTCATGCTCTGGCTGATCCCTTCTGTGTACTCTCTCTCATACTGCATGCGGTTTATCTCAGCCATCTCTGTGCTTGGGGGTGAGAAGCCTTTAATGTTCATCCTAAGGAGACAGTAGATCACAGTTTAGAAAGCAAAACTGAGTGCAGAGAATTGTGGAGTAGCAGTACAGTTTATGGTACAAGGAAGGCCCAGATATCATTTTCAGGAGTGGATGCAACATCAAGTCATACTTTCAATGCAGCGAGCACTGCTTATAATCCTGCTACAAGCACTTGTTCTACAGAAGCTGGATCATGAGTGCTTCAAGTTCCTACAGTACTATATCAAATCAGAGGCTGCCTTCTTGCTGCCTTATACATCTCCCACATCCCAGAGAATAGAAAGCTGCTGAGGAAGCCAGAAATTGTTCAACAACTATAGGGCTGCATGCAGATCATCCCTTCCCTATGCTAATATGGATTATGTCAGTGAAAGCTGTGTGTTAGTTATAAGATCACCTATAATCTGTTGTTAACTTTCTGGGTTGCTTTTTTAACAATTCGTTTTTATTAAATGTAAATGTGTACATATTATTACATTGTATAGCAAATGTGCAATTGCCTGTGGTACAACGTATTGATTGTAATTAACATTTCAACCCCAGTTAAAATAATAATGATACAAATAATAAAAAGAAAAGCAATAACCTTGCAGTGTAACCGATCACATTCTTCCATACGAGTAAATTTTTTCTATCGTTAATAAAACATCTTATCAACAGATTTCTAAGAACAAACGATGTCTATGTCATTCTACGCGAGAACCAGAGAAATGTTGGCAAACAAGTCCTAAGAGGGTTCAAAATCCACCCAGGACGCCCATATTTTATCAAATTTTTGCGGGCAGCCTCGTCTCATATACGTAAGCCTATAAAGAGAGATGGCTTTGTCAATCAGTGCTTCCCAAGTCACCAGCTTTGAGCCAGTAAAAGATTTCCAGTGGATTGCTATAGTTTTTTTTGCTTACATACACAGTAATATAATCAATGTTCTTTGAGCCCTTCTAGGTGAAAGATCCACAACCTGGTTAAGCAAGATTACCAAGGGGTCCAATGAGAGGATTAAGCCTGTCCTCTCTTGTATACTTTTCACCACTTTCCCCCAAAAGCGCTGTGCCCTAGAGCAGTTCCACACCAGGTGAAAGAGATCTGATGGAGAATATTGACATCTTGCCCAATCTCTGGATTCATTATGTGAGTGTAAGAAATGGGGTGTAAAATATGTACGATGGAGATATTTTAGCTAATTTAGTCTATCCCTGCTGCAAATAATCCCATCAAAGGTGGCCTCTAAAACATCTTCCCATTGTTCTGGGGAAAGATGTGGGATGTCTCACTGCCACTTGCTATACAGTTTGGGTAGTAGAGTGCTACCTGTTAGCAATAACCTATTGTAAAATGTTGTGAGGGGTTTCTTAAGATCCTCTGTGTGTCCTAGGAGTTCAAGTGCTCTTGGAGAGATGTCAATAGGATGGGCTCCAAACTGGGTCCCCACTGCATGTCGCAATTTCAGATATCTGAAGAGCATGTTATTGGGGAGGGAGAAAGAGTGCCTAAAGGTGGCCATACACGGAGAGATCCGCTCGTTTGGCGACATCTCTCTCCGATATGCCCACCTTGAGGTGGGCAATATCGGGTTGATCCGTTCGTGGGCCCTAGGATCCTAAGGAATGGGAACGGGCGGTCGGTTTGCGGGACCGCATCAACAAACAGATGCGACGGGATTGTTTGTCCCATCCGATCGAGATCTGGCCACTCTGGCCAATAAGCTGTCGACTCAGTCTGTCTGCAGCTTTTATCGACCCGTGTATGGCCGCCTTTAGCTCTGGAAAAGTTAGGAGAGTGCCTTCTGGCATAATATCCGAGATATATTTGATATTGTAGCTCGCCCATAACTGAGGATCTGGAATAGTCTTAAACTGTTGGAGCTTGGGATTACACCATAGGGGAGTATACTGCTGGGATTTGGGAAATGGTTTACATGCCATTTTCCAGGCTCCAACTATGGCTTTCATTTGTGGGGTAACCCTCTCAGCAGAAGCCGTACCCCGGTACAAATCCCCTCCTGGGATCCCACAATTTGTGCCTCCAGCATAGTAGCTACATTAGTAGGCGAAGGCGACATCCATCTCCATGCCACTACCATCTGTGCTGCTAAATAATATATATAGAGATTTGGCACTGCCAGCCCCCCTCTGGTAGTTGGTAGCTGCAGAGTTTGCAATGAAATCCTGGGCTGCTCTGCATTCCAAAATAAGGTTAACATAAGACCCTTAATCTTGTTGAAGGCGGAGTGGGGAATCACTATAGGGGACTGGCGGAAGACGTACGTCAATTTCGGGAGAACTACCATTTTAAATAAATTGATTCTTCCTGCAAGGGTAAGCGGAAGACATTTCCAATTCTCGATTCTAATACCCAAGTATTCTAAAATGGGACTAACATTCAGCTCCGTAAACTTCGCCAAGTCCAAATGAATCCAGATCCCCAGATATTTAAACTTATCTACCCACATCAACTACACCGTCTGGTTAGGCTGATTGGGGGTCTATTGGGAAGATTACAGATTTTGTCCAGTTTATTTTAAGACCAGAGAAAGCCATATGGTTATTAATAATGTCTAAGGCATTCTTTAAAGATTGGTCTGGGTCTGCTAGATATAAAAGATTATCATCTGCATATAGGGAGATCAGTTCTGTCCTATTGCCCAGTTGCAGTCCCTTTACTCCCTTTGCGGCTTTTATACGGCACGCCAATGGTTCCATCGCCAGGGAAAATAGCAAAGGCGACAACGGCATCCCTGTCTGGTACCCCTAACTATTGAGAAAAAGTTGGAGAGTTTGGAAATAGTGCGGACCTTTGCTATTGGAAGGTTATATAGCGCCCGGACCCAAGATAGAAATGTTTGGTTAATGCACATTTTCCTCAAAGTAGCCCATAAATATTCCCACTCTACAGAGACAAAAGCTTTTTCGTTATTAATTGAGACCACTATTCTACTACCATTGTTATCGTGTGTGACAGAAAGATTTGTGAAAAGCCGTCTGAGATTGGTATCAGTCAGATTGGTATCAGTTGGAGGAGATATCACCTCCTCCAAATGTTGGGACAGTCTCATGGCAAGCACTTTTGCCAAAATCTTTGCATCGACATTAATGAGGGATATGGGCCTATATGAGGCACAGCTTAGTGAAAGTTTCCCTGATTTGGGTATAAGAACTATTAGGGTAGGGACACACTGGGCGATTTGGGGAGATTTAGTCGCCTGGCGACTAATCGCCGCGACTTTCCACGACCAATCTTCCCCGAATGCCTCCCCTCACTCTGCGCCTGGATAAAATGAAAAATCGCCTGCGCTAATCACACGCGGCGATTTGTTTTCCGAAGTCGCCCGAAGTTTCCTCGTGAGGCAACTTCGGGCGATTTCGGAAAACGAATCGCCGTGTGTGATTAGCGCCGGCGACTTTTCATTTTATCCAGGCGCAGAGTGAGGGGAGGCATTCGGGGAGAAAAGTCGCTGCGATTAGTCGCCAGGCGACTAAATCTCCCCAAATCGCCCAGTGTGTCCCTGGTCTTAAGGTTTCTCTCATGGACTTTGGGAGGGGGTCCCGTTTGGTTATTCCATTATATAACTTAGCTAAAGTGGGTGCTAATTTTTTGGCATGCCTTTTGTACCATTCCGCCGGTATCCCATCTAAACCCGGTATTTTCCCTGCGGAGAGAGCTGAGATGGCCAATTACATCTCCGATGGAGTAATTTCCTGCGCTAGCTGTTGGGAGATTTGGTCCGGGAGTACAGAAAGTTGTATAGACTCGAGGTATTGGTGGAGTTCTTCTGGGGCGACTGAAAGCTTAGAGGTGTATAGAAAAAGTTTTGAAAGCCTCATTTATGCCCTCCGGAGAGGAAACAAGCTCCCCACTAGGTAGCTTGATGGCCGGGATGGAGGTGGTTACCGACTCATCCCTAGAGAGATTTGCTAAAAGCTTATCAGTTTTATCACCATGTTCAAACACATTTGTTTTTTGCAGGAGAATATTCTTCTTAGTGAGTTCTATTTGCGCCAAGTTAAGAGCTTCCTGACACTGTTGTCATCCCCACTTTATCTCATCTGTAGGCTCGGACACATGTCTAGCTTCTGCTTCTATCACCTTGTCACTTTTTTGGGAGATATCGGCTGCTGCATTACGATTGTGTGCTTTAATATGACTTATAAACTCTCTTCTAATGTATGCTTTAAGCGCATCCCAGTAGTTGCCCATAGATGTCTCCCCCAGATTAATGGCCAAGTATGTGTCTATACAGTTCTGAATAAGTTCCCCCAAATCCTGGTGATTTGCCCGGGACGGGCTCAGCCTCCATACTCTATCAGATGGCGTATTCGATGTCACCATAGTAACTAGCATTGGGGAATGGTCTGATATGCCTCTAGTTAATATTTCAACATTTTGTATCAGTTTGGCAGCCTCCCCACATCCTAAAGCCAAGTCTATCCTGGACAGGGCATTATGTCCAGCCGAGTAACATGTATATTGTTTAACCCCGGGGTTGCGCTCCCTCCACAAATCATGCAAACTAAAAGTCGAGAGCCATCTAACAAAGGCAGGGGTATTAACTTTCTGGTTTCCAGACTTCATGTAATGGTCATTTAAAGTGATATTGACACTAAAATTTTATTTTCAAAATATTCATCTACATTAAAATTTACCTGTAGGTCATGTTGATTGTTTTTCACTGATAGTTCTGCTTTTGTAAGTAATTGTTACTTGAGGTTCCTTAACTTGACTGTTTTGCCAACCTGACTGCCCCTCCTCTAACGGACTCCTGCTACACAATTATGGCAGCCTCTTCATAGAGGAACATGGGGATACAAAAAAGGTAATGTAAAAGCACCTGACAAATACTTTTAGGGCAAAATTATAAATCTTATGCAAAGACAATATTATGAAAGATATAAAAATAAGTTTATTTTCTGGTGTCAGTATCTCTTTAAAATATGTGCATAGTATGGGCATATAAACATATGTATTTTGTGCATGCTGGGAATCCAACAACAGCTGAATGTCTGTGAGCTATGCGTGTGTTTGCGCAGTTATAATCTCATTTCATATGTAGGTTATGTATGTATGGGAGTATAAATTTGTGCATGCTTTGTATATACAGTACTGCAGACAAATACAAATAAAGCTACGCTCTCTTGAGTTTTTTTTTCAGCTATGATAATATAACAGAAAACCCCTTTGTGTACTTGTTCCAGTGGGGTCTGTGCTTTTAACAGGGGATCAAGTAGGAGGTTTAGCCTAAAGGCAGGTTAGGGTGAGGTCACATTCCTTCTTCTTAAAGTGGTTGTTCAATTTTATATAAACTTTCAGCATGGTGTAGAGTGATATTCTTGTTGCTAAGGTCCACGTTACCCTAGCAACCATGCATTCATTTGAAGAGACTGGAATATAAATAGGAGAGGGCCTGAAGAGAACGAGGGAGTAATAAAAAGTAGCAATAAAAATAAATCAATCGATCCCCCATTTGAAATTTGGAAAGAGTCAGAAGGTGGCTGCAAATACAACAAAAACTATAAAAAATGAAGAACAATTGAAAGGTTGCTTAGAATTATCCATTCTAGAATATACTAAAGGTTAACTTAAAGGTGAACTGCCCCTTTGAACTGGTGATAGCCAAGGGCTGAGTGGCACCCCGTGCTGGTCGGGCATACATAACAGCCCTATGGACATGTGTAGGCCCACACTGGCAATCTACAGATTTTAATAGAGGCCAGGTCTTGGCCATGCAGTTGATGTCGGTGTGGGGCAGAGGTCTGGTTGGTAGGACTAACGGCAAAAGGCCCTGGGTAGCTTTTCTTGACTGCACATGGTTCTGGTACCTGCGGGTGCATACGCATTGATGCAGTAAACTAAGCTTAATAACAATGGAATGTGAGGATCTCCCCATTAATTTACAAATTTGCTTGTGCACAAAACCTTTTATTATCAATATAGGTCAACCCGCCACTTACAGCTGGAATTACCATTTTATTTGTTTAAAAGAGAACTAAAGCTTAACTAAAGAAGTAGCTAGAAATGTTCCAATGTATAAACTCAAAACGGAGGACAAAAGGACAATATGCAGGATAACTGCCAATGTGCAATTGTATTGCTATCCACACAACATGTTTCGGGCATCACAGGCCCTTTTTCAAATGCAGAGCAAATAGCTAGAAATGTTGTACATTATGTTTTGAGCTTCTGTACCAAGGCAACCACAGCCCTTTAGCATTAAAAATCTGTCTCCAAAGATGCCCCAGTAGCTCCCCATCTTCTTTTCTGCTGATTCATTGCACATGCTCTGTGCTGCTGTCACTTACTGAGCTTAGGGACCCACTCACAATATACAGTACACATAGAATAGAAATGTCACAATATAAGGCTGATTAGTAATTAATACAGATAATTATTACATGGCAGCACAGAAACCAGTGCAATTAGATTTAGATTTTAATAATCAGCCCTGGAGCATCAGCTTATATTACATGCCAACCTCATTTTCTGCTGGATAATTTGTGACAACCCCTAAGCTTAGCTTCTCAACAGCTGCTCAGAGCCCACTGAGCATGTGAGTGTCACAGACACTTTCCAAGATGGTGACCCCCTGTGAAAAGTCCTGGATCATTGCTGCTATTGAAAAGCTGAAACTTTAGGCTGCAGCAATAAGTTCAGTATATAAAATATGGCATTTTTAGCTATATTCATTTTCAGGGTTAGTTCTCCTTTAAAAACAACTAGTGGGGTATATCATTGCTAAAACATTCTCATCTCTGTCATACAATCAGATCTGGAATTAAGGTGGCCATACACGGGCCAATAAAAAGTGCCGACAGACCAAGTCGACAGCTTATTGGCCCGTGTATGGGGCCCTCCGACGGGCTTTCCTGATCGATATCTGGCCGAAAGTCGGACAGATGTCGATCGGATGGGACTAAAAATACCATTGGATCGCGGTCGCATCTGTTCATTGATGCGGTCCCACTATCCGACCGCGGTTACCCATCGTTAGGATCCAATCGTTGGGCCCTACAGCCCACGATCGGTTCAGCCCGATATTGCCCACCTCAAGATGGGCATATCGGGGAGAGATCCCCTCGTTTGGCGACATCGCCAAACGAGCGGATCTCTCCGTGTATGGCCATCTTTAGAGAGGTGGCCCTAGCCATGAGGATAGGTTGGGGCCAACATCTTTGGATAGATTTCTGGGGTTAGAAGATATTTGGGGATAGATATGTGGGGATAGATATGTGGGGATAGAAGATATTTGGGGATAGAAGATATTTGGGGATAGAAGATATTTGGGGATAGAAGATATCTGAGGATAGATATGTGGGGGATAGATATGTGGGGATAGATATTTGGGGATAGAAGATATTTGGGGATAGAAGATAATTGGGGATAGAAGATATTTGGGGATAGATATGTGGGGATAGATATGTGGGGGATAAATATGTGGGGGATAGATATGTGGGGGATAGATATGTGGGGATAGATATTTGGGGATAGAAGATATTTGGGGATAGATATGTGGGGGATAGATATGTGGGGATAGATATGTGGGGATAGAAGATATTTGGGGATAGAAGATATCTGAGGATAGATATGTGGGGATAGATATTTGGGGATAGAAGATATTTGGGGATAGAAGATATTTGGGGATAGATATGCTAAATCATGGATGTCCAGCTGCTGCAACTCCAGTTGTTGTTGAGCTACAACGTCAGACAGAGCTGGGGGGCTGCAGATTGGACAGTGCTGGTGTGACTGCTTCCCATGATACCAGTGGTTACACATTATAGTCTATGGTCTCAGCAACAGGAAGAGTTGGAACATCATTACGAGAGACAACCATTCTATCATCTCGCAGTAGCTGAGGGCTATTATAAGCGACTGACAGCGACTCGGGATAAATAAATATAACGAATAAGGATACATACAATGTACGCTCTTCAACCAGATCGTCCTTTCAGCCGTGTGCAATCTTCTAAGTCTGAGCCTACCCGGCTGCCATATGCCGGAAGCGGCTCTCTAGCTCTCCGCAGCTAACATTGAAAGCGGAAGTCCGGAATAGCGAAAAGGCCGAGTCGCTGACGTCAAGTGATGGTTGTCCCGTCTTACATAGCGACTGGGCTGGGGTGCGGGCGTGACAGGCCAAGGGATCATCGTATTAACATATATAATCTAGGTAGTATATAGTAAAGAGCTTTGCCCTTTTGTTTGTTGGAAGGTGTAGATGACAGCAGAACATCCAATGAAACCAAAAGTGAAAGGAGGTTTCACTATCAGCATAGGAAGGGGTTCTTTACTGTAAGCACTACAACATGTGGCACAAATCTGCTCTCCTGGGTGATAAAATATGGGTCAAGAAATTGACACTCAAAAATGCTGACTGTTGCCCCGATGGTTTCTTCAAGGAAAGTCCTGGCCAGAAGCTCATCCCCCTGTCTCCTTGTACAATTCAAAGCTTTTGTTGAGTCCTAACAAGACTTTGTGAGAAGGAGGTAATGGAAGAAAAAATTCAACTTCTGTTACTGGTCTAGTAACTTCTCAAGTCCCACCCAAACTTTATACCCATGATCCTCCTCACCTGTCCCCCGAGACCAAGGTGAGGGTTATGGGGTCTGCTCCCCAATAGTTACACTTTTGTAGGGCAGACCCTGTGAATGTCAAATCTACTTACAGATCGGGAATATTTATTTTTTGTAACCGGTTACTGTAACGATAAATCCTTAAAGGGCCGGTTGAATATCGTTGATTGTTTCTAAGCAGGGACTGCCCCGGGGAGCTGCAAGACGTGATGTTATCTCTTCAACCTCAGAAACCTCATGAATGAATCGAGCGTGGACGGAAAGTGCAGGATACGAGGAAGAGATAAGCGTATCAGTAGCCAGAATGAGATGGCACGACACTGTCTGTCTCAGATCATTTCCCTGAAATCTTCATTTTCATCTTGTTCTCTGAATTTCTCTGAGTACTGAATATATATATGTATAGAAATAGGTACTACTCCAAAATAATTAATAATTCAAAAACAAATACTGAAGTTAATCATAGAGAATATTCTCACAATTCACCCCAGTCCTAGGGTGTAGGTCCAAGACAACATTTCAAAAGAAAGGTGTGATTATCTCCAACAATAATGCATCAATCAGTTAAAAAATTTAAAAATGTATTAGGACATAAGAGCAAGACCTAATGCGTTTCGTGCCTGCTGGGGCACTTACTCATAGGCTAAGAAATTTCTCAATTTTTTAACTGATTGATTCATTATTGTTGGAGATCCTCACACCTTTCTTTTGAAAAGGGGGTACATTATCCCTTATAATAAATGAGTGATACTCAGAGTTCCCTGTATAACTCAGCCTGCAGCTGTTGGCATGTTACATTAGGTGGCAAAGAACCAATTTTACTTGCCCCTTCTTCTCAGAAACAGGGGTGCTTTTGAAGCGGAATTTGCATTTTACAAATTCTTCACAAACTGCCTGCAGCCTTGTGCCTTTATATGGTCACAGAACAACCCCTCAGTGACTTCAATATCCTTATCATTTACAGTAGGGGGTACATTATCCCTTATAATACATGAGTGATACTCAGAGTTCCCTGTATAACTCAGCCTGCAGCCTTGTGCCTTTATATGGTCACAGAACCCCTCAGTGACTTCTAATATCCTTATCATTTACAGTAGGGGGTACATTATCCCTTATAATACATGAGTGATACTGAGAGTTCCCTGTATAACTCAGCCTGCAGCTGTTGGCATGTTACATTAGGTGGCAAAGAACCAATTTTACTTGCCCCTTCTTCTCAGCAACAGGGGTGCTTTTGAAGCGGAATTTGCATTTTACAAATTCTTCACAAACGTACTGAATTGTTTTGTAGCACGGTGTTTATTCACACATGTGGCCAGTTACACAGGTTCCTTAAAATATAATATAACAAACATCACAACTGGGCAACATATGAGGTTCGGTGGTGTCTGTACTGCTGAATGTGCAGGTGAAACCACACACCTTTATAATTCAGAGGCAAAGCAGGAAGTATAGATAAATCTCATGTATAGGGCGTATCTCTCATTTCACATGCCTGAATTATACAGACAGTTCCTCTGTGAACATTCCTGCTTTGCATTTGTGCATTTGTAAATATAAACGGGTGCGGGAATATTTCTTTATTTCTTTCAAAGACTGGGCTTTCCTCTATTCAGTGAGTCTACTAGACATGGAACAATAACAACGTCTCGCCTTTCTATCAGCGCAGCTAATGTTACCGGGGCTGCTACCATTTCAATTAACCTTAGTTTGATGTAGAGAGTGATATTCTATGACAAATTTCAACTGGTTTCTATTTTTTATTTTTATTTTTTTTAGTTATTAAGCTTTTAATTTAGCAGCTCTTTGCAGTTTCAGAAAGCGACAAATTGCCTCTTCTTCGGCCGACTAACCTCCCTGCAATGCCTTCCCGCCAGCTAGAATGTAAAACGCCAGCTAGAATGTAAAACGCCAGCTAGAATGTAAACTGCCAGCTAGAATGTAAAACGCAGCTAGAATGTAAATCGCCAGCGGGAAGGCTCTCAGAGTGCTTCATTTTCCAAAATCGCCCGACGTTGCCTTGTGAGGCAACTTTGGAAAACGAAGCACTCTGAGTGCCTTCCCGCTGGCGATTTACATTCTAGCTGGCGTTTTACATTCTAGCTGGCGGGAAGGCATTGCAGGGAGGTAAGTCGGCCGAAGAAGAGGCAATTTGTCGCTGGGCAACTAAATCTCCCAGAATCTCCACGTGTCTCTGCCCTAAAAGATCAAGTTGGTAGCTTATTGTACATGTATGTGGCCAAGCAAAAGGCCTGTCTGACAATATCTGGCTAGGGTTGCCACGCGGCTGGTAAAACACCTGCCAAGGCCTGGGCCGGTATTACAAATTTACAGACAATGTAGCTGCTGGTAAATTTGTAATACACCTAACAAAAGGCCTGCCCCCAGTCTGGTCAAAACTTACCTTTTTGCCAGCTTCTGGCCAATCACGCACCGCGGCTCCACCCCTTTGATGTCACGGCCCACCCCATTTGTTCCCGCCCCCTCCACTGGCTGGTGGAAATTTTATTAAAAGGTGGCAACCCTATATCTTCCCCAGGATCAGCCAGATACTGTATGTAGGTTTAACAATTCCATTGGGCAGGGACTTTATTGGGGTCTCCCCTGACTGGTCTGCATAGCCCAATATAATGAGTGGCCAATTCTGATCATTTACTTTTTGCCAATCTCACTAAACGAGCGAAATCAGATGTCTTTGTGTGTGTTTGTAACTGTTGTTTTTATAACATTCATTTATCAAAGAATAACATTTGGCTTAGGTTGTGAAATATTAAGAGAGGGAGAGGATGGGGAGCCTGGGATGGAAATAGAGAAGAGGTTAAGTTTATGTGAGAAGTTGGGGTGGTTGTCTTATTCAGAGAAGAGTGGCTTCTTGTTATGTCTACAATATCCCTTCATTTTTTAATTCTAGGAATGATTGACTGTGGTGTTCCGTATTTCAGTAGAATTAGTACAGGTATGGGAGATGGCCATCCTGGAATTTGGAGCTTTCTGGATAATGGGTTCTGGATAATGAATCTTATACCTATATACAATACCCAGGTTTCAAAAGGAACCAAAGCATTTACAAATTAAAAAAAAAAAAGATCAATACTCCCACTGTCAACTCAGCCCTTTATCAAGTGTAACAACATAACTCCCACTGTCAATTCAACAGAACATGCTCCTTGTGTGCAGGGAGCCCAAATATTTTTTGTTCGGATCTGGGATATAGTCAGAGCACTTTTTGAAGTAGCTTTGAAAGTAAACTCAACAAATGAAAAGACATTTTTAATTTTTGGAGTTAAAGCGATGGTTCACCTTTAAATTCACTTTTGAGTTGATGTAGACGTTTGTATTCTAATGGGTTTGGTTGTTTTATGGTTTTTGAATTATTTAGCTTTTTGTTCAGCAACTCTACAGTGTGGAATTTATGCAGCTTCTTGGTTGCTAGGGTTCAGTTTACCATAGCAACCAAGGAGTGGTTTTAATGATAGACAGAAAGATGAATAGGGAAGGACTGTAATAAATGATAAAAAGTAGCAATAAAACTGTAGCCTCATAGAGCAATAGTTCTTGGCTGCTGGGGTCACTGACCCCCTTCTGAAAGCTAGAAAGAGGCAGAAGAAGAAGACATATTCAAAAACTATAAAAACAATTAGGAACAATTAAAAAGTTGTTTTAAACCAGGACATTCTATGACATACTAAATGTTAACTAAACTTAAAGGGGTTGTTCACCTTTGAGATAAATTTTAGTATGATCTAGATAGTGATATGCTGAGACAATTTGCAGTTGGTTTTCATTTCTTATTATTTGTGGTTTTTGAGTTTTTTTTTTTTTAGTCAGCAGCTCTCCAGTTTGCAATTTCAGCAATCTGGTTGCTAGGGTCCAAATTACACTAGCAACCATGCACTGATTTGAATAAGAGACTGGAATATGAATAGGAGAGGGCCTGAATAGAAAGATGAGGAATGCCAAGTAGCAATAGCAATACATTTGTAGCCTTACAGAGCATTTGTTTTTTAGAAGGGGTCAGCGACGCCCAAATCAGAGTCATAAGAAGTAAGGAAATAACTATAAAACTATAAAAAATAAATAACGAAGACCAATTGAAAAGTTGCTTAGAATTAGCCATTCTAAAAGTTATCTTAAAGCTGAACCACCGCTTTAAGGTGAACAACATTAAATGTAAAAGGGACGGTTATGTTTTTCCCCTCCACTAGGTGTCAGCATGAGGCAACAATATTAATACTGTAACTATTGGCACTAGAGATTTGTTAGTATAAATTGCTCTCTTTTACTAGCGCTCACATTACATTAAGATTGGCTTACTCATTTCACTTAATAACTAATAGGTTTAAGATGATTATCCAGCTATTTACAGCTCATTTATAGCATTTACCAGTGAGCCCCAAGTAAACAGCAGTGAATCTCTTTAAAAGCTGAGCAAATGTGTTTATACAATCGATCCACTGGTTTGAACTATAAGCATTTAAGGAACTACAGTTCTACGAGCAAAGACCGTGACAATGCAGTCAATGCAGTAAGATTTTTCTCTGGAATTTAGGGGAGAATGAAGAGTTTAGAATGAGGTTTGTGACCGATAATGATTAAAAAAAAACCCAACCAACCCCCCAGCACCTAGGGTTGCCACCTGGCCGGCATTTTACTGGCCTGGCCGGTAAAAATCACCTCCTTTATTTCATCACTCGGCTTCCCCTCCAGCAAGACCATTGCTTTCTTCTCCAGCATTCTCACTGCTTAGTCCCAGGGCCCAGTGCTCAGTAACCTCCATGCAGCTGCCCTAGCCATTGCATTAGTTCTCTTACCCGCCTTCTTTCCTTTATTACCATCAAGCAAAACCAAATGGCACTCACACATCTCAGCAACATGTCATATTTGTGATGCTTTATTAAGATCTCAGCAAACCCCTTCTCCATATGCTCTTGGTTTTGCTTGGTTCCATATCCACACCGTTCTTCTATATCAGCAGAAGCACAGAGAACCACTTCCATATTTATTCATCTATACAGCTACATACAGTACATGGATTATTTGTAGTTCTTTCCTTTATACCAATCAAATTCTTTCTCTCATATGTTCCTATATCCATGATATCTGCTCCTAGTCTCCCTTCACTCCATTGTATTTACTTTGCCCACTTCCCTTCTATAATAAACATCTACTTCCAATCGCATTTCAATTATATAACCCATATATATATATATAATTATATATACATAAATATATAACCCATATGCAGGTATGGGATCCATTATCCAAAAACCCATTATTCAGAACATTCCCGAATTACATAAAAGCCATCTCCCATAGACTCCATTTTGGTCTAGTGATTGTACGTTTTCAAAATGATTTCCTTTTTCTCTGTAATAATAAAACAGTGCCTTGTACTTGATCCCAACTAAGCTAAATAAATCCATATTGGTGGCAATATAATCCAATTGGGTTTAGTTTATGTTTACAATATTTCTAGCACACATAAAGTATGGAGTGCCATATACCTGTTTTATAATTTCTGGACTTGTATGTATTATCTGCATTTAGTCTATTCTTTACCATGATGGGGTTTTATAAATATGAATGCCAATACCAGTTATCCAGAATGCTTGAGACCTTGGCTTTTCCGGGTAATGGATCTTTCCGTAATTTGGATCTTCATAACTTAAGTCTACTAGAAAATCAAGAAAACATTAAATAAACCCAATAGACTGGTTTTGCTTCCAACAAGGATTAATTATATTTTAGTTGGGCTCAAGTACAAGGTACAGGTATGGGACCTGTTATCCAGAATGCTTGGGACCTTGGGTTTTCTATGTAGTGGATCTTTCCATAATTTGGATCTTCATACCTTAAGTCTACTAGAAAATCATGTAAACATTACATAAACCCAATAGGCTGTTTTTGCTTCCAATAAGGATTAATAATATCTTAGTTGGGATCAAGTACAAGGTACTGTTTTATTATTACAGAGAAAAAGGGAATCGTTTTAAAAAATTTACATTATTTGGATAAAATGGCGTCTATAGGAGGCAGACTTTCCATTATTGAAGCTTTCTGGATGATGGGTTTCCAGATAGTGGATCTCATACCTGTACTTTGAACCCAGCAAAAAGGTATTAACATATACCGGTGAAACTAACATAGAGGTTTCTACTGGGAGCAGTACCCTGGGCATCTTTGAATAATCACATGAATGAATAGAGAGCAGGGCAGGTTGAATGTGGACACAAGGTTATATAGTCAATGAGCGCATGATATTTATCTTGGCTCCAGTTGTGGGTGTTTGCTGATTTGTGGGGCTTTATGGAAAGGAAAACATTTTTTTGATGCCGTCATTTTTATTTCCTCGAGCGTCTAAGACAACTGTTTATGGCAGCCTGATAGAGTAGAGGGGTGATGGCTGATTTTGAAAATGCAAATTATAGAAAGCAATGAAAGAGAACGTTCTAACACGTCTTCCCAGCAAGCGTGCAAGGGGTGCAGGTTTCCATGGCAACCAGAGCAGCATGAAAATGCTCATTTGCAGCGGAGCAGGGAAATGCAGTTCCGGGCCTCTCTCTGATTAAGTGCAATTGTCACACACCAGACTCAGATCTAAATCATCCTGTCATTCTTGTGTGATGGGCAAAAGAGCCGCATCTATTTCTGTGAGAATCTCAATGTTCTGCTATGACTCTGCAGCCCAATAATAATCCATTGATCCTACAGTACAAAAAAGAGTAGTGATAACCAGCAGTGCAGGATTTACTACCCCCTGCCCTGTAAGAGGCACTGTACAGGTATGGGATCTGTTATCCGGAAACCTGTTATCCAGAAAGCTCCAATTTACAGAAAGGCCATCTCCCATAAACTCCATTTTATCCAAATAATCAATTTTTTTAAAAAAATGATTTCCTTTTTCTCTGTAATAATAAAACAGTAGCTTGTACTTGATCCAAACTAAGATATAATTAATCCTTATTGGAAGCAAAATCAGCCTATTGGGTTTATTTAATGTTTACATAATTTTCTAGTAGACTTAAGGTATGAAGATCTGAATTACAGAATGATCCATTAACTGGAAAACCCCAGGTCCTGAGCATTCCGGGTAACAGGTCCCATACCAGTACTTTTGTAAATAGCACAGTATATTCCTGTATGCTGATTTTTTTTCAAGAATATTTTGTATTGTTTTACCAATAGTTTACAGTTTCATATGGTGTATACATACAATGATTCTGACAATATTTCCGTTTACCTATGTATGAACACATAACACTATTTTGTTTAAATATCAGAGCACACTGCTGTTCACTCTGGAAGGGATTCTGGAAAACCAATTCCAACTGTAAAACATATGTAGTGATAACATAAAATAGAAAAAGAAATAGAAACAAAATGAAAAAAGAGGAAAAACTAACTAGAAAAAAAAGAACTAGAAAGTGGTCTGACTCACAATTTCTAAGCCTCTATAAATGATCAGTTTGTAAAGGTCCCTATTCTATTTCCCAGTAGTTACAGTGATAATAAATGAGAGGGGAGGGTCCCTCTATATCTATAGTCTATCCGGGGTTGCCACACTTTTAGAAATGAGGGCTATTTATCCAATGCAATGTTGGACAATTTTTCATTTACAAATATCCAGTCGCTTTTGGGCTTCAGTATATTAAAATTTATGAATAGGGACTTCCAAGATCTCGCTAAGACTTGTCTAGCAGCTAAGGGGCAAATTCCCTAAGCGGCGAAAATTCGCCAGTGACGGCTTTGCAGCCATCGAAAAACTTCGCTAGGCGTAATTTCACTGGGACAACGCCAATTCTCTAAAGTGCGAAGTTGCGTCAAGGCCGCCGAATGCTGGCGAATTTTCGTTGGCATTACTTCGGCAATCAAAGCGAAGATGTGCTAGTGTTGCCTAATTTGCATATGGCGGGAACTGATAAAGTTACATGGATGTATATGTTGCAGAAAATACATTATATTAAAAAGTCAGGGAACCTTAATAAAGAAAATAGAGTTATAATGCCCTACACATGAGCCCAGTGCGTAGTTTATGTTCCATATTTTTATGTTCCTTATGTTTAGAAAATGTATGGGGGAACCCGGTTACTTTTACGGACCTTTGCAGGCTATCACTCTGAAAAAAGGAAAAGACGCCAGTGTTTTTTGGGACTTAGAAGCATTTTGCACTAAAAGTTGAGGAAGTCCTATGCCCTCCATTGCACTTCGCCTGGTCTGAGCTGGCGAAGTAAAACCTGCATCCTAGTGAATTTGCGGAGTTACATCTGTTCGCCAGAGCGAAAATTCGCCTTGCATTAGAGTTCGAATCAACAATATCGTCTATCTCCTTCGCTAGCGAAGTAACGCCTGCGCCCGTTAGGGAATCGGCGTAGTTACGAAAATGACGTCACGCTGGTGAATTTTCACTATCATTAGTCACCCCGCCCATTAGAGAATCTGCACCTAAGAATATGTGGTTGATTAACTTTTTTTGTGCCCTTGTGTTTTGTGGTGGTGCTTCGTAAGGATTTTTTTGTAAGTTCACCTTCAGTACTGCACAAACCAGGTTATATACACGTAACCAATATGTAGATGCTATGGGGCAATCCCACCATATGTGGGCCCTGTTTGCTGATTTTTTAAAACAAGTTCTGGATCCCCCATCTCACAGGAGCAACTGGAAGCCTCTAGCCCTTGTGCCCAGTATATACCCACTATACAAATGAAACATCTGCATGACCATGGATCCCTGATCAGACAACTTTTGTTTTGTTAAGAAAAGTGTCAAGAGCTTTATTATACCCTAGTTCTACTGAATGCACTGAATAAGATAATCACAGGGAAATTGACTTCTTGGGATACTGTATCTCACAAGGGAAGGTGGGAGATCTTATAGACTCTACTAGATATTCAGCATTTAGCTCAACAGCACAAACTCACAGTAAAATTTCCAGTGACCGACCTTTACCTAGAGAGAAGCTTTAGAAATGTTACAAGCCTTCCTTGAATGTCGATCCTTTGGTCAAAGCCCCCTCCCACACCTTAAAACAAGGTTACAGATATAGGAAAAAATTGGAGTATCAGGCATTCAAACCATAGTTCTAGGAGGGCAAATACTGCAGGGGTTCACCCTAAATCTCACTCTAGTTGACCTTCAAAGTGGGTTTTCAGATGGATCTAGGAGACCAAAGAGACATTCTCTTCAAATCTCACCCTAACTGACCGTCAAGTTGAGTTTTCAGGTGGATCTAGGAGAGAAAAGTGACATTCTCCCCTCATCTCAACCCAATTGACTTTCAAGGTGGGTTTTCAGGTGGATCTAGGATAGAAAAGAGACAGTACCCCCGAATCGCAACCCAATTGACCTTCAAGGTGGGTTTTCATGTGGATGTAGGAGAGGAAATAGACATTCTCCCTAAAGCTCACCTTAACTGGCCTTCAAGGTGGGTTTTCAGGTGGATGTAGGAGAGCAAATAGACATTCTCACCAAATCTACCCCCAAATGACCTTTAGGGTGGGTTTTCTGTTGGATCTAGCAGAACAAAGACATTCTCACCCTAGCTGACCTTTAGGCTGAGTTTTCTGTTGGATCTAGCAGAACAAAGACATTCTCACCCTAGCTGACCTTCAGGCTGGGTTTCTGTTGAATCTAGGGGAACAAATAGACATTCTCACCAAATGCTTCTTCCAATGCTTCTTCCATCAAATGCTAAGCCCAAACCTTTTTGAGTTTGGCCCTTTTTTGTGGTTCAGCACTTGTTGGGGCCTCGGTAGCTCACAACAACTACATAAAACACACTGGGCACATGTACATTGCTTGTAAAAAGAACACACAAAGGTACATTTTCAACCATTTTCAAAAAATCAGTAGTGACACTGGTTATGCTTGCCTTAACCAAGGATTTGGCACCATTTCTGCTGTTGAACTAAAAGAGAATTAAAGGGAAGTTTATGATAAATCCTATGATAAGCCAGAGATAATATACAATTTACAGAAACCTCAAGATCTATCCATATCTCTATTTGAGTCCCTGCCATGGATCACAACTGGTATTTTGGGGTCAATATAAAGCTGGATTGCTCTAAATGCAACAGATTTCTCTCTGGTTATGTAGAGAGTGGATGTGAGTGGAGTTCTTCTAGGCGAGGGCAATAAGAAAGGCCACACATGATTTAGCTGCTCCCATCAGTTAACATTCATTGTACTAAGAAAGAGATATATAATCTAATAGGAAAGTCATTATAATGATCCTACATTTCTGGTCCATCCGGGTGATATGGAATGAGTAGGTGCCAAAGTCAGTGATTTGTATGTTGGGTCTCACAGATTTGGTAACTCATCATTTATCCTATATATAGCATGTACATTGTTTTTTTTAGACAAGTCAGTGGGGAAGAGCAATTGTGAGATATTCCATGTGGGAAATAGTCACGTATCATAGGGAAATGCTGGGAGTCTTGTAACTTTATCTCCCTCCCCCACTCTCAAGGGCCTGGGACAGTGAGCAGAATTTGCTTTATATCAGCCTACGCTTCATACGTCACCGCATGGAACCAGCTGCAGCACAGCCTGCGGAAATAGCGACACTCTCATACGCCCGGCCCATATCACAGGCAGCACTCGCATATTTCATATTTCCATTCCCACCTATACGCCTTTCCGGTAACAAATACTGTCGCTCCTTGCTAGTATTTGGGGGGTGGGGCAGTGTTTGATCAGCAATATACCGAGTGGAAGTGCAACAGCTGAAGTTTTTGTAGGATCCTACAAGATCTGATCCCCACAGCTGTAATGTACATCTATCTACATCCAACCAGGGCTGTGAAATAGGTACAGAAATCCTATGATTCCACAACAGCAACACCAAAATCTGAAAGGTTATCAAAATAATGAAAATATAATGTACTGTTGCTCTGCACTAGTAAAACTGATGTGTTTGCTTCAGAAACACTACTATAGTTCAAATAAACAAGCTGCTGTGTAGCCATGGGAGCAGCCATTCGAAGCTGGAAAAAAAAGGAGTTCCTCGTGAGGCAACTTTGGGCGACTTCTGAAAGCCAAAGCGATACATATGCCATCCCGCCGGCGATTTGGGGAGATCAGTCATCTGCAGTAGAGAAGACGTGCCACCACCCTATATGGCTGCCCCCATGGCTACACAGCAGCTTGTTTATATAAACTACAGGGCAACAGTAATTTTGTAAATGGATCCATCAGATCCTTTAATATACTAATGTAATTTCCATGTTGTTTGAAAGACGTTTACACAATATAGAAGGCATTTTATCACTGGCAAAGCTCAAAAATATAAACCATATATTTTGGTAATTCAATAAACCAAAACAACTGGAAAACCTAAAACAATATTAATAATATATTAAATGAACCTGGCATATAGCTGTAGATTAGCTGTTTTTGTATTGTATTGTTCTTAGAAACAGAATTGCTTCTGCCATATTGTCCTTCACAGAAGCTCTTAAATCTGATTTGATTATTTTCAGTGCTTGTATTAGGAGTCTGAACATTCTTGGAGACTCCGACTCTAGATACCCAAAATTGCTCCCGACTCCAACTCCACAGCTCTGCATCCAACAGTCACTAGGGCTCATTTACAATGAATGCAACAAGTTAAACGTGGGTTAAGCTGGCCACAGATGCAAAGATCCGATCATATGAATCAATGTACGATCGGACTTTCCCATCTCCCGACCTGCCACTAACCATTCAGATCAAAGTCTTACCATTCTGACCAAATAAAGTAGTTAAAGAACAGATCAGCCGATGTTCTGCCCCTGACAGCAATCGTACGATAGACAAAGCTAGTGACAGTCTCCCACTGAAAATTGTACGATCGGCAATACATGCAGAGATATTACCCGCAGCCGACAGAAATTTTCTAACCTGTCCAATCGACAGATCTCCGCCGGACGAAAAATGTCGGGACTCTTCACACACGTTCCGAAAATCGTACGAATCCTCGATTCGTACGATGAGATCTTTGCGTCTATGGCCAACTTAACTCCCCACTGGCAAATTTGCCTGGTGTTGATACAAGACCCCCAGTGTATTAGAAGTAAAAGTCTTACAGACTCCATGAGATTTTATCTTTCCAGATGCAGAGTTCCCTTTCTACAAGTGTGTTGTGTTGGAGCTTCCACGTAGTTCACACATCACATTTCTGTATTGACCCCATTATATTGTGACCCGGTTGACGACATCTGACTTGTACAATGTGTTCTGTAGATCTGACACTGATGATAATGAGAATTGTATGTGCAACTGCAGGACACTATCCTATCCTAAACAAACAGAGAGCTTCTAGAGCTGTTTACTAAGGTATGGTAAAACATTCTACAGAATAAATAATCTATTGGCAATAAAATGCCTCTGTAGCTTTCCTTCTCCTTTAAGGATCCTATGTTCCTGTACACACATGAACACTCACGGGAAGGTCTGTAATGTCTGACTACACGAGGATCATAAGAAGGTGCTACACTTGATCTTAGCCAAAAGGCAGAGAAGCAATCTGCTGCCAAAAGCTATTTTTGTTGTTTGGAAAGAAAAACTGCCTTTATTTTGTACCGGTTTGCCGCCGGCTGAAATAAAAGCCAATTTTTCTTTAAAGGAATTGTTCAGTGTAAAAATAAAAACTTGGTAAATAGGCTGTGCAAAATAAAAAATGTTTCTAATATAGTTAGTTAGCCAAAAATGTAATGTATAAAGGCTGGAGTGATTTGATGTATAACATGTCAGTCTGAACACTACTTCCTGCTTTTCAGCTCTCTTGGTTTACACTGATTGGTTACCAGGCAGTAACCAATCAGAGACTTGAGGGGGGGCCACATGGGTCATATCTGTTGCTTTTGAATCTGAGCTGAATACTGAGGATCAATTACAAACTCACTGAACAGAAATGTACCATGTGGCCCCCCCTTCAAGTCGCTGACTAACTCAGAGTTAGAGAGCTGAAAAGCAGGAAGTTGGATTCTGGCTGTTTTATAAGACATCCAGTCACTCCAGCCTTTATATATTACATTTTTGCCTAACTAACTATATTAGAAATATTTTTTATTTTGCACAACCTATCTATTTACACAGTTTTTATTTTCACACTGAACTGTTCCTTTAAGAGACCTTTTGAACCTGTCATATGCACCCTGAATAACACACAAGCTGGGGGCATGACAAGTGATGGCCCTGCGGTGCCCCCCATATGTTGAGTACAATGTAATTCTCCTACCGCACACCTGTAGTTCACCAATCCTGCAAGCTGGTGGTGCGTTCCTTCCGTTGACCCGGCTGGGTCCCTTAGCAACCAATGTGTAAAAGAAACGGATCCGCACACACACCGATTAATGCAGTCGGGGATTATCCCCTTTTATTCAGCCACCAAACATCAAAGTTTCGGGGGGGAACACCCACCCTTCATCAGAATGATATGTTGAGGCCTGTCTGGATGCAGCCTGCAAAGCACAAGCAGTGACACATATAGAAAGTGGTGCAAATCTTTATAAAAATAGGAACAGAGACTAAAGGTGCTGGGATTTTGCTTCTCCATTTGCAAATGAGGCCACACACAGAACTGGATAATTAGGCACACTGACACGTTGGGACACATCCAATCTGTATGACAGCTGAAGGTGCAGAAATATCTGTATTTATAGGCTCCTTCTGTACTATAAACCCAGCCTGGGCCACAAGTATAATAATAGAGACACTGCTCTAAACAGCTGCTGCACATGAGAACTGAGCTGCACATCTCTGGCACAGGAAGTTTTTCATTCTTTTACGGTTTTATTGAGCTTTGATCCCTGGGCCATTTCTTTCCCTTTGGCTGTGGCACATTTATAGGTTTTACAGAGCTGCACTTTCCCTGCCATAAAACCCTCTGTATTCCAGATCTGCTTGTGTCCTTCTTTCCCGTGCGCATACAGGAACCCATCTATACACGCTAAACATATATGTATTTAATACTCCAGAGTGTTGTATTTTTCTTTTCCTTTCAGATTGATTCCAGAGTTTTTCCTAATGAAATTATCATTTCCAGCACTGGGGCCCAGTAGACTATTTCCTTGTAGGAATTCTTGGAATAGGAAATGCCAGAGTCTCTTTTTCTTTTGTCTATAAACATATTTAATGTCAATCTTCTAAATTCCTTTATTACAAAAATCACCCTGCTCCTTTCCATGGATTGCACACCCGGCAGAAATTCTTACAGGAATAGAAAGGTATTCGTTGCCTTGTAAGTTTATCCGTTGACTGCAAAACCGCCGCCTGCGGAAGTCGCTGCGCTGACTGTGCAGAATAAGCAATTTAGACATTTAGGGGCACAGTCATCACATATAGAATGATCTGGTATAATCACAACTGGTCTCCATTGTGCTGATGGCTAAGCTAAGCTTGAGACTGGGTTCACGACACGTTTCAGATTCAAAAATTAATTTTACATTCCTCTCCAGGGTGATAATGGATTATTATTGGGGCCTGTAGGCCCCTGCAGAAAGAAATCCAGACATTTTGCAGTACAAGCCAAGTGCCCCATATAGCATGACATTTCTCTGGACAACCTCTTGCTAGGTAAGTCAATTTTTGACTTGTAAGGGCAGAGACACAAGGTCAGATTTGGGGAGATTAGTCGCCTGGCGACAAACCTCTTCTTTGAGGCAACTAATCGCCTGGCGACAAATCTCTTCTTCGGGCCACTAATCTCCCCAAACTGCTTTCCCGCCAGCTAGAATGTAGATTGCCTGCAGGATGGCACTCGGAGCAGTTTGTTTTCCGAGGAAACTTCGGGTGACTTCGGAAAACGAAGCTCTCCGAGTGCCATCCCGCTAGCAATTAACATTCTACCCGGCGGGAAAGCAGGTCAGGGACATTAGGCGCCCCGAAGAAGAGATTTGTCGCTGGGTGACTAATCTCCCCAAATCTGATCGTGATTCTGATCAAATTGACTTTGTTTTTAACGAGGGCAGGGGAAGATGAGAGAACTTGTTGGGGGACAAGGCAGTGGTCCCTAAGTTACACTCACTATCCTGAATTACACAGCACCCTATGGTCAGTTCTCTGCATCATTCATATGAATACCAGAAGTGCTACAATACTTCATCTCGGAACTGGAATTCTGGGGATTCACCTTGCATCCAGGCAGGACCCATGTGACCCCAGCCTTACTAGACCATCGCTCCAGGAGCTCATCAGATAAGCACTACTTCCCACTCAAATAGTTAACGACGGCACATGGATTTCAAATATATTTCCTTCTGCCAAGACAGGAAATAATTTCCTGTTACAAATAAAGTCTTGTGCCTAAAGGCAATATTTACTTTACCAAGACTTGTATTCGAACAGAAGCAGACGAAGCCGTACATTACAGGCTCATATGTTCGTGTAAAGGCCCACGGCTTGGGGGCTTGCAGGAAAATACACTTGAACAAATATGGGAACTAATGAGCAAAGTCCTAAAGAAACTTTTTTTTGTAAACGAAATTGCTGCCGTGCCAGACCTACGACCCAATATCCTGACTAGGACTGAAAGGCCTCAGTTTCAGGGCTACAGCCCTGTTTCTCTACTCATTTAAGGAGGCCATACACGGGCCGATAAAAGCTGCCGACAGACCGAGTTGGCAGCTTATTGGCTGGATCGATATCTGGGCGAAAGTCGGGCAGATGTCGATTGGACAGGACTAAAAATCCCGTCGGATCATGGGCGAATCTGTTCATAGATGTGATCCTGCAATCTGACGGACCATTTACCCTTCATTATGATCAGATCCTTGGGCCCATGATCGGATCAGCCCGATATCACCCACATCGGGGAGAGATCTGCTTGTTTGGATACATTGCCTGTTTGGCAACATCATCTGCCTGTAGTCCTGTCCTCTAAAGTTGGTCATACACAGTCAGATCTGCTAGTCTGACGACCTCTGGGCCCAATTTGGCCATCCACATGCTGTGCCAAATCGGCTAATTTGATCTTTGACCCTAGGGCATCTTTCATCAGGGTCTATGGAGACCCACATCAACATGCCTAAGTGATTCTCTTTTCTAAACGATATCTGGTCAATATTCAGCTACATATCAGTCAGCAGTGGGACTTAGATTTTAGAAACAGCTTAAATCTGCCTTTAAATCACCTTTGTGCTGCAATAGCTCCAAAAAGAGGGCGATTTGCGGGGTTTATTAAAAAAAGTGGGGGGAGACATCCCCAGTATATCTTATACATATGGCACAAGGACCTATTTTAAAATAGAATTGTAATAAAATCTACTTCTGTGCAGAAAGCGTGGATTCACTGATGTTTTGGCAGAGGAACACGAGGCCGCTCCTCGGAGCCATGTGGAATGTGCTTCTACAACTCATGTCTGAGCCATTCCAGCTGCAGCGACTACCCCAGCACACACTCTATATGGAATCCCACATATCTATGATGTAGAACTTCAAAGCAACAGCCCCTGACAGCAAAGATAGAAGAAGAAGAGAGAGAATAAGAGCTTCCTGCCCGGCCGCTGGTCACGCTGTAATTCTGTGTAATGTGGACCATTCTCGTTCCATAGGGAAGTCATATAAAGCTGACTGGGAACTCTCCAAGGAATGAGGTGAATCTGGGAAGCATTCGAGGAGCGCACACAACCCCCATTGTGAAGGAAATTCTCCTGTAATGATATGGGGGAATAAACATCACATATTCACTTGTTTCAGCAGCCTCAAGGCTATCTAAATATTTACACTTCACTAATTCCAACTAAGTAGTTACTATGATCCTCCCCCCTGCAATGTTTAATGGAAAAAGCAATAAGCTGCAGCCCCCACTAAATACCAGACCAATAAGAAAGAGTGTTGTTCCAATGAATATCATGGCCCTCAGCACAACATTCCTCAGCTGGGAAAAAGCTCTAAGCTGCCTGTGTGCATTGTGGGATACGGAGCAGCGTTCGATACAGGGGAGAATCGGCAAATCGCTGGCCCATTCAGTGTGAAAGAGAAATGCGGTGGTCACAGGCACATATTGCTCAGAAACACTAGCCCTGCATTTGCAGCAATACACCAGTCACTTAAAATGAAAAAAATATTATTTAACTATATACAGTTCACCCGTGCGTTTCTATTCTCTGGAAATAATACTGGGAAGATTAGAAACAATGAAGTCAATGTTTTAGTATGAAACTACTGTACTTTCCACTCGTACATAGACATGTTTTTTTGTGTAGCCCACAAGAGAATATCACACTGGCAATGAAACACTGGTGGCTACTTGTATTGGGCGGCTCTCAGACATTTCTAGAGAGGTCCCATTAAAATAAACAGCAACATTAGATGTTTGAGAAGCAGAATAGAGGTGGAGAAATGGAAATGCTGTGACAGCCATCATCTTGCCAAACAACATACCTCTGCACCATCAAGGGGCATCTGTAAATAGCGGCAAGGGGGGCACTTGCATATCTCACAGAGCTGTCCCAGGTCACTGTTTAAATGTCCCATGTTGTCCTTCTCAGCTTCCTGCTCCTTGTGAAAAAATCCAAGATGGCTGAGTGTTCCACTGTGGAACACATGGCCATCTTGGATTTTTTACGAGAGAGAGAGAAAAAGAGAGGCAGTGTGGGAGCAGCAGGAAAGAATAACTTCGGTGTTAGTATTCTTTCTGTGCAAGTGTAGTTGAGGGAATGCTTTCAATCTGTCAATTTCTGCATTCAACTTGCTGGCATGTTTAGGGATAAAGGAGAACTAAACCCTAAAAATGAATAGTGCTAAAAATTAGGGATGCACCGAATCCAGGATTCCGTTTGGGATTCTGCCAGGATTCTGCCTTTTTCAGCAGGATTCGGCCGAATCCTTCTGCCCGTCAAAACCTAATCCTAATTTGCATATTAGGAACAGGGAGGAAATTCACTGGACTTTTTGTCACTAAACAAGGAAGTAAAAAATGTTTTCCTTTTCCCACCCCTAATTTGAACATGCAAATTAGGATTTGGTTCTGTATTCGGCAGAATATTTTCCGTAGGATTTGGGGGTTCGGCCAAATCCAAAATAGTGGATTTAGTGCATCCCTACTAAAAATACCATATTTTATATGGTGAACTTATTGCACCAGCCTAAAGTTTCAGCTTGTCAATAGCAGCAATGATCCAGGACTTCAAACTTGTCACAGGGGGTCACCATCTTGGAAAGTGTCTGTGACACTCACATGTTCAGTGGGCTCTGAGCAGCTGTTGAGAAGCTAAGCTTAGGGGTCGTCACAAATTATCAAGCAGAAAATGAGGTTTGTCTGTAATATAAGCTGATGATACAGGGCTGATTATTACATTCTGATGCACATGATGCCATGTAGTCATTATCTGTATTAATTACTAAAAAGTGTACTGTATATTGTGAGTGGTCCCTAAACTCAGTAAGTGACAGCAGCACAGAGCATGTGCAGTGAATCAGCAGAAAAGAAGATGAGGAGCTACTGGGGCATCTTTGGAGAGACAGATCTTTACTGCTAAAGGATTGTGGTTGCCTTGGGCTGGCACAGAAGACCAAAACATCATGTACAACATTTCTAGCCACTTCTTTAGTTAGGCTTTAGTTCTCCTTTAAAGGAGTGCTCATTGGCCATTTCTACAGTGATTATACTGGTATGTCTGCGGTTAATATGCCAATTATCCATTTCCTGTAGTAATTAATCTGCATATTAACCCTAGTAATGCCAGTATGACTACGGAAAATGGATAATCTGATTAACCCTAGTTATGCACAGTATTTTTTCTGTAGTAACTATACTGGCACATATAGGGGTATTTTTATCAAAGAGTGAAGTTATAGATCTCCGCCGAGTGAAATACCGCCACTCTCTCCATCATTTCTATGGGATTTTTAAAGGCGTATTTATCAAAGGGTGATAGTGAAAGTTCACCTTTTGATAAATACGCCTTAAAAATCCCATAGAAATGAATGGAGAGAGTGGCGGTATTTCACTCGGCGGACTGCGGAGATCTCTAACTTCACTCTTTGATAAATATACCCACTGGGGTTAATAAACAGATTGTCCATTTTCTGTAGTAATTATACTGGCACGTCTGGGGTATGTTTTGGAAAATGGGTGTGGTTTCTTTAGGGGTGTGTTCACAAAGTACACGTGGTCAAAGTTTTTCGCAGCGTTGCATGCGTCAGATTTTCATGATTTATTCTCTCTATTTAAACAGCCCCCTCATTAAATAATTATGTAAGTTGTGAGTTTAGGGGCTTTGCCATTAAATTGATTTCTACCAATTGTGGCTTAGCTGAGTTGTTTTTGCTTCATGACTTTGCCCTCCCCAGAATACATTATGAGGACGTCCATGGGCAGAGCGCAAGGAAGGGGTTAGTCCCAAATAAAGCAACAGGTCACAAAGCTTTGGTAAACAAGTCTGTATTTTACCTTTGTAAATAATACAATTTTTTTATATGAAAAAGCAACACTTTTAACAACCAAAATAGCTTCCTTGGGGCAAAATGTTGTTCTCTGGTTGATAGACGCACGACTGATCTGAAGTTCCAGCAAACAGGATTTAACACATTCACAGTGACGGATAAAACATTTGAAACTATTAACATACATCATAGAATATAAAACGTCTATGTACACAAGCTTACATACTCTGACGTGTGGATCAGATTTATTCTTGCAGGAGCCGAATACAAAAATAAATTCTTATACAGAACCTGTGTTGCTTCCTTCTCATAAGCGATTTAAGGAATTCCTTTACATCCCCGGGGCGTATGATACAAAGCATGAACTGCTGCTGCTGCTGCTTAGAGTCGCATGAAAAAGCCGCATGTTAAAGGTGCAGAGATTCGTCAGGGTCACCTTCAGCCTCTCCTGAATAGTGTAACCTTGTTATTTAAAAATAGGGATGCACCGAATACACTATTATGGATTCGGCCGAATCCTTCTGAAAAAGGCTGAATCCCAGACCGAATCCTGATTCAGTGCATCCCTATTTAAAAACAGTAACATAATAGTGACCCAACCTCTGAACTTGACCCCCCCCCCCAAAAAAAAAAACATATTTGCTTGCTATTGAGCTGCAAAGCCTGGTCCCAGAAAAGTGCAGTCTTTCATTTTCAGAAGCACCGGTGCTTTAACTGTCACCAATAGCAGGGTCTTTGGGCACATCAGAGTCAAAGTGTTGCAGCTAATTAGTAAATTAATTCCACTGTTCCCTGTTTGTCCCCAGAATTAAAAATTAAGTTTAGCATTGATGCTGACATCTTTAAAGAAGAAACAAATCCTAATAATGAATATGGGCAGAAATACTGTATTTTATATAGTGAACTTACTGTATCAGCCCAGAGGCTCAGCAGCCCCACATTACCCACAGGAGTTCACCATCTCGGATCTTGTTAATCCAGAACACTACTTCCTGCTTTTCAGCTCTCTTGGTTTCCACTGAGTACCAGTCAGTTACCCATCAGAGACTTGAGGGGGGGCACATGGGTCATAACTGTTGCTTTTGAATCTGAGCTGAATGCTAAATATCAATTACAAACTCACAGAACAATTATGTCCCACGTGGTCCCCCTTTAAGTCGTCGACTAACTCAAGAGTTAGAGAGCTGAAAAGCAGGAAGTTGTGTTCTGGCTAATACGTTAGACATCCAGTCACTCCAGCCTTTATACAATACATTTTTACCTAACTTTATTAGAAACAATCTACCCATTTACTATTTACTGAACACTTAGGCTGGGGGGAGGAGGGAGGGGGTCTATGTAGGGTAGGGGGTTTTTAACGTTAGGGTTGAATTCTCCTTTAAAGGGTTTATAACGACTGAGGGACAATGATTTGAGGGATTGGGCAATAAATAAGATGGCCACTGCCAAATGGATCTGTATCCTGACTGGCTACCCAAAAAGTGGACCAAACTAGGCTGATCTGAACTTTTAGGCCCCTAGCTCTGTGTATTTTTTCAGGCTGAGAGAAGCAGATCTGCTCAGTACTAGGGATGCACCGAATCCACTTTTTTGGATTCGGCCGAACTCGGCCGAATACCGAACCCTATGCAAATTAGGGGAGGGCAGGGTCACGCAATTTCCCTCCCCGCCCCTAATTTGAATATGCAAATTAGGATACGGATTCGGTTCGGCCAGGCACAAGGATTCGGCCAAATCCAAATCCTGCTGAAAAAGGCCGAATCCCGAACCGAATCCTGGATTCGGTGCATCCCTACTCAGTACTTCTGCTTCATTGGTTTGAATTCTGATCAGCATGTGTTGCAGGTCACACCCAATGGAGGTCAGCCTGGAGATGCCCCCTTTCATGTATTTGGGCTGACCTTCGTTTAGCTCTGCTATGTGTGGGTACACACAGGATGATTCAAATCAGTGGAACAGGGACACTGAGCAGATCTGTTTCTCTCGTCTGCAAATAATAGCAGATCAACAGCCGGAGCCTACAGCCTGTGTGCCCATAGCCCAAGGCCT
Organism: Xenopus laevis; assembly: GCF_017654675.1. Taxonomy (NCBI): domain Eukaryota; kingdom Metazoa; phylum Chordata; class Amphibia; order Anura; family Pipidae; genus Xenopus; species Xenopus laevis. The sequence goes on from NC_054379.1 coordinate 138,752,960, forward strand.
GACTACTACTACTACTGACTAATGAATGAGGAATGTGCAAATATATGATTGAGCTTCTTAAAAAATCCTTTAGGACAGCCGAGCAAAGATATGGTGAATATACAGAAAACATCATTCTGTATACAGAGGCACCTTATATCAAAGGTCACTACACACAGCAACTTTCTTTTCCACCCCCAAACCCTACAGAATGCTGAATAAAGGGCAGTGGTGTAAATGGAAGAATGTGTGTTCCAGTTAGAGGATCATTGATCAGGCTAGAGTTCATGTGGCTCTTAAAATTAAAAACCACAACTGGACTTAGGGCAGTGGCTGATGGGGAGATTTGTCGCCCGCATTGAAAATGCAGGCGACAAATCTCCCCATCGCCCACTGGCCTAAAGGTTGACATTATTCAGGAGTTGTTTTATGATGGCATTATCCCTTTAAAGGGGAACTATCTCAGATATTAAAATTTAATACAAGCTTCCTCATACTGAAATAAGAAACTTTCTAAATACAATCAATTAAATATTCTGCATTGTTTCTGAAATAATCCAGTTTATCTTCACTATCCCTCTCTCAGCATCTGTTTCTCTTCATTCTCTCTTCATGCAGCAGTTAGGTGTCAGATTTTCATTGACAGTTAGATCCGATTGATCTTATAGGGTGGCTCCTTTTGCCTAGAAGATGTATTAGAGCTCACTCTATTAAAATCACCAGACATCATGTCTCTCTAAATGCAGAATTTGTGCCAAATGTGGTTATTTTATTCGATTTTGTTTGTACTGGAATCAGTTATTTGAGTGAGCGGTCATATATCTGCTAGGAAAGGAAGCCCTGTATAATATATATTGGATCTAACTGTCAATGATTTTCTGACACCCAACTGCTGCATGAAGAGAGAATGAAGAGAAACAGATGCTGAGAGAGGATAGTGAAGATAAACTTTATTTCAGGAACAATGCAGAATGTTTAATTGATTGTATTTAGAAAGTTTCAGTATGAGGAAGCTTATAACAAATGTTCATTTTCTCGATAGTAAATATGTTAAAGTGATTTAGTATTGGGTATAAACTCACTGTGAAGCAGTGCCCCCTCAGCGCCACAGCCTTAAAGTACCTTCAGTAGACGACTTATCACTAAATGCCTGATCATGGATCTCCAGATGGCAAGTGGTTGCGTGTATGATCATCTGCTAACACTGTTAATATTAAAGAAAAAAAAATATATGTCATATATATATAAATCTATATTGTGTAAATAAAAATATGCTTCAAAATATTTAAAATGGACACTTTGCTGTTCCTTTAAGAACTCCCGGTGCCATTCTGTGAAAAGATTATTCCTTTGAAAACAAACGCAATTCATTCTGAACGGGAGGGGTAGTGATGGATTTCCAAGGCAACTAGAATCTTTTAAGACCAAGAAAATAAAAAGGTCAGGCTTTGAATGGGCACTGGAAGGAAGGAGGTAATTAGGGGGAAAGGGTGGTGGGGGAAAAAAGATGGAGTTGTCACATTTTTGGGAAAGCAGCACTGTAATGGACACTTTAATGTTGCATCGATATAGGTGCATTTTCCTGTAGGATGCTGGCCAGATAATGTCCTCTAGTCCCACTCCTGATATAGACCATTCACCAGCTGCTGCTGCTGCTTCACACTGTTGATGCCTTCCCCAGAAAAAGAAAAGTTCAACCATCATCAGACTCGAATCCCTGGGACACCTCCTCCGAGGAGCTATCTCTGTGGATTCGTCCGTCACTCCTCATGCTCTGGAAGGTCTTCTTAAATGCCACCATCATGGCATGTGCCAGCTTTTTAGCTTCTAACTTGCTCTCGCACTCCACAGCATGACAATCCATCTGGAAGCTCAGATCATCGTTGATTTCTCTGTATACCCAGGCAAAGATGTTGGGGCTCACGTTGTGATCGGCTGTACAATAGGCTATGCGCGCCACTTGGAAAGTATCCATGTGGACAGTAGCTTCACCCTTTAGGTCCTGGTGGTGAAGCCGTACCTGGAAGGGGCGGATTTCGAGGAGAGCATTCGAGGGGAAAACATCTTCCCGGGCAAGGGTATGCTTCTTCCACAATTCAATCACTGGCTGCTCTGTGCATCCTGAAGAAAACTGACCTCCGGTGGTGGAGACATTCCCCAGATACGTCACCTGGAAGACAAAAATCATCAATTTAGACCTTAATGTAGATGGACATCTTTGTGAAAACCAAACTCTACAATACTCTAGGTTAAAGGGATTCTGTCATGATTTTTATGGTGTATTTTTTATAGGGATGTACCGAATCCACTATTTTGGATTCGGCTGAACCCCTGAATCCTTCGCGAAAGATTCGGCCGAATACCGAACTGAATCTATGCAAATTAGGGTTGGGAAGGGGAAAACATTTTTTCCGACTTTGTTTTGTGACAAAAAGTCACATGATTTTCCTCCCTGTCCCTAATTTGCATATGCAAATTAGGATTCTGATTGTCCGAATCCGAATCCTGCTGAAAAAGGCCAAATCCTGGCCAAATCCCAAACAGAATCCTGGATTCGGCGCATGCCTACTTTTTTATTTCTAAATTACACTGTTTACACAGCAAATAATTCACTCTACAATATCAAATTTAATTCTTGAACCAGCAAGTGTATTTTTTTAGTTGTAATATTGGTGTGTAGGCAGCCATCTCAGGTCATTTGCCTGGTCATGTGCTTTCAGAAAGAGCCAGCACTTTCTGGCAGGCTGTTGTATCTACTACTCAATGTAACTGAATGTGTCGCAGTGGGACCTGGATTTTACTATTGAGTGCTGTTCTTAGATCTACCAGGCAGCTGCTATCTTGTGCTAGGGAGCTGCTATATGGTTACCTTCCCATTGTTCTGTTGTTAGGCTGCTGAGGGGGAGGGATGTGATATCACTCCAACCTGCAGTAGAGCAGTAAAGAGTGACTGAAGTCTATCAGAGCACAAGTCACATGACTGGGGGCAGCTTGGAAACGGACAATATGTCTAGCCCATGTCAGATTTCCAAATCAAATACAAAAAAAAAAACCTGTTTGTTCTTTTGAGAAACTGATTTCAGTGCAGAGTTCTGCTGAAGCAGCACTTTTAAATGATGCGTTTTGATGGTATCTCTTTAAGAAAAAATGCTATTGTACGGACAGTCACAAACATGCACACATCAAACAGTGGCATGCAACGCTCTATTTAGGCATATTAATGAATAATAGAATACATGAGGACACAGCTAACGATTCCAATCAGATGTTTGGGCAGTGGAAGAAGAGCTGACAGAGGTGAGGTGACAGAAAAGCTGACAGTTTAGAGTAGTTGCTATATCTCTCATATGGGAGGTGACAGTGGGATATTCACTTACACACATAGGGGTTAAATTTGACCCAATTGTGGTTACCATTAGCAACCATTCAGTGCTGACTGGTTGTTGTGGATGACTGGTGAGATTTAGCACCTATGGGAGGTGTAAAAGAGGACGACTTGATTATTTTACAAAGTTGATGGGTGAGAAGTGTTCTCAAAGGTTGAGGTGAAATCATGTATTTTGCACAAGAGAGGTGGGACTGAAAAAAAAACGATTTAATAAAAAGGGAGGTGTTCTTGCCAGAAGAGCTGATACAAGTGAGGTGACATTGGGAGAAGATCTGACACTGAGTTTTACAGAGAGGGAGGGAAGAGAGTAGGAGCAGAACTCACAATATTCTGAGCGGAGGTTACAGTTTAATAAATGTAATGAATTTCCTCTCATCTTTTTGTTTAAAGGGGTTGTTCAACTTTACATAACTAGTTGTTTTCAGATAGATCACTAGAAATAACGACTTTTTCCAATTACTTTCTATTTTCTATGTGTGACCGTTTTTATAATATTGAAGTGTAAAGTGTCATTTTTCACCTTCTGAAGCAGCTCTGGGAGGAGGGGGTCGCCGACCCTGTAAACTGATCTAAATTGAAACATTTAGTTGATACATTTCTTATCTTTGTCCCTACTGAGCAGAATCTCTGAGTTTCATTACAGGCACTAATACTCCAGAGATGCTGCTGAGAAATGGATCAACTAAATGTTACAAAATTATAACAGTTCAGAGTCTGCACCTGAATTACTGAGCTGCCAGACTCAAACACCAGAGACACGAACATTCAACTTTAAACTTAGATTTTAGAAAAACAGTAAAAAAAAATAACGAAAGTAATTGAAAAAAGTCTTTATTTTTGGGGGACGATCTGAAAACAACTGAACTGAAAAAAGTGTTTGGAACCCCTTTAAGTATCCCCTAATTTTTATTATTTGTTTGCAAATTTTTTACTCCATTTCTGTATTTCAAGAATACCGCTTTACGGATGATAACCGCAAGCTGTAGCTTTTCATGGAGACCGGCATAATCTGTCCCTCTGAACGGAGTAAGCAAACTTGGCATGAAACTAGCTAATGACAATTTAAATTCCTCTGGTTTCCTCTTAAGCAATCGGGTTGCGCTGTCTGTATGAGACTCCACTGGGTCCCAGGGAAGAAGCTGTCCTGCTGCTGCTGCTGCTGGTGAGATATATATACACGACTTTGGCTGCAGCACAAAACCAAGAGGCCCCAGACATTCCACTGACTGAGGGAATACAAGGGGCTTCATTTAACTGTTACTCACATCAGCGAAGAACACTCACTGCTATTTTCCACTTTATAAAAAAAACAACTGCTTATTTAACTTCTCCCCTGCAAGCTGGAAACATCTCCTCCACTCCGGTCTGGCAATAGGCTGTAAAGTCTTACACCTCACTTCATCCCAACCCCATTCTCATACAGGCCCATCTCCTTCCAAAAGAGGGTTTTCTTAGTGGCATCTTCTGCCTACTAACCTTCTAATACAGCAGCCCTAGACCTCACGGCTGATGGATTTCATATAGGACAGTAGCAATTCAATTACTGTTCAATATAAAAATAAAAACTGGGTAAATAGATAGTCTGTGCAAAATAAAAGATGTTTCTAATATGGTTAGTAAGTCGGCATCTTATTGGGCTTGTATGGGACCCTCTCACAGGTTTCCGCTAGGGATGCACCAAATCTACTTTTTGGGTTTCAGCTGAATCCCTGAATCCATCGTGAAAGATTCGGCCGAATACAGAACCAAATACTAATTTGCATATGCAAATAAGGGGTGGGAAAGGAAAAGGTGGGGAAAATGTTTTTTTTTCACTTTTTTGTGACAAAAAGTCACGTGATTTCCCTTCCCACACCTAATTTACATATGCAAATTAGGATTCAGTTCAGCCATGCACAACGATTCGGCCGAATCCTGCTGAAAAAGGCCAAATCCTGAACCGAATCCTGGTGCATCCCTAGTTTCCACGATAGAAACAATATCTGTCCATGTCGATCGGACAGGGTTAAAAATTACATTGGATCAAGGACTGCATCAGCTGGTTAATGCGGCCCTCTATCCGACCTCTCGTATTCTTCTCATTGTGATCCGATTGTTGGGCCCTAGGACCTACGATCGGATCAGCCCGATATCACCCACCTCATATCGGGGGGGGGGGGGCGTCGCCAAACAAGCGAATCCCCCTATGTATGGCCAGCTTTAAACAAGGGTTCATGAAAATATAAGCAAAACAAAATCTCTTTTACTATACTCTTTTACTAACTCATATATGTACAACGAAAAGCTTTGGGATGAAAAGGTTCTCACTGCAACTTTTCAATGGGTAATGGATCTCTGGGTTCTGCTGGGCAAATACGAGAGGAAAAGTTTAAATTTAATCAGATTCACCCTCCCAGTTTAGCTAAAGATAAAGATACGCAAAAGAAACCTAAAAACTTTCTGCAATCCATGGGAAGTGCAAAACAATCGTTATGGTTTCTTTCTATGTTTAGGTGTTTAAGTACAGGGATCCCCCAACCTTTTTTTTCTACCTGTGAGCCACATTCAAATGTAAAAAGATTTGGGGAGCAACACAAGCATGAAAAAGGTTAATGGGGATGTTAAATAAGGGCTGTGACTGGCTATATGATAGTCCCTGTGTGAACCCGTCAGCCTTTATGAGTCTCTGTTTGGCAATACACCTGGTTTTTATGCACCAAAACTTGCCTCCAAGCCAGGAATTCAAAAATAAGCTCCTGCTTTGAGGCCACTGGGAGCAACATCCAAGGGGTTGGTGAGTTACATGTTGCACACGAGCCACTGGTTGGGGATCAGTGATCTAGTAGATCAGGCATTTCAGCTCACAGAAGTGCCTACTATTGGTCCCAAGCATTCCTTGTACTAGATGCCGGATATCTAGTATAAGTAATTCTAAGGGTAAGGGCACACGGGCAGATTTGGGGAGATCAGTCGCCCAGGCGACAAATCGCTTCTCCGGGATGACAGTCCCAGCGGGATGGCACTCGCGGTACTTCGTTTTCTGAAGTCGCCCGAAGTTGCACTAACCCAATCACAATGGCACATTGTAACTCTTCAGAGAGTAATCACAATAACTACAAAGCAATGACACCTCTGTGAATTTCAGATGTCACCTCTCTGAAGAGTTACAATGTGCCATTGTGATTGGATTAGTGGAAGAGTTTATATGCAGAGGATTTCTCACACCAGTCAGTTGAACCGAAGAAGCTGCTCGGATGAGTAGTGAAACGTCTTCAATGATTACTCAGCAAGTCCAGTTGTTTTTAGAATTACTTATACTAGATATACCATGACCTGGATGAATGAAAATCTTCATAGTCATAGATGCTGGATACTAGATGCTGTGCCTGTAATATTGTTTTGTAGGAGTCAAACAGGTTTCATTGGGAGCCACACATGTGCCAACGCTGGTACATTGAGAGACAACTACTAAGATGGCAGAAAATGTATGACTTAAACAACCAACAAGACGACATGAAAATGAGTGAATGAAATGGTTTAGTGTTATCTTATAAATTACCCTCAATATGTTCAGATGTATTAGACCATTTAGTGAAACAACCAATCCCCTCCATGGGAGTGACAAGTTATTGGCCAAAGCATCAGCAGATGTTGCCTATTTAGGTATCAGTCCCCCACACAGACCATATAAACATCAGTAAGAACTACCTATAGTACAAAAATGAACTGTACTTTTAAAAAAGGTTTCTGTGAGGGACATAAAAGTGTTGCTTGCCTGCTCCACCACTGAAGGAAATGCAAAAAAGAACAAGGGAAACCAACTCACAGTAACAAAAAAAAAAAACATGAAAGAACCCACCCAATAAAATTTGCAAAACAGAAAGACACAAACAAAACAAATAATCTAGCATGAAAATGCCAGTTTCTGCCTGAAAAATCTGACATAGAACATATGGTCATTAAAGGAACAGCAACACCAAAAAACAAAAGCGTTTAAAAGTAATTAACATATAACATATGGTTAGGGTTGCCACCCAGCTGGTATTTTACCGGCCTAGCCGGTAAAACACCTGCCAAGGCCGGAATTACAAATTTACCGGCAATGTAGCTGCCGGTAAATTTGTAATACACATAACAAAAGCCCGTGGCCTGCCCCCACACTCACCTTTTTTGCCGGCTTCTTGCCAATCGCAGCGCCGAGGCTCCGCCCCTTGATGTCACAATCCTCCCCAGCCAATCACACGCCATGGCTCTGCCCCTTTTGATGTCACGGCCCGCCCCTTTGAAGTCACGACCCGCCCCTTTGTTTACACCCCTCCATTGGCTGGTGGAACTTTTATTAAAAGGTGGCAACCCTACATATGGTTAATATGCACTGGTAAAACTGGTGTGTTTGCTTCAGAAAGACTAATATAGTTTATATAAACAAGCTGCTGTGTAGCCATAGGGGCAGCTATTCAAGCTGTAGTATACAATGGGATTCTTCAGAATGTATCTGTGATCTACTGTATATCCTGTGCTTGAATAGCTGCCCACATGGCTACACAGCAGCTTATTTATATAAACTATAGTAGTCTTTCTGAAGCAAACACATCAGTTTTACCCGTAAAGGGCAACAGTATATTATATTGTCATTGCTTTAAAACACTTACATTTTTGATGTTACTGTTCCTTTAAAGGCCATGCTTACCATATTTTCTTTGGCCTAAAATAGTCCATAGGAAGCAACATGCTATGCCGGTTTTTGGCCGAGAACTGCATGAAAATAAGTATCTTTGGTTGATTTTCATTACAAATATGGTGGGGGTGAGGTGAATTCACCGATTGTAGGGATTAAGACTTTTAGGGAATGAAGCACACCCATTTTATAACAACAACTAGTGCTGCACACATACACAACACACACATACATAAGCATTGTGTTCAACTCTATCAGATATTGAAAGCCACTTGTCTATTTCTAGTTTCCTTTCACCGTGAATATTTATTGTACAGATAAGAGAAGTTAGGAGCAGAACACAAAGTACTCCCCCCTACACGACTTGTGAAATCAAAACAAGTCACATCCGCTCATAAACCAGAGACACTCAAGCCTGAAAAATGCAGATGTTGGTCCAGTTTCCATTGCTCATCTTCTTGTCCAGCAGCCACTGGTGCCAACTGCCAGATTCCACTAAACTGGGCCTATTTTTGGCATGGAATGGGTTACAGGCAGGACCAGATATTTGGCTCTGTTAGCATATACCACCAAACCACTCTGTAGAGTATAAAACCAAAACATCTGCTAGGGGCTCCCGAGAATCAAAATATTTTGGCATCTAGACGCACTCACATGCCCCTGTTAACCCTACTGACGCAGGACACCATGCATTGTGAGAGCCAAGGGATTAAACCTACACCAGTTGAAGAATATGTGTATATGCTGTCAGATACACGTGAATTCAAATACATACTGTAACCAAGCTAATTAATAGTGCACCATATTAACAGCAGCACAGCCTTTTAGCCTTTCATCAGCTTGTGCCACAGGTTTGACTGGCTACTTGCCCACATTATGGCCAGCTGATCAACAGGTCAGTATACCAATTGGATATTTGCTTGATGAGAATTAGAAAGATCCTGTAGACTTGGACATATTGGGCCTAACACAGATAGACTTTGGGGCAGTTTTAATAGAAATTGCCCAAACTGGATGGGTACTCACTTTTATGCCCAAATTCCAAACACCCTTATGTATTTATGCCCTGTAATTAACAGATGAGAGAGTCACAAATGTGTCCAAGGCATTATGCAATATAAAGTTTGCAGCACTTTGCTTATCAATAGCAACCAATCAGCAGTCAGCATTTCTTGGTGATTTGTTTAAAAGCAAGTATCTATGGGTTACTGCTCCTGGGAAAACATTGCGCCATTTATTACATATGTGGGTCTAGAGTCTTGGCTGAAAGAGAGCCGACAGATTCAATGGTACATGAATATATAATGAAATATTTGGCTTTACGGCCACTCTACTTTTAGTATGACATAGCCAGCAGTATTCTCAGACCACTTGCAATTAGGCTTCTATTTTTTGTTGTTGTGGTTCTAAAATATGTACTTTTTTGGTTCTCCAAATCTCAGGCTTGGATCTTCAACTGCTATTCTGTCGACTGAAGTTAATCACCCTAGAACCATGCAGCCATTTGCAGGGCCCCGCCTATTACAGTTAAAAGACCACACAGACATCAGCGTTAAAAAAAAGGTAACCTCCCCCCACACACGTTATAAAAAGCTATTGGTGAACATGGCCCCCGTAAACATTTTTTTTTTTAAAAACCATTGGTGCCAGGGCCCCTCTTACAAGTTAAAAAAAATTGGGGCCCAAAAGATGATTTAAAAAAAAAAAAAACAACATTGGTGCCAGGGCCCCTCTTACAAGTTAAAAAAAATTGGGGCCCAAAAGATGATTTAAAAAAAAAACCAAAACATTGGTGGCAGGGGCCTATAGAGTATTAAAATAATACATTGGTGGCCAGGGGATTAAAAAATAAATAAAAAAAACACACATTGGTGTTCAGAGGAGGCGGCATGGCTTTGGCGCTGTCAAGGGGGGCCTTGCTCTTTTGAAAAGCTCAGCACTGCCGGGCCCTTCAGGTCTGGGCCCGATACAAATGTACCCCCTGTGCCCCCTGATGGTGGCCCTGGCCGTTTGGAAATCAGAAGATGAATCAGAAATGAAACAAAGTGGGAGCGAGTCCAAGATGGCGGCGTGACAAGTCAGATTTCTCCGAGCTCCGGTTCCCCTTCTCAGCATCCGACACAATAACCTTCACAGAACTGCTCTAAATGAACCCTGTGATTGCCTCCCACACTGCGCACAGTATAGACATGGGGAGAAGTGATCAGAAGACCCAACACGAGCCTTCCAACAGGCTGGATCAATATCTCTCCTCTTCACAAAATGGTGGCGGTATCAAGCAGGGCGCAAAGGGACCCGTGGCCCTGACTTCCTCCAGCAGCACCCCACTAGTACTAGAACTAGCTGGAAATAAAGAGGGGCAAATTCACTAACCTGCGGAAATTCGCTAGCAACAACTTCGCTCACATCGCCAGGCGAAAATTCGCCAGGACAACGCTAATTTACCAACATGCAAAGTTGTGTCCACGGCGCTGAAGGATGGCAAAGTTCCGCTAGCATTAATTCAGCAAGCAAAACGAAGTTGCGCTATCGTTGGCTAATTTGCATACGGCAAGAAGTTAAATTTCAATCAACGTAAATGTTGCAGCAAATACATTACACTACACAAGCCCGGGGAACCTTAAAAAAATAAAATTGTTATATTGCCCTACACATGAGCCCAGTGTATAGTTTATGTGCCAAATGTTAGGAAATGTAGGGGGAAGTCGGGTACCCTAAAAAAAAAATACGATCTTTTGCAGCCTATATCTCCCGAAAAAATGAAAAGTCGCCAGTGTTTTTTGGGACTTTTCAAATTTTTTTTGAGGAACTCCTATCTATTTATTGCTATTCTATTCTCTATTCGCCTGGTCTGAGGTGGTGAAGGCAAGTCTGGCGCAAGAGGTAACATTCAGTAAAATCCGCATCTTAGTGAATTTGCGTAAAGTCCATTTGCCAGAGTGACAATTCGCCTGGCTTTAGAGTGCGAAGTAGCGCTAGAGTCTATCTCTTTTGCTAGCGAATTTACACCAGTGCCTGTTAGTAAATCGGCAAATGATGTCACGCTGGCGAATTTTCACCATCGTTAGTCAATTCGCCCTTTAGTAAATTTGCCCCAGAGGAACCCACAATGCTGCAGCTCCTCACAGCCATCAACAGCAATACAGTAACAAACCAAACAAGCACTGCTACAGCGCTGCTTACACTAAATACAAAAATTCAATTCAGCGGCAGAAGGATTTTCAGACCTACACAAGAAATCTCAGAGCCTAGCACTTTTCCAGCTCTTCCATTAATATTCTCCCCAGTCAACACTTATCTTCCATATTTTAATGCTGAACCCGAGCCACATCCAGCCTTCCTCTCCCCCCGAGTCTCACTGTGTGTGCAGACAGCTGTGTGGAGGGCCAAAGAAAGCAATGCAAGATCTGAGCCTTGTCCTTGGCAGAGTTCATGGCACTGGTTACTCCAATATCATCTAGTGAATGAATAGACTTTACATTAATACTGTAAGAACCCCGAATACATTTGGAGAATGCAAGCACTGTGGATGCAGCAGAGTACAAGAACGGTATATGTGTTGTGTCCAGTAATGTGTGAGAAAAGAAACCCGCAGTACAGATATTACATACAGATAATTAGTGGTATGTGCGGGGTAATGGTTTTGTATTTAAAGGACAAGGAAAGTTAAACTAAAGAAGTAGCTAGAAATGTTGTACATGATGTTTTTTGTGCTTCTGTACCAGCCCAAGGCAACCTCATCCCTTTAGCAGTAAAGATCTGTGTCTCTAAAGATGCCCCAGTAGCTCCCCATCTTCTTTTCTGCTGATTCACTGCACATGCTCTGTGCTGCTGTCACTTACTGAGCTTAGGGACCCACTCACAATATACAGTACACATAGAATAGAAATGTCACTATATAATTAATACATGGCAGCACAGAAACCAGTGCAATTAGCATCAGAATGTAATAATCAGCCCTGTAGCATCAGCTTATATTACAGACAAACCTCATTTTCGGTTTGATAATTTGCGACGACCCTTACGATTAGCTTCTCAACAGCTGCTCAGAGCCCACTGATCATGTGAGTGTCGCAGACACTTTACAAGATGGTGACCCCCTGTGACAAGTTTGAAGTCCTGGATCATTGCTGCTATTGACAAGCTGAAACTTTAGACTGGTGCAATAAGTTCAGTATATACAATATGGCATTTTTAGCCCTATTCATTTTTAGGGTTTAGTTCTCCTAAGGACACATACCTTCAAGCTTATTGCAACCTCACTATTTTTCAGTGGAACTGCTTATACCTCAGACACGGACCCTCTCACCCCACTATGGAATAATCAGGAGTAACCCATAATTGCTAAACCAGGATAATTTAGAGTCCCATAAAGACATTGGTTAAACTTCCATAGGCTCCGCTGCTCCCTCTACTCTACCCATAAGCGTAACAGACTCTCGCTTTCTCGCTTTCTACCCACCCGTTTCTATAGTACCTCTACCCTAAAGGGCATACCAATGGTCTTATTACCAAATTGTATGCCAGATTAATACTGGATGTGCACAGGGATGCTGTGGAAATAAATGGATATAATTCTGGATGAGGAGTAGCATGAGTCGCAAAAAGCTATACTAGTCTCCCCTAACAATAGGCTGTGCCTGATTCAGTTATATATTTTCTATAGGGCATATTATAGCCTGGTATGATTGCAACATATCAACACTGATATTCCAGATGTCTGTACAAGGTGTGCCTTAGAAAAGAAGGGACCTTTATTCCCATGATGTGGAGCTGTAGCAAGATCATGCAATACTGGGGAGAAATTGTGTCCACATTGGAATCAATAATTCAGGTCACGTTAAAACGAACCCCCAAATTGTGTATTTTAGCTGTGTTCCAATGACGAAATCTAAGCTACTACCAATCCCTGCTTCTACATGAGACTCTCTTGCAGGCAAAGAGATTAATCGCACAAAACTGGAGGAACCTAGCCACCCCTATTCACTCAAATGGGGTACGTCGTGCATATCTGTAGAATAGAACAATTTGTCAATATCAAAAGAGGAGTCCCAACCAAATTTTACAAAATTTGGGGCCCATGGCTGTCTAAATACCCTCTCAATCCACTAGGCAATGTGATGCAGGAATAACCTGAAATGTCTGTAATAAGCTATTAAGGGAATGTTTTTTATACACTTGTCTGTGCATTGTTGTGCCCCTATATACCAACACAATTTTGTCAAGATCAAATTGAACATTGCAAGTTACTATGTAACCATCGCCACTCATTGTTATTGACACTGTGCAACGTACCATGTTTTCCATCTGCGTTTACTCAATAAACTTAAAAAACAACAGACAAATATCTTGCCCTTTAAAAGAAGTACTTAAACTATGTCACAAAAAGGCCCTGTAAGAGAACTACCTAAACACTTTAATGTATGAAGCAAATACTCTTCACAAGCCATTGTTCAGTTTATTAAAGGGGTTGTTCACCTTCCAAACACTTTTCCATCTGAGTTGTTTTCAATCGTTTTCAATTTCTTTCCATTTTTTATTTTTTCCCATATTTCCAAAATTTAAATTTAAAGTTAATGTTCCACTTCCTGTCTCTGTAGTTTCAGTCTGGCAGCTCAGTAATTCAGGTTCAGATTCGGAACGGTTACAATTTTGATACATTAGTTGATACATTTCTCAGCAGCATCTGTGGAATATTAGCAACTATTGTATCAACAGCTGTCTTTAAAAAAAACTCAAGGTAGAGTCCTGTGCGGAACCAATTTGTTAAACCCGAACCCGACCCCCATCCGATTGGACCAGCTAAACGACCCACAAGTACCTTATCCGCAACCCGATCCGCTGACCATCAAGAAATAGGAAGTGCTGTTATTGTAAACCGGAAGTGACCTCTTAGAAGTAGGTGTGATCAGAAAAAAAGGAGTAAAACAGGAAGTGCTGTCAATGTAAACCAGAAGTGACATCATTAGAAGTAGGCGTGATCAGAAAAAAAAAGAAAAAAAAGAGTAAAACTCGCTATCGAGAAGACCAGCAACCCGACCTGCGTCTATACCCACTCCCGAAACTTCTACCTGCATCCCGCAGGATACCGCATAAGACATAAGAAGGTGAAAAACGAAAAAGTGTAAACTTCAATATTAAAAACACGACCACAAATAGAAGGTAACTGAAATTTTTTTTTTAATTTCTGACGAACTATCTGAAAATAACTAAACTAAAAATAAATAAAAAAAAAGTGTTGGAAGGTGAACAACCCCCTTAAAGGGGTGGTTCAACTTTAAGTTAACTTTTAGTATGTTAAAGAATGGCTAATTCTAAGCAATGTTTCCATTGGCCTTCATTTTTTCTTTATTATAGTTTTGAATTATTTGCCTTCTTCTTCTGACTTTTTCAAGCTTTCATATGGGAGTCACCGGCCCCTTCTAAAAACAAATGCTCTGTAAGGCTACACATTTATGGTTATTGCTACTTTTCATAACTCATCTTTACATTCAGGCCTCTCCTATTCTTAATACAGTCTTTTATTCTAATCAGTGCATGGTTGCTAGGGTAATTTGGACCCTAGCAACCAGATTGCTGAAATTGCAAACTGGAGAGCTGCTGAATAAAAAGCTAAATAACTGAACAACCAAAAATAATAAAAACAGAAAACCAATTGCAAATTGTCTCAGAATATCACTCTTCACATCATACTTAAAACTAAATTTAAAGGTGAACAACCCCTTTACGCTTACTTTACTAACAAGTCACCAAGTGGTCAGATCTCTGCCCAATTTGGCCACCCAGGAGGTAATTAGTTGGGATTACGGCTATTTGTTTTCCTATCTTGAAAATCAGTTGAGATGAACAACATGCACAGGTTACTTAATAAAACTAGCTTTATTTAGTTAAACAAACCCTATGGTACAGGTGTTTATAAATGGCAGGGACACATCTCAAACAATTATTGCATTAAAGGGGGTTATCCCCCTTTAAACTATTAGTATGATGTTCTAAGACAATTTGCAACTGGGTTTTATTTTTTATTTGAGGTTTTTGAGTTTTTTTAGTAGCTCTTCAGTTTGCAGTTTCAGCAATCTGGTTGCTAGGATCCAAAATACCATAGCAACCATTAACCGCTTTGAATAAGAGACTGGAATATAAATAGGGGAGGGTCTGAATAGAAAGGTGAGTAATACAAATTAGTGACAACTATAAATGTGTAGCCTTTTAGAGCATTTGTTTTTAGATGGGGTCAGTGACCCCCCCATTTGAAAGGTGGAAAGAGTCATAACAAGGCAAATAAAAAAAACCTATGATGTACATATATGTACATAAAGTCTCAGTTTTGCGCTTATGCTTTACTGTATCAGGAGGAGAAGGGGATGTTGACCTAATTGTGGTATCTGTTGTGAGCTCATCCTATGAAAAATGCAGTCCTAAAGATGAATTGAAGGCAAGTCAACCTCTGGAATTTTTTCTAAACAATAGCTTGTCAACGGAACTGCAAAATTAAAGAACAGGATTAAATCTATTTGCATAAAGGCTTTCTCCTCAGCCCTTAGAAATTTGCAGTCAAATAACCTTCATCAGCTTCTGTCATTGAGCCCTTGTTCTCTCTGCATATAACCATATTTCTATTCCCTGAACCCATTGATTTTGTCTGATGGTATTAATTACCTGTTATTCATACTTGCTGGGAACAATTCATTAGTGCGCCTGTCACCGCATTTCATGCTTCAGAAGCTCTCAGAAACATCAATACTTGTACTAACTAATGAGAAAACTGCACTGAAACTGAAAAAGGCAGTAGGATTGGTTTATTTGTAGATTTATAAAGCAGCAAAACAAACTGCGATTGGGTATTTATTAGCTTTATGTAGAACAAAGATGCATAAACTCGAATGGGAATTTATCAGAATTGTTGGTCAGTACTGGAGGGGTTATTTTACCGAGGGTAGGATTGGCAGGGGGACTCAGGGAGGAATATATTTTATATGATAGAAATGGGAGTAGTGTCCGTGTGAGGAAGGTCATTGTAACTTATTAAAATATATCTAAAGTGCCAACATGTTGCTCAGTGCTGTACAATAAATGGGTGTATATACTGAACATACAGAAACAGCCAATAACCATAACAAGAGTTAAAGAGTTTCCTGCTTACAATCTAAAAGAAGAGGGGGTATGATGGGGTGGGAAAGATCAGGAGCAAGGTAAGAGATGTGTCATAACATTTAACTCGGAGTTCCATGACCTGTATAAAAACACTCGGCCTTCGGCCTCGTGTTTTTATATGGTCATGAAACTCCTCGGTAACTTATAATATCCTTATACTTTATTCACTATATTATTATATATATATTTACACACAAACAAACACAAAAGGGCTCAAGCGCACACCTACAAAAGATATACCCGGGTGCAAATCGGAAAAAAAAACACACAGTAACTAGATGCTGATGCACATCATGATTTTTCAATTAAACAGCTCACTTTATTGAATCGATGTTTTGGTCCACGTCAGGGAACTTTATCAAGATATATATCAGCAGGTAATATAATAAATGGGTAAGGAGTATGGAGCTTAGATGTGAAAAAACAAAGACTGTGTAAACTGAGGTATGGACTAAGTACCCTAATTGGGGCTAAAACCTTGCTGTAAAGAGCAGAACTTGTGTGGCCAGTCTGCCAGTGAGCAGCCGCTTCTGGTTAATACCAAATAAAGAAATTGAGCAGCACTAACGGAATACTTCTTCATTAGCTGCAACAGAATCGGTTATAGGAAGCCATGACACCTGATGTGTTTCAGCTACGCCCCTTGTCATAGGCGCTTGGAGTTTGAGTGGCCATTTGTTATATGTTCCGTTTAATGAACACAACTGTTGCTTTTGTTAACAGTTAAGTCTGTCTTGAATGTTGCTGCATTTCTACGTTAAGAAGTTATTGCTGAGGTTAGGAGAATTCCCACAATTCATATATGTATGTATGTATGTATTTATAGTATATATGTGTGTGAGTGTATGTGTGCACAATACACTGTTTAATATGCTGCCACTGGAGAGTCAGCAACTGAGTTTGCCTGGACAGCAACTTATTGTAAACAGTGCCTTTCTCACTAGAATATCCAAACATTTGCATATGTTTGGCAGCTCTGTGCATCTATATGGCACTTGTTAACCACCCCAAGAAAGCCTTCTGGCCTGT
Source organism: Xenopus laevis (assembly GCF_017654675.1). Taxonomy (NCBI): domain Eukaryota; kingdom Metazoa; phylum Chordata; class Amphibia; order Anura; family Pipidae; genus Xenopus; species Xenopus laevis. Next base: position 138,770,167 of record NC_054379.1, read on the forward strand.
CACTTGGGTTTTTTCCTTTGAATATACCACCTTACCAATTATCCTTGCAAAGCCTGGCAACTTTATTCTATCTCCACCTAATGGCATACAGACATGGGATACTCCAACCTTTTGTGTGAGTCAATGCAAATATGGCACTTCTTTGCAGCCAAGTTAACTTAGTGTGTACCAATGGGATACATTAGCATGTAATACTAGCCCACTGATCTCTAGGAACAACTATAATGATACCAGGATCATCCAGTTGAACAAGATTAACACAGAATAGAGTAAGCGGTTTGTGCCATTTAGCTCAAAGTCAGAACAAACTTTTAAACAAAAAAAAAACTGTTTAGGCTATGTCTGTCTGAAACATTAAGCATGTCGACATCTGAATACCAAAGTTTATATACATTTACCCCGGGGCCTTCCATTAATGGAATGGTATGCCTGCTGTCGGTCTATGGGGCTGTTCTAATTTTGCTCAGTTTTTCCAGTTTGTTGTTATTGTTGTCTGTGGATAAACCAAGACAAGCAGTATGACATATGTATAAATGTAAATAAACACAAGGCAAATATTGTGAGTGCTCGAGGAACTGTGCACTCTTTTAGGGCAGAGACACATCATAATGCTGCTATTTCGGGAGATACACTTGCCCATCGACAAATCGCTTCTTCTTTGGGCGACTAATGTCCCCAACTGCCTTCCTACCAGCTAGGATGTAAATCGCTGGGGGCATGGCACTCGGAACGCTTCGTTTTCCGAAATTGCCTCACGGTGAAACTTCGGGCGACTTCGGAAAGCCGAGGCGATCAGACTTTAATCCCGCTGGCGATTTACATTCTAGCCAGTGGGAAGGCAGTTCGGGAGATTAGTCGCCCGAAGAAGAAGAAATGGGCGACTAATCTCCCAAAATAGCAGTGAGTGTCTCTGCCCTTAGAGTGCAACTAAAACCCTCAACAAAGAGTACTGCTACCTGTTGGACTTAGAGTTCATGTCTGCAGGTACCACTGTTTTTGCAGCAATGCTACATGCCCTCTGTGCAACCTTGTGTTTTGGCAGTCAGTCGTCTGACATGAGATCTGCCATAGAATGCTTGCAGGATTTAGTCCAGTAACTCTGTAACAGAAGAATTCACTCCAATAAAAATGTTGCTATAAGCAAATATTTCAATTCAGCGCTCAGTTTACCTCAATTTTCCATTTAGGATGACTTGAACTGGGACAAATCATCGGACATGGCAGCCAAGTAAGGAGGAGGAATGGCTTTAAAATGTGGGGTGTGGGGGAGGGAGGATAAAAAGAAAATTTAGAATGGACTTGAACTAGAAAAAATGCTGTGACATGGCAGCCAAGCAATGAGAAATAATAGATTTGTGTGTGGGTAGCAGGGAAGCTGCCAAAATGCAACATTCAAAAGGATGCTACATACATATGGACACATTCATATAATGCAAGGTTATCATTCTATATTTATTCTATTTTAACAATACAGGTATAAGACCTGTTATCCAAAATAATTGGGGTTTTCCAGAGAACGGATCTTCCTACCTTAAGTCTATAAGAAAATCATGTTAACACTAAGTTTATGTTGGCTGGTTTTGCTTCCAATGAGGATTCATTATAGCTAAGTTGGGATCAAGTACAAGGTACTGTTTTATTATTATAGAGAAAAGGGAAATCATTTTTTTAAAATGTGGATTATTTGTATAAAATGGAGTCCATAGGAGAAAGCCTATCCATAATTCAGAGCTTTCTGGATAACGGGTCCCCATACCTGTATAACTAAAGTGCAAGTGTTTCATGTAAGGCTACAAGGCTAGTGAAACACTGGGTAAGTCTTAAAGGAACAGTTCAGTGTGAAATAAAAACTGTGTAAATAGATAGGCTGTGCAAAAAAAAAAAAATCTTTCTAATATAGTTAGTTGTAATGTATAAAGGCTGGAGTGACTGAATGTGACTGAATGTCTAATATAATTGCCAGAATCCAACTTCCTGCTTTTCAGCTCTATAACTCTGAGTTAGTCAGCGACTTGAAGGGGGGGCCACATGGTACATTTCTGTTCAGTGAGTTTGCAATTGATCCTCAGCATTCAGCTCAGATTCAAAAGCAACAGATATTACCCATGTGCCCCCCCCCCAAGTCTCTGATTGGTTACTGCCTGGTAAACAGGGTAACCAGTCAATTTTGAACAGCAGGAAGTAGTGTTCTGGCTATTATGTTACACACCCAGTCACGCCAGCCTTTATACATTACATTTTTGGCTAACTAACTATATTAGAACATTTTTTTATTTTGGACAGCCTATCTATTTACCCAGTTTTAATTTTTGAACAATTCCCTTAAGGCCTAACACACAAAGGTTAACTAAACTGGCTATACATAGTACCTTACAAGGGCCGGTGGATTTATCTATAAATCATAACTGAATACCTGCCTGCATAGGGGTGCCTTAAAGTGGACCTGTCACCCGACATAATAAGCTGTATAATAAAAGTCCTTTTCAAATTAAACATGAAATCCTAATTCTTTTTTTTTTTTTATTAAAGCGTTCGTAGCTGTGGTAAACTCATTTACAAATCTCAGCTGTCAATCAAATATTGCCTGCCCCTCCTCTATGCCTTAGGCAATTACTTTCACTTTCCATTTAGCACTTACTAGATATTATTGCACTTCCCATATCCCCCCCACTATCTTCACCATTTAATTGTGTAGCCAGTGCATGGGGATGGGGATGGACATCAGGTCCCCCATTCTGGTGCACAAACAAGATTCTGAGACGAAGCAAGGCTTGAATTAATAACAGTGTCCACAATATGGCGCCTGCCTGCTTGCTATAATTATGAGTTCACAGACCGAACAAAACAAGATTCAAATAATTTATACAGTGTTATTAAAGTTTATTTTGCTTGTCTAATGTCATAAAATAGTATTTGGAATATTTTTTTTGGGCGACAGGTCCCCTTTATAGAGGAAGTTTATCTTTAAATAAGTATGCTATATTAAATTGGTATGCTATAGACTGGTCTGTTCATAGCAACTTTATGGCAGATGTTCGTTTTTTTTATTTTTTATTTTAATGTTTTTTTTAACCAATTTGCGTTTTCCATATTGCAATTTAAAAATGCAATCTGATTGCTGGGGTCATTGACCCAGCAACCAAAAAAACGGATGATAGTGCCTATTCATTATAGTATTATTATTATCGTGTATTTTTATAGTGCAGCGCTTTAAAATAAATGTGTTTATACAAAGAAATCACATGAAGTACATGCATAGAGCATACAGAATTACATACATAGCTACCAGTAACAAACTAGTACAAAAGGTGCGGGAAGCCCTGGGCAAAAGAGCTTACAATCTAAAAGGGGAAGGGACAACAACTACCTAGTTTTAGTCCTACCCATATAACACTAAGTATCCATTGAAGAGAGTTTCGCAGCTTAGTACCTTGCACCCCGTATGAGGTCGGGTCTTCATAAGTGGTGTTGTGGTGCAAAGTTCAATGTCTTCAGGCTCGTGGAAGATCACAGCTGGAAGGGGCTCCTTATGAAGGGTTAACACGTTCAGCTTGGACTTTATCATGGTCTGGAAGTGCTGAGACAATTAAAAAAACAAAAAAAAAAAAACACAATAATACATTATAATTGGTACTGATCATTTCAAAAATATAATCCTTATTTTAACAGTTCCAGTTTACCAGTTAAATTTGTGCTCCAGCAAGATCAAATAATTCCGCACTAACTAAACAGTTCTTAGGAAACACAACCTGTTTCTACTCTAGTAGCCCGAACAAACAATCAAATGCACAAGAGGTCAATATGTGCTTACGACACAACAATGGCATTAAACATATCGCCCAGAATATTTCCTGCAATGCAATCGTGTTTTATTAAAATACTTCCCAATAGTACAAAGCGACTTCTGTTTTGTGCCCTTTGCCTTTGTATAAACATGTTGGTTTTGGAGGCATGGAGTTGACCCCAGACAGGGCAGAAAAGCTGCACTGCACAATCGGTATTTTCATAAGCCTCACTTTCTAAACCTTGTTTTGGTAGCCTCACATTAGGAACCCTTTTGCTTGGCTGCATGTTTCTGCATTTCTGTGACTTCCAGCACATGTTTTTCCAATTACCAGGAGGGGCTGAATACTCCAGCTAGACCCCTGGTTCCTGGAACTTAGCAGGACATGTGCAATAATCCAGGAGAATGTAAAATAGCCATTTTACTTGCCAAATCGATGCAGACTTTGCGTAAGACTTGGCATCTGGCAGCAATAAGGCGGAAAAGCAGCGCAGCTTCATGCTCCAAAATGCAGTTTATTAATGTGCTCGCTTTTTATTTCATGTTGTCTGCTCGAACACATCTGAAGAATGTATAAAACTTGAGACAAATAAAGCTCAGCTGGTTACCTTCCTCCAAATACCAGAGGCATATTATACTGAACTTAACATTTTTCTGAAACGCCACATGCTGGAGACACCTAGGGGTATATTTATCAAAGAGTGAAGTTAGAGATCGCCACAGTCCTCTAGAGTGAAATTCCACCTCTCTCCTTTCATTTGTATGGGATTTTGAAAGGCGTATTTATCAAAAGATGAACTTTCACCCATTGATAAATACTCTTTTAAAAATACCATAGATATGAATGGAGAGTGGCGTAATTTCGCTCTAGAGGACTGTGGAGATCTCTAACCCTTTGATAAATATACCACCTAGCATTTATCCTATGTATAAGGCATTACATTTAAAGGGCATGTAAAGGCAAAAAAATAAAATCTCATTTTTACTTTAATGAAAAAGAAACCTATCTCCAATATACTTTAATTAAAAAATGTGTACCGTTTTTATAAGAAACCTGACTGTATGCAGTGAAATTCTCCCTTCATTTACTGCTGTGGATAGGAATTGTCAGACGGTCCCTAACTGCTGAGCAGGGAAACAATCATACTCATGAACAGCAGGGGGAGCCCCCGCCTTACTTCCCAGCCATGCAGAACTCAAGCAGCTTTGTTTATGACGATCCCTAAGCAGCCCAGACCACACTGAGCATGTGCACAGTCTTAGTCTTGCAAAGATGTTTAACAAAGTTACAAGATGGTGTAGCCAACTTTGAAAGCATAAATTATTTGTTTGATTAGGCTTGTGGTGCAGTAAGTTCATGTTTATATTTAGTATACAAAATACAGTATTTCTAGCCTTATTCTATTTTAGACTTTACATGCCCTTTAGGAAGTGCACTGGGCTTCAAGGGGTATTTGGATGCCTATTTTAAGAAATTGCATACTCCAGACAGAAATGCGATGAGGTTGTTGCTGATTTCTACCCTGTCTCAAGGGCTATGCAATTTACAATGATATTAAGTGTCAACCAGAGAATGCAGTCTGTCTCAGCAGTGGAGGCATAGCTGGGACTGAGGAAGACTAACAGTAAGAATCCAGGGCTTTGGCGTATTTTGCTTTTGGTGGGTCCAAAATACAAAAGAGTACAAATACTGTCTTTGAATTTTTCTTTATACATTATTGTAATATTTGTTACATTAACAAAACAAGAAGATCCATTCTGATTGGTATATGACGATAATGCCTCTTTTAAGGGGCAAATTTTAGTGACGTGCAGGTCGGGACTTCCCGACCCGCAACTGCCCGCCCTCCTGAGCCCGACTTCCTTTTAGACCTGCGCCGCTCCGCCCCGGCTGATGACGCCACAAAAGGGGCGGGGTGAGCAGGTGCATCGTCTATAAAAAAAAATAAATAACCCGGAAGTCGAAAGTCGGCATTTGAAGGTGTCGGGCGGGGAGAGCAGAAGAGCTCAACCCGCAACAGCCCACGAAGAGGAGTGCAAGGCCGGCCTGCACATCACTAGTAGATTTATAAAGGTTCGAGCTGTGTTTTCCACAAAAATTCTAATTTTCAAGGTGCTTTTTTTTTTTTTGGAGTCAAACCTCACATTTTAGGGTTAAAAGAAAAAAACTCGAAATTTTCGAGATTTATTATACCCTGAACCCGTAAATAGCTGGAATCTGAAAATACACCATCTAAAACCTGTAGAGGTCATATAGGAAGGAGTCAATGGCAGAGGTCCCTTGAACCATTAGAAGAGGTTAATAGCCTTCATGATGTTCTACATTTTTTTTTTTCAGAGGGTTTTGCCGAAAACTCAATCAATTTGACCGATTCAAGTTTTTTTTTTGCCGAAAACTTGGTTAGTTTGAGTTTTTGGGTGTCGCAACTCAAACTTGCCGAATCTGTTTTTCTTAAATAAGATACCATTTGAGGTATAAAAAAAACTCTTAACAGGTCCAACGACCTTTGATAAATAACCCCCTTAGTGTCAAACATGTAATGAAATTTAAGCAGCCCCCTTCTCCTATACTACATCCTCCAGCTCCTGTTTAGATATTGGCTTGTGTACTTACCACAGTCCACTGTACCACCTCTCTCCATTCATTTCTATGGGATTTGTAAAAGGCGTATTTATGTGAAAAGTGAAAGTTCACCATTTAATAAATATGCCTTTAAAAAAAGAAAAAAACTCGAAATTTTCGAGATTTATTATACCCTGAACCCGTAAATAGCTGGAATCTGAAAATACACCATCTAAAACCTGTAGAGGTCATATAGGAAGGAGTCAATGGCAGAGGTCCCTTGAACCATTAGAAGAGGTTAATAGCCTTCATGATGTTCTACATTTTTTTTTTTCAGAGGGTTTTGCCGAAAACTCAATCAATTTGACCGATTCAAGTTTTTTTTTTGCCGAAAACTTGGTTAGTTTGAGTTTTTGGGTGTCGCAACTCAAACTTGCCGAATCTGTTTTTCTTAAATAAGATACCATTTGAGGTATAAAAAAAACTCTTAACAGGTCCAACGACCTTTGATAAATAACCCCCTTAGTGTCAAACATGTAATGAAATTTAAGCAGCCCCCTTCTCCTATACTACATCCTCCAGCTCCTGTTTAGATATTGGCTTGTGTACTTACCACAGTCCACTGTACCACCTCTCTCCATTCATTTCTATGGGATTTGTAAAAGGCGTATTTATGTGAAAAGTGAAAGTTCACCATTTAATAAATATGCCTTTAAAAAATCCCATAAAAATGAATGCCCGCTAGCAGACTGTGACAATCTCTAACTTCACTCTTAGATAAATATACCTCATGGTGTCCTGCCTACTGTCCAATCACATTACAGTGTGAAGCACCCACCACTACTGGCAAATAGAAGAGGGCTGGTAAGATAAAATAATGGGCTATGCATCTATTTTTCTACTGCTGAACTGTGCATCTGTACTGCAGAGACAGGGGCTCATTTATCAACACTGGGCATATTTGCTCATGGGCAGTTACCTATAGCATCCAATTAGTGATTAGCTTTATGAAATCAGCTGCAAGTAGAACAATGAATGCAACAATTCTATTGGTTGCCATGGGTTACTGCCCATGAACAAATTTGCCATGAACAAATTTGCCCAGTGTTGATAAATTACCCCCTGTGGGCTGGGAATCTCTGCATTTGGACTGCTGGTATACTACAGGGACACATGTTGCCAGAATACCCCCAGAATTACAGGTGGGTGATGGTTACACCAATGTTCTATATAAGACATTTGGGTCTCCATGGTATGTGCCACATTTTTTTCAGATTTCTTCAGACCTTAGGCATTGTCCTTAGAGCTATTAGCGGAAAGAGAGTTACCTGTGAGCACTCCGATACTCTCCCCTACAGTGTGCAGCCCGTAGAAAGCTTCCCCAGTGAGCTCAAAGGTTCAAAGCTTCAGAAAAGGTCACGGTGCACCAAGGAGGGAAGAGGTCAAAACTGGCACTCCTTATCATAAGGAACCAATGCTCGCTTGCTTAAGCAATGGTTCCTTATGATATGGAGTGCATGTTTTAATGGAACAAATAAATATGGACGTTTAATGATTATTTAAGTTTGACCTCTTCCCTCCTTGGTGCACCGTGACCTTTTCTGAAGCATTGTCCTTAGGGCTACACATTTTGAGCGATCACCATTCTCACGCCCTAACAATATGGAAACAGCCAAGTGTATGTAACAGCATGGCAGCAACCCGTTGATACCATTTGTGTGCATTGTTGGATATACCACGCTTCTACCTTCTAATTGTAAAATAAAAAAATAGATTGTATGGTCCAAGTGGGATGCATTAGAGAGTACCATGATACAATGCCATAAATCATTTTAAAGACATGCATAGATGGGACATCATTACAACCTGTTATTATAGGTTTCAACTTACCCAGAGCGTTCCCATTTCTGTACAGACCACCCCTTAACAAAACACAAGAACCGCACAAAGGAGAGAGGTGTGAGGACAGCAGTATGCACTGAACATATCGAATAGACAAAAAATGATCCTATCCATACCGGGAAAGCAGCCAGGTATTTGTTCACAGAATAGAAGTGAACAGCATGTGCTCTCAGGCCGTGGGATGAAAGTTGGCTTTAAGTCCTCTACAGAACAAACAGTAAAAAAAAAAAATAATACTCACGTTTCTGTATTATTAACCAATATGAGGTTACATATCCCCATGCTCGTTATCATTGTACCCACTGGATAACAGAACTGGAACTAAGAGACACTGCCCTTTAAGGTAAAGTGAGGCAAAGTTTAGTAAAGTTTATAAAGTATTTATTAGGACATGTTTAGCCTAACCCGTTTTGTGCCAAATGGGCACATACTCATAGGCTAATGAGTAAGTGCCCATTTGGCATGAAACACGTTAGGATCTTATTTCACTCACTTTGAGCATTTTTCCAATTTTTGGTTACCCTTAGAGTGGGTTTTTTTGTGAATAAGAACGCTTGGTGACCAGGGGCAATCCTGGCCCCTCAGCCGCCTGAGGCAGCAGCAATTGCTGCTGCCCCGCCCCTCCCCTACCACAGAAATTCGCTCTTAAAGTACCAGGAGCAGCATTTTTGTTGCCCCTGGTACCTAGTGGGGCGCTGCTGTCTGAGGCGACAGCCTCAACTCGCCTCATTGGCGAAGCACCCCTGTTGGTGACTTATCCATGACTACTTATATTTTTACTTTCATAGAAGCAAAAATATTTGCCATTTTTGGTTTAAATTGAGTTGAATGGCAGGTTCCAGTAAGTAAAGAAGAAAAAGCAAATAAAGGGGTAAGGGATATACAATGTTTAAGTGGTTAGTGGGTGTCTCAGTTACTGGCCAGCTTACCAGGAAGGTGCAATGCAGCCAGGGCTGGATCATCCGCACCTGCCTAAGGCCTGCCTAGCTCTGGATAACAGAAAAAAAAGCACCTAGCAAATCTTCCGGGTTCTGGGCCCCCTAATGGTGCGGTGACATTGCGGCGCAGACGTCATAGTGCACGCGGTGCCATTGCATCACAGGGGAGAGGATCGCCAAAGCCAATAAAAGGCTGGGTGTGATCAGGGAGAGCTGCAGTTGGCCCCCAAACTTCTTCTTGTTAGGACCTCCTATGTAAACTTGTGTTTTGCCTTGCCCCCTATTACTGTGCCTGGTTGGTCTATGGCACAGCAAGTGTGTGGCAGTGCCTGCTGCAGGCTGAATTTGTTTCTGTCTGACTGGCTTGTGAGGGGGGAGGAGGGGCAGTCAGGCCAGGCTGGCAGGCTGTGCTGTAGCCATTTGAAAGTTGTCTGGGGGGTCAAATTGAAAAGGGTCTGTGTGGGGCAGTGGGTGTGGAACTGTTACAAGGAGTGAGGGAGGGGGCAGACAGAACTGAGAAAAAAAAAACCTACAAAAAAAAACTAAAAAAAATTTAGTTTGGGGGCATTTGTAAATGGTCTCTGGGAGTGGGACTGTGCAAAACTGTAATAACTGAAACCACAGAAATATGCTCAAACTTTCATAATCTGCCAAATTTTGTAAAATGAACACGGTAAATAGGGAGTGTGGCCACAAAAACGGGCGTGGCCAAAAAAATTTTTTTCGCCCCTCTATTTCCAAAATGTTGGGAGGTATGCGCTAGCACAGCAGTGCTTCTTTTACCACTGTAACTTTAGCTGGTTCAAGGGGGGGGGGGTAGAAGAACTATCTTGCCTAGGTCCCCGTTTAGTCTTAATTCAGCTCTGAATGCAGCAGTGCCAGGCAGAATTGTTAATGTGTAGAGGAGCTGCTGTAAGATGCCATAGACAGTCACTATTTATTGGGCCCGTGGGGGGCTATTTGGGCATCTTTGTGCTTGAAATGTGAGGGCAGAGGAATCTTCACTGCTTTGTATATGGCGGGTATTTCTCTGCAGATTTACAGCATAGGGCAATGCTTAATCAGACACTGGAAAATCGACATGAAAATCCTTCCAGCATTAGTGTGTGAATATGGTCTGTCAGGGTGCCCAAGGGCTCCATGCATTTATTTACATAAGACAATACTGGTTACATAGACAACAAGGAAGAGATGCAATCTACATTAATAAAAGTCAGAAACAGCAACAAGGATAATGTAAATATTAAACTCAGGTTTAGGTAAATGTAGTAAATTAATGATGGTATCAATCATACTCCTATGAAGGGTCGTTAGTATCATCAACACTGGTAAAATGTACACCTTGGTGGTAATCCATAATAATTGTTGTTTTGTTTTGGGTTTTTTTCACTAATAAAAAAAGAAACAATTATATTTATGTGAAATGAAGGTTTAACTCAAATTTGATGGCTGTGTTTTCCTTGATTGAGCGCTAGGTTTACCATTTCCCACAGGCAGGAAAAAAAGAGTGCCTAAGAAAAAAACCTAAGAAGTTGGTGGAGACTTTTGGGTCCAAGGTGTTGTTGTTTATCTAGAGAATGTCTGGAACGTTTGCTACAATGTAATTTTCCAGGAATTCTAGAAAACATTGTACAGATATCGGAAACCCATTATCCAGAAAGCTCCAAATTGCAGAAAAGCTGTCTCCCATAGACTCCATTTTATCCAAATAATCCAAATTTGAAATAAGCGATTTCCTTTTTCTCTCTAATAATAAAAAACAGTACCTTGATTTTCTAGTAGACTTATAGTACAAAGTACGTAAAGATCGGTTCCAAATCCAAATTACGTAAAGATCAGTTATGTGGAAAACCCTAGGTCCCGAACATTCTGGATAATAGGTCCCATACCTGTACCTGCTGCTTGTTTTCTCTTTGTACTCCACCTAGTGCCATTATGCAAAAAATACTGTTAATTAATAAAATAATTATATATTTTTTTCACTGGCTTCAGATATGTAAATGATCAAAAAGTAAAACAAAACAGTAGGGAAAGCTCACAAGTTTTCCATGTCTCCATAGCTTTCTAAGAAGATGAAGAAGCAGGGCTGACCGGCACTCAAACAGATCCACAAGACCAGAGATATTCAGTTAAAAGATAAAATTTATTAGTAGAAAAATTTAAAATTATGGCTTCATCTCCATCCACCCTACGCGTTTCACATCCTTCAGGGTGCTTAATCATGGGCTCATAGCTTTCTAAACTTACTTTTAGCCTACTGTATGCCAAAAATCTTTTAATTTGTTGCTCCTCTCATGAGCTAAACAGGGCAATCGAGGAAATTGGAGCTACTCCATGTTTGCGAGGTACATAATTAGACCACCAGTGCAGAGATAAACCCCTTGCACAATGGGCTTCTGCTCATCTGTGCTCTGGTAATCTTGTGACCTACCTTGCAAGAAGCAAACATGTAACCCCAATTTCCCTGCACAGCTCATGAGAAAAACAAAAAACAGATTTTGATGATTGAAACAAGAGGCAAAACGTATGTTCAGCACAAGCCCTATTCACTGAGCTCATGTTGCACAAGGGGTGGTACTGTATGACTCAAAGTTACAAAGATTCAGTGTTTGTGTATTTCTTTAATGGATACTAGTGATACTGTATATCCACACAAGCACAACACAATCAACACCAATGTGCTTAGATGCTAAATACTATTGTAGGGATGTGAAAATCTTAGACACCCTTACACTTTATTGACAGGCCCATCCCTAGCTATTTGGATACCTAAGTGGGTCCTAAAATACAGTTGGGAGGGGTATTGTGCTCCTGTCTTATGTAACCCTTGCAATTCACACGGTGACCTGAGTGGCGCTGTGCCAGAGTATAAAAGGTTTAGGAGCCATGTGCTCTAGGTCCATTACTTTAGCCCAACCAAGCAGGCTGGAAGGGAATGGGTAGTGCTGACCCTAGAGCCCAGCATCCTAGTAAGTAGATAGCTATACTTGTTCATAGATCACTCTAGGAGTGATAGAGAGGTTAACTAGTTGAGCAGCTCAAGGCTCCTACGAGGAGATTAGTGGGATTAAGATTCCCGGGTAATACTGACCCAGAGAGGGACTAAAGTGTTGAGATTAGGGATGGTAGGTTTCCCCTAAGAGCAACCAGGAGTTCCTGAGTACTGAAGATATATTAATACCCACACCTGTTGCAACTACTCTCTGCTGTTATTCCCTGGCCTGTGGGGATTCAGCCTATGCGTGCTGTGAGTATAAGCTCCTTTAATGCTGCTGTGGTATTTGATGCTCCATTGTGGATAATTGTACTGATCATCTTCATGCTCTATTGTTCAATAAATATTCTTTTGGTTTACGGTTAAAGAACTACTGGCGCCCATCATTGTGCTATTGCACCGAGTTACAGTTGCATTACATCCTTCCTCCACCTCGTTGCGAGGGCTTGCCCCTGAGAAAGAGAGCTCATCTGTGGTGAGAGTCCACAAAGGAAAGTAGCTATAACTGCTATATAAGAGGCAGTTTACTATAGCGCTACATTTTGGCGCCCAACGTGGGGCTCTAAAGGGTTAACTGTAACCATTAATTGTTATACTGCACGCAGCCTAGTGTGACAGGCGCTGCGTGTGCGGACCCAGTAGGAAAAAGGCACCTTACTGTGGGGAAAGTCTGTAGTTCTTATTCCCCCAGTGCTGCCATACTGATTCCAGTGAGAAGTGTATTGTTTGCTTGGTTCTGTCCTTATTAAACATTATGGCTCCCCTATCTGAAGCTGCAATGTGGGATTGGTCCCTGGATATGGGAGCGGATCCTGAATACACATTTATGGTCGATGATGTACCTGAGAAATGTCCCATAGACGTTGTGAATCAATCGCTAATGGGAAATTCTATATTTGATGCGTTTGCTTATGTAGCTAGAGAACCCTCAGACAAGAAGGGATTTGTTCGGCTCTTATATTGGGTTCCTGCAGTGCCCCAGAAAAGCACCTGGCCTTCTAGAGTCTATCCGATGGGAGTACAGAAGGAAGGGTGCCCTTGTCGGTACCAGAGCCCGCCAACACTCCCTCCATTTGGGTTTCCGCTAGCTCCTTTTAGTGACTGTGTAACTGACTCTTTCAACTGCTCGAGTTTATCGGGAGAACAAGAGGGCTGCAGTACTAAAGTGTCTGATGATTATGAGATTAATGTGTCTACCCCTGGGCTTAATCCGTTCCTAGCTGATGATGTCAAGGACTGTAGTGACAGTTTGCCCGTTGAGGAATGTCCTAATATTGCCCAGGAAAAAGACTCGTTGGTGGATAGCTGTTTTGCTATACCGCCACCTATTCCCCCTCGCACAGGAAAAGTGGCTGTTAAGAAATTTTCTGCTGCGCCACACCCTGTGTCCTTGACCTGCCCAGAAGGGGTTAAGTCGGAAAGCCCGCGAAGAAATAAGGGGCGTGCTCACTCACCTCTAAGAGGCGTTATTGAGGAGATGTCGCGACGTCCTAATTTAAAAGATAGCTTGGCTGGGATATCCTGTTTGCCGTTCATGCTGCTAGGATCTTCGGAGCTAGTAGACCGGGACCTGAATTCTGTTATGGAGCCGATTTCCGAACCCGGTGTTCCAGAGTTGCCCATGGAGTCTTTGCCCCCTCGAGCGAGAGCTGATTCCGTTCCTATCCGGGTGGAGGCTGAGTGGCAGTATATATACCAAGGAACCTTTACCCCAAGTGAATGGGGAACCATGATTCCGGGCTGTGGAGTGTGCGACTTGGAAGCACCCGACGCCTTGGAAGATCCGGAGAGTGTTTGTTTCCAGTGTGAAGCTCATCTGTGGATGGGACCATTCAAGCGGGCTGATCAATCCCCCTTGGTGGACCGGATACGGGACAAGGTGAGCGGCAAAACTATTCTCATCTACAACGAGATAGAGGGTGCCCCCGGGGTGTCAGCGGCTGCGGGCCCCATATCTGGAGCTGCACCCAAGCTTGTCTCCGACTCCGCTCCAGAGCCTGTCCCTACACCGGTCCCTGAGCCTGCTATGGACTTTGTGTCTATGCCCGAGTCTGTCTCAGTGGCTGCAACAGTGCCGGGCCTTAAAACTCAGTGAGGTTAAGCTCATGTGCGATTGTGCTTCGCAGACTGATCTGATTCTACCAGGGGGAGAGGAACTTGTGATCGCCACTGCGGGTCACGAAAGAGTGCCGTCTTGCCGGGCGGCTGATGTGACTCCTACTACCCCCTTGCTAAAGTCCGAGGGTGAACAAAATATTCTGGCGTGTCCTGCGCTTTTGCCTCTTAAAGTGTCTTCCCCAGTTTCAGATGTACCAGGGGGAGATTTGGATCCCTTACTAACAGTTGAGGATCCTGACTGTTGGGTCCCTGGCACACCCCAAGAGAACTTTCCAGAAGGGGTGTGGCACGTGTTAGAGCCTGATGCAGCTTGCAGGCCTGAAGCTGCTCTTGTATCCTCAGAGGAGGAAATGTTTCAGCCGTTCATATCTAGCTATGCTGAGTCTGATGTTTCGTGGGAGGTGAATTCAAATCCTGAATTGTTCCATGCCTCAGCAGAGGAGAATGTTGGAACTGACCAGGAGCCTCTTGTGACGATTTGCCCCAAAGATGATCCTTTGCCCCGCAAAGTATTGCTCAGTGGCATGGGACCTCATGGGGATTTAACAGTGACTGTCTATACAGCCCTAGCTGTTCCTGCACCACTTCCAGTCCTTAGTTCTGATGTGGAATGGAGGAAGTTTTCTTTTGGCAGGTTGGGGACTATTGCGCCTGTTGCCACCAACCATCCGAGATCCTCCAATCCTGGAGGATGAGGAGGACCTGTTAGAAAAGTGGATCTCTGCCAGTGTGGACAGTGATGGAGTTTCCACATTGGACCTTCCGGCTCAGGTCAGATGTCAGAGCCGACGATCTGTGGCTAGTGAGCCAACAAAGAATGTGTGCCCCAAGGTGACCGTGTTTCAAACTCTTAGTGAGCCAGGAGAGAGCATTCACGTGTCGGAGTTGTACCATCACGAGTGGGGTAAGATATCCCTAGAGAGGGAGGAAGGACTGGTTGCTATCATTCCTGTTGTTGCTGATGACTCCATCCTCAAAAGAGCCCCTGGATGGGAAGAATATGAAGAGGAAACTCCCGAAGCCGTGTCTGAGCCAACACCTTCTATAGAGAGACCTTCCAGCTTCACTGCACCTCCCATCATTGGCCCTGAGGAGGAAAAAGATTTTGGGTGCTGCCAGGACGGGCAGACCCCAATGTATTCACCTCTGTATCCAGAGTACAGAGGGTGATAAATTTTCATGTTCATAGAACTTGGGGATATTTCATGCCCTATGCACCACTGTGGGTGTACGAGAAGGTGGCGGCATCTTATGAAAATTGGCTCATAGATGAGATTCTCCGCAAAGAAAAGATGCACCACAGTTGCCTTACCAATCCTGACAAAGTGAGGAGAGAGAAGGATTGGCAGTATCTGCGTTCCATAGAAAGGGAATGGTGGTATGGCCGCACCATTTTAAAGAATGCCGTGAAAAGCTGTGGCAAGTATAACCCCACCAAGTACTTCAACTTGGAAGTCTATTTGGGAGATGGACAGTGGGTGGACAAACCCCATCCCAAATACTACATCCCCTATGAAGATACCAAGGCAAGATTTCTTCACATGATTTAATCTGCTGATACTCCATTGGGAGTTTGTTTGTAGCTATTTTTTTTGAGCTATCTGCCTATTTTCCTGTCCCTTCAAGGTACTGAACTTTCTACAGGGGAAGATTGTTTTTCGTTTTACTTCAGTTGGAGTTATGCCCAAGGACTGTTTTAGGTAATACCTGTCCGTTGGTAGGTTCATCCAATTTCTCCTAAGTGCATTTTCAAAAAGGATTGTGGGTTTGAATGTTTGATGGACTAGAATACTGATTGTGTTTGAACTGCAGTATTTCTAACTTGTGTTCTTTTATAGGTGTACCAATAAAAGTTTACCTGTTCATGAAGGAAACTGTGCTATTGATATGTTTTCTTTCAGTTATGTCATTGTACCTGGGTTTACTCAGGAGAGTTACCCCGAAGAGGTTATAAGGTAATGGTGTAGTAATGCAATGTGTTCTTTGAAAAGGTTTCTGCATGATGTGCCTTAACTGCTATATTTTCAGTATTGATTCTTTGAAGGTTCCTTGCCGGGACGGAAGGAATTTACCAGGGGGAGAATGTAGGGATGTGAAAATCTTAGACACCCTTACACTTTATTGACAGGCCCATCCCTAGCTATTTGGATACCTAAGTGGGTCCTAAAATACAGTTGGGAGGGGTATTGTGCTCCTGTCTTATGTAACCCTTGCAATTCACACGGTGACCTGAGTGGCGCTGTGCCAGAGTATAAAAGGTTTAGGAGCCATGTGCTCTAGGTCCATTACTTTAGCCCAACCAAGCAGGCTGGAAGGGAATGGGTAGTGCTGACCCTAGAGCCCAGCATCCTAGTAAGTAGATAGCTATACTTGTTCATAGATCACTCTAGGAGTGATAGAGAGGTTAACTAGTTGAGCAGCTCAAGGCTCCTACGAGGAGATTAGTGGGATTAAGATTCCCGGGTAATACTGACCCAGAGAGGGACTAAAGTGTTGAGATTAGGGATGGTAGGTTTCCCCTAAGAGCAACCAGGAGTTCCTGAGTACTGAAGATATATTAATACCCACACCTGTTGCAACTACTCTCTGCTGTTATTCCCTGGCCTGTGGGGATTCAGCCTATGCGTGCTGTGAGTATAAGCTCCTTTAATGCTGCTGTGGTATTTGATGCTCCATTGTGGATAATTGTACTGATCATCTTCATGCTCTATTGTTCAATAAATATTCTTTTGGTTTACGGTTAAAGAACTACTGGCGCCCATCATTGTGCTATTGCACCGAGTTACAGTTGCATTACATCCTTCCTCCACCTCGTTGCGAGGGCTTGCCCCTGAGAAAGAGAGCTCATCTGTGGTGAGAGTCCACAAAGGAAAGTAGCTATAACTGCTATATAAGAGGCAGTTTACTATAGCGCTACACTATGAAGTGTTGAGAACATCAAAGAATGGGAATTATAGCCAATGCAAGAACTGCTGTCACAAAGTTAAGAGGATACAGAAGGCCAGTGGGGCACAGGGGGTATTCCTGTACGGGGCCCGGCTGTGCTGCACTTTTCGAAACGGCCGGGCCCTTAATTGACACAGACGAAGCCGTGCTGCCTCTTCCAAAGTCCGGAAACACCGAAAAGCCAAACAGCCGAAGTCCCGCAGCGGCAGAAAGACCAGAAGCCATGAAAATAGCCGAAGTTGAAGTCCTGAAACTGCGAAAAGACCCGAAGTCACGAGAATAGACGCAAAGTCCTGAAGCAGCGAAAAGACCCAAAGTCATGAAAATAGACGAAATTGAAGTCTGAGTTCAGTTCTACCACCAATGTATTATTTTAATACTCTATAGGCCCCTGCCACCAATGTATTTTTTAAAGTTGTAGGGGGCCCTGACCACCAATGTTTTTGTAAAAAACTTTTATGGGGGGCATTTTTATAACGTGTGAGTGGGGGGGGGTTTACCGTTTTTAGCGCTGGTGTGGACTTTTTTACTGTGGTGTGGGCGGGCAGGGACTAGGGGACCCAGAAAATGGGGCCTGTGATTTCTGATGGCGGCCCTGCAGAAGGCAAATACAAAATAATAATAAGGACAATATATCGATCAATTGTTTATTTTAAAACAGTGTTTTGTTTTTTTTTGTAAAGTTATGGGAATCCAGAATGCTCGGGAACTGATGTTTTCCTGATAAGGGGTCTTTACATAATTTGGATCTCGTACCTTAAGTCTACTAAAAATACATAAAAACGTGAATTAAATCAAATACGCTGGTGTTGCCTCCAATAAGGATCACTTATATATTCGTTGGGATCAAGAAGCTACCGTTTTATTTATTTATTACAGAGAAAAAATTAAAAATTTGATTATTTGGATAAAATGGAGTCTATGGGAAATGGTCTTCCCATAATTCAGAGCTTTCTGGATAATGGGTTTCTGGATAATGGATCCCATACCTGTAATATTAAACTAAGCTGGCCCCCGACCTGCCATTTTTAAACAAGCTGGAAGCCTACCAGCCCATGAATACCTATCTGATTGATATCAGATAGGTATTCCGTCAGATATGATTAGAAATAGCTGGGAAATCTAATTTAAGAAAGGATACAATCAACTCCAAACAGGTCTCCACACAGGGCTTATAGTATGATCTGATCCTTTGCAACTGGGCCAAATATCGGATCAGTCTATTCCGGTCTGCCATTGGACGGACGTATTTTCATCAGTGAACCTCATCTTTAAAAGATTTACAGTTCAAAAAGCTGCTGATAATAAATCCAACAATTTGCTATATTTAATTATAATGTTGCCCCGGGAACCAGTATAAAACCTACAGAAGGTATTTTAATATTCATCCAAATATTATAAAAATGCACAGTTGTTTTTCTTTCTGCAGGAACCAACTACACCTACCATTCGACTACAGAAAAATAAAGGATCTGTTAGTCCTAATTAATTACAAATCAGGAATATTTTAATGTGCCCTATTACTGAATAGGCACTAACAGAAAATCTGTGTTTATTTCAACAATACTCAAAATGAAACCAGAAAGGAGTCATTTGGGGAAAAGACATTTCCTCATTTTTTGTTATTCACTAAAAGGAAAGTTTTGCAACAAGCAATAAATCTTTATATTTAATTAGTCGTTAATCCCCTGGGTGCAAGGAGAAATGGGATCTGTTGATAATAACAGATCTCACAAAGTGCTATTATATGGCAGCGGTATTTGTTTAATCAAAAGCAGAGAGAGAGACACGTGCATTTAATACAACATTCAAAAACTCAGGAACATGAAATGTAAAACAAATTGAGTTTTCGCCACTGGCACCTGTGACCACTGGAAGAACAGACTGGGAAACACAGGCAATTTGGCCTGCCTGACCCACAACAAATTATGAGCACTAAAGTAGAGTCCTGCGTGTAGAGTACCCGACCCGTACTGCAACCCACAACCCGGACCCGCATTCTTACCCGCTACCAAGCCCGCAGGTACCTTATCCGCAACCCACTGACCATAAAGAATCAGGAAGTGCTGTCATTGTAAACCGGAAGTGACATAATCGGAAATAGGCATGATCAGAAAAAAGGAGTAAAAAAATCGCTATTGAGAAGACCCGCGGCCCAACCTGCAAACAGCCGACCTGCATCCTTACCCGCACCGGGAATTTCTACCCGCAGGTTTATACGGGTACCCAACCCGCTGCAGGACTCTACACTAAAGCACCCTCTAGGACACTGACCCAAAGCTACATTTTCAATTCAATTACAAAACTAATGAAAAAAAAACCCAATAAACTTTTGCTAATTGCGATTAAGTATCAATTGTTTCCTGCAAGCATATATCTAAATCTATAGATCTAAATCATATAATAATAAAACAAATATTTGCCAGGCATTCTTTCCCCACCGTCCTAATAAAAAGTTTCTATGATCGAGCAATCTTTGGGACAGAAAAACAAAGTCTGGGGAAATTTTGTACAACATATTTTACATAACCAAATCACACACTGGCCCTTATATATGAATTCAAGCATGGGATCCCTTATCCAGAAACACATTATGCAGAATGCTCCGAATTACAAGATGGTCATCCCCCATAGACTCCATTTTAATCAAATAATTCAAAGTTTTTACTCTCTCTTTAATAACGAAACTAGGGATGCACCGAATCCAAGATTCAGTTCGGGATTTGGCTTCGGCCAAATCCTTCTGGCTGGCCGAACCTAATCCTAATTTGCATATGTAAATTAGGGACGGGGAGGGAAATCACGTGACTTTTGTTAGAAAACAAAGAAGTAAACAATGTTTTTTCCCCTTCCCGCCCCTAATTTGCATATGCAGATTAGGATTCGGTATTTGGCCGAATCTTTTGTGAAGGATTCAGCCGAATACAAAATAGTGGATTCGGTGCATCCCTAAACAAAACATTAAAATCTACTTGATCCAAACAAAGATACAGTTACTCCTTACTTATAATCCTATTTGGTTTATTTAATGTTTAAATTAGTTCTTTAGTAAACTTAAAGTATTGATATTCAAATTACAGACCTCTTAAAGTAACAGCAAAAAATGAAAGTGTTTTAAAGTAAAATATAATGTAGTGTTGCCCTGCACTGGTAAAACTGATCTGTTTGCTTCAGAAACACTACTATAGTTCATATAAACAAGCTGCTGTGTAGCAATGGCATAAATTGAAAAAAAGTCTATATGGCACAGGTTAAATAGTGGATAACAGATAACACCATTATGTTCTACAGAGCTTATCTGCTGTGTAACCTGAGCCTTTTCTCCTTTGAATGGCTGCCCCCATTGCTACACAGCAGCTTATTTATATAAACAATAGTAGTGTTTCTGAAGCAAACACACCAGTTTTACCAGTGCAAGGCAACAACACATTATATATTAATTACTTTAAAACACTAATTTTTTGATGTTACTGTTCCTTTAACCAGAAAACCATGGGTCTCGAGCATTCCGGATAACAAACAAGATTACTTTATATCTAGAGTACAGAAGTACCCAACAGATTGACACAAACATCAGACGTGTAGCTAGTTATCCCTATGGATCAATTTATTCCTAGCAAAGCGTAATATTATTCCCCTAAAGCAGTAGCTACTGACCTCCCTGCTATTCAGTCCCCAAATACCTGAAGTTGAAAAATGACCCAGAACGCAAGATCATATCAGGAGTAAGTTTATTTCTAAGAACAGGCATTAGGTTTGTAGCTTTAAATACCAAAGGGAATAAAAATCGGCTGATCCCATAACTATCGGTGCACTTGGGATGAAACTCTGACTAATTATCTATTACTCTGCTATAAACCTCCCTATAGGGAATCCACTTTACCCCCAACACCTTTGCAAGGACAGAGTGTTAATTGTCTTTACTTCCTGTTCCTGGGTGTTCTCTCAAATTTTCAGCTGGGGGGGGGGGGGGTTGAGGCACCAGATGTTTCTCAAACATTCTGTATTCCAGTTCCCCTTTGTGTTTCAATCTCTGCATAAACTTTCAGAGCTTCTGATCTAGGAATACCCCAGGGGAGCAAATGCCGTCCAAATATCTCCCATAGGCTGATCCCCCCACCCCAATCTACTTCTTTTGGGCCCGACAACCTCTGCATATGCATTTGCCTTAAATGCAACCTTAACAGGCCTTTAGTTTGATATAAATGACAGGGCAGATTTATGGAAGATCCATAAGGGCACACGGACAGATTCGGGAGATTAGTCGCCCGGCGACAAATCTCCTCTTCTTCGGGGCAACTATTCTCCCAGAACTGCCTCCCCTGTCTTCCCGCCATCTAGAATGTAAATCGTCGGCGGAGCGATTCGTTTTCCTTAGTTGCTCGAAGCTTCCTCGTGAGGCAACTTCGGAAAATAAAGCGATCCGAGTGCCATCCCGCTGGCAACTTTCATTCTATTCAGTGGGAAAGCAGTTTGGGGAGATTAGTCGCCCCAAAGAAGGAGATTTCTCGTCGGGCGACTGATCTCCCCAAATCTGCCCATGTGTCTCTGCCCATAGGATTCTCAGCAGCTTAATCTCCCATTTATTAAATCTTTCCCTGGTATTAAAACCAAGAAAAAAGATGTCACTTTAAACGTGTTCAAGTGCTTTTGACTGCTCTGTAGGGTATTAGTGCTCCGGTAGCTCAGCAGCATCTCTGAGCACTAACAGCCATCCATGTTCTTAAAGGAACAATACCACCAAAAACTGTTGCCCTGCACTGGTAAAACTGATGTGTTTGCTTCAGAAACACTACTATAGTTCATATAAACAAGCTGCTGTGTAGCAATGCTGGAAATTGAAAAAAGTCTATATGGCACAGGTTAAAGGAAAACTATACCCCCAAAATGAATACTTAAGCAACAGATAGTTTATATCAAATTGAATGACATATTAAAGAATCTTACCAAACTGGAATATATATTTACATAAATATTGCCCTTTTACATCTCTTGCCTTGAACCACCATTTTGTGACTCTATCTGTGCTGCCTCAGAGATCACCTGACCAGAAATACTACAACACTAACTGTAACAGGAAGAAGTGAGGAAGCAAAAGGCAGAACTCTGTCTGTTAATTGGCTCATGTGACCTTACATGTGGTTTGTATGTGTACACAGTGAATCGTACGATCTCAGGGGGTGGCCCTTATTTTTTAAAATGGCAATTTTCTATTTAGGATTACCCAATGGCACATACTACTAAAAAAGTATATTATTATGATAATGGTTCATTTACATGAAGCAGGGTTTTACTCAGTATCTTTTAATAGAGACCTACATTGTTTGGGCGGTATAGTTTTCCTTTAAATAATGGATAACTTATAACACCATTATACTACAGAGCTTATCTGCGGAGTAACCGGAGTCTTTTCTTCTCTGAATGGCTGCCCCCATTGCTACACAGCAGCTTATTTATATAAACAATAGTAATGTTTCTGAAGCAAACACACCCGTTTTACCAGTACAGGGCAACACTACATTTTATTTTTCATGTTTTGATTGGTTACTGTTCCTTTAATCTTCAGTGCAAATGGCTTTCAGGAGAAAAATGCTTTGCACAACTATTTTCCACACTGGCAAAATAACTTGGCCCCTTAAAGGAACAGTGACACCAAAAAATGAGTGTATAAAAGTAATGAAAATATAATGTGCTGTTGCTCTGCACTGGTAAAACTGCTCTGTTTGCTTCAGAAAGACTACTATACTTTATATAAACAAGCTGATGTGTAGCAATGGGGCAGCCATTCAAGCTGGAAAAAAGTAGAAAAGACACAGGTTACATAGCAGATAACACCATTGTATTGGACAGGGCTTATCTGGTACGTGCTAGGTTTCCTGTGCCTTTTCTACTTTTTTCCAGCTTGAATGGCTGCCCCCATGGCTACACAGCAGCTTGTTTATATAAACTATAGTAGTCTTTCTGAAGCAAACACACAGCTTTTACCAGTGCAGAGCAACACTATGGGGCAGATTCATTAAGGGTCGAATTTCGAAGTTAAAAATACTTCGAAATTCGACCCTCGAATTTAAATCCTTCGGCTTCGAATATCGAAGTCGAAGGATTTAGCGCTAATCCTGCGATCGATCGAAGGATTTTTTGAACGATTTTTTGAACGATTAAATCCTTCGAATCGAACGATTCGAAGGATTTTAATCCAACGATCGAAGGAAAATCCTTCGATCAAAAAAAGTTAGCAAACCTATGGGGACCTTCCCCATAGGCTAACATTGACTTCGGTAGGTTTTACCTGCCGAAGTAGGGGGTCGAAGTTTTTTTTAAAGGGAAAGTACTTCGACTATTGAATGGTCGAATAGTCGAACGATTTTTCGTTCGATTTCGTTCGAATTCGAACGAATTTAACCAATTCGATGGTCGAAGTACCCAAAAAATACTTCGAAATTCGAATTTTTTTCATTCGAATCCTTCACTCGAGCTTAGTGAATCGGCCCCCTATATTATAAAATAATTCTTATGAAATGTACTGTTGCTATAAGTATTCAATCCTTTAAAAACGAATGGCCTATTCACTGAAAAGATGGTGGAAGAAGAAAATGGCAAAAATGGGCTTCTACAGAAATACCCCAGGCATGACATTTTGCTCTCCTTAGGGTAATGGTTGATGGGGAGATTTGTTACCCGCTATAAATCTGTGCTACCGTGTTGCTTTGTTTTTCCGAAGTAACGACCGAACTTTGGGTGACTTTGCAACGCATAGGTTTTACCACAGGCGATCACAATTATTTCCAATGGAGAAGCACTTTCAGGAAATTTGTCTCCCACAGTAGTGCAAATTTATCACGGGCAGCAAATCTCCCCTTAAACATTATATTTTGAAAAAAATCTTTGCAGCAATTGCAGCTTAAAGGGTTTTGGAAAGTATGTACCAGATCTGCCCACCCCATATATCAGTTTTCTGCACAAAATATATTTTATTACGGATACTGCATCATTTCCATTTGGTGATTTTATCTTTAGAATATTAATTGGAATAAGGTTTCTACTGCAAAGATTACGTTCCGCTGTTATTTTATTGCAGGAGTACTGAAACCTTTGAAAAAGACTAAATACGTTCAACGAGTAAGAAATCAAATCAGCGGAGTTCTAAATCAAGGGGTGAATACAGCATAGTAAATAAAAGCATTCTGAGGTCCAATATACACAACATTTTTAAAGGGGAGGTTCACGTTTGAGGTTATTTTTAATATGTTACAGAATGCCCAATGCCTACCAACATTGCAATTGGTCTTCATTATTTATATTTTATAGTTTTAAATGATTTGCCTTGCTCTTTTGTCTCTTTCCAGCTTTTACAAGGGGGTCTCTGGCTGCATCTAAAAACAAATGCTCTGGAAAGCTACAAATTTATTGTTATTGCTACTTTTTATTATTATTTTGGTTACTCATCTTTCTATTCAGGACCTTTCCTATTCATATACCAGTCTCTTACTCAAATCAATGCATGGTTGCTAGGTAACTTGGACCCTAGCAACAAGATTGCTGAAACTGCAACCTGGAGAGCTGCTGAATAAAAAGCTATATAGCTCAAAAATCACAAATAATAAAAAACAATTCCATACTGTCTCAGAATATTAATCTCTACATCATACTGAAAAGTTAATTTAAAGGACAAGGAAAGTTAAACTAAAGAAGTAGGCTAGAAATATGTACATTTTATTTTGTGCTTCTGTACCAGCCCCAGATCTGCATCTCGAAAGATGCCCCAGTAGCTCCCCATTTTCTTTTCTGCGGATTCACTGCACATGCTCTGTGCTGCTGTCACTTACTGAGCTTAGGGACCCACTCACAATATACAGTACACATAGAATAGAAATGACACAATATAAGGCTGATTAGTAATTAATACAGATAATTACTACATGGCAGCATAGAAACCAGTGCAACTAGCATCAGAATTTAATAATCAGCCCTGTAGCATCAGCTTTTACTACAGGCCAACCTCATTTTCTGCTTGATAATTAGTGACGACCCCTAAGCTTAGCTTCTCAACAGCTGCTCAGAGCCCACTGAGCATGTGAGTGTCTTTCCAAGATGGTGACCCCCTGTGACAAGTGTGAAGTCCTGGATCATTGCTGCTATTGACAAGCTGAACCTTTAGGCTGGTGCAATAAGTTCAGTATATAAATTATGGCATTTTTAGAGTTTAGTTCTCCTTTAAAGGTGAACAACCCCTTAATAAATTGTCCTTTTCTCTTCATTATTTGAATGTTTACTTGGGCAACAGCAAAAAGTTATTTCTATCTAAATGAGAATGCTTTGTTACTAGTTCTTTTTTCACGGCAGTGACCTTCTCCAAATTTTCATGTGCACACAGTGTACCTCCATCGCACATTCCCCTTTATTAACCACAACACGGGACTCTTCTTCCTCCAATCCACAAACCAAGAAGAGGGAGAAGGACAAAGGCAAATGGAAATTAAAACGGAAATGGAATTGAAAAAAAAAAAAAAAAAAAAAAGAGAGAGGGGATATGAAGGAAAGGAATAGAAAATATATGCGGGGGGTATTCATTCACATTCTTAAATATGATTAAAGGTACAAGGAGGTCATGGCAGAAATGGGAAAGAATGGGATGGGAAAACAGCTAAAAATAAAACAAGAAAATGAAGATAAAATTAACACGCTGGAAATTAGGAGGTAGAACAGTGTGAGGATATAGAGAACTGGTAGGTTACAAGGTGATTGTAAAATACTTTATTGCATGGATGTTTCACATCAATATGCAGTAAGGAGTAGTGAAATGCTGCAGATTCCATACAATCAACTAAACCAGATAGCTGTATGTAAAGGGGGGAATTCATCTTAAAATGAACTTTTAGGGGGTTATTTACTAAAATCAAAATTTGTCTCATATTTTATTTAAAAAAAAAAACAAAAAAAAACGTAGAATTGTCTTTTTTTTTTTTTAAATTATATACATTACTGAGCTGCACAGTTATCAAGCTGGTATCTGGTTACTTGGGCTTAATTAACCACAAAACAGTTATAAAGTCATAATGGGAAAATGAATATTAGAGGGTCCAAAAGTAATATGAAGTATAAAAACATTTATAAAAGCGAGGCTTTGTATACGGCCTGTTTTGGGTTGCCGGGTTCAGCGACCCAATCAACCAGATTGCATTTTCAGTTAAAGGGCAAAAGTGGAAGACTGATTTAAACCTATAAAGCAAGACTATCTGAAACCATTAAACAAATGCCGATCGTGCTATTATTTGTTCATATAAATGTCACTCACTTGGTATCTCTGTTTATCCTCCGTTCTTTCCAATTGTACTTATTCTAACATCTCATCTGCCACTGAACATTCTGTTTGTGTCTTACTCCACCTTTCATTCCATTTATATTCAGTCCAAGTGGCTGCATCACTTCCTTTATTGCTCTAGATGATTCCTGATATTACCCTTGTTCCACATAGCACAGCAAAATTAAAATAGAATCTCCAATGGCCATTTGCCATCACAAACGATACAGAAAAAAATTATGCTAAACTCATGTCTGTCATTTAGGCAGACCTTCAAGCAAGCTGGTGCCAATATTAATTAGTATCAACAGGATTCAAGGCAATGGATGATTATACCCAGTCAGTAGAACATGATCAATATACTGATCACACGATTATAACTCTGTCTTCTCTCTCACGGTGTAAAATGGGACTGGGATCAATCTCCAGTTGAAATGTCAATACTATTGAATTTAGTTATCAATATTGAACGCCTGTGTACATAATGTCCTGTTGCTTGCTTTCTAAAGAACTATAATGAAAAAAATATTTAGGCCAATATAAATGTACAACTGGTTTAAAGGAGAAAATGAAAGCTACAGAGGCATTTTATTGCCAATAGATTAGCCACAATAGTGCAAGCTACAATGCTATATTTATTCTGTAGAATGCTTTACCATACCTGAGTAAAAAGCTCTAGAAGCTCTCGGTTTGTTTAGGATAGCAGCTGCAGTATTAGCTTGGTGTGACATCACTTCCTGCCTGAGTCTCTCCATGCTCACTTATAGCTCTAGGCTCAGATTACAGCAGAGAAGGGGGGGAGGAGCAAACTGAGCATGCTCAAGCCCTAGCCCTGGAGGTTTAAGCTGAAGGCAGGAAGTCGATACAGAAGCCCATGTGTACACAATAGAAGGAAAGAAATGCTCTGTTTCTTTTGACAGAGGACTCAGAGCAGCATTACTGGCATATTTAAGTGGACCTTTCTGATAAGGCTTACTTAGTTTTAACCTTTCCTTCTCTTTAAAGAAGATACCATACCCTCCCACATTCCTGCAGAATAGTGCTTGGGACAAGCTGAAGGAGTATATTAGAAAACTTTTATGGTATTCCTCACTACAGGCTATAAGAAAATACAACAATTTGTCCCATTTAAACTAAATAGAGTTACCCAAAACCCTTGGCTGCTAGGCCACACCCTCTCCTTACTGTTTCTTATTAAGGGACCATTATACAATAGGATGTGCATGGGTTAATGTCTGTCCCCAGCCTGACAGTCAGACAATGACGGTAAGTTAAGTCAGCACAGGTATGGTATTTACTGGAATGCTTGGGAACTGGGGTTTTCCAGATGGAGGGTTTATCCATAATCTGGATCACCATTAAGGCTACTGAAAAGACAAGAATAGGATTGTCTTGCCACCAGCATGCATGCAGCTCAGTCAGTACCAGGTACCATATACTGTTGTATTATTACAGGGGAAAATGATATCTGGAAGATTTTGGATGAATTACTTAAAGGTTCACCTTTAAATTACTTTAAGTATGATGTAGAGAGTGAAATTCTGAGACAATTTGAAATTGGCTTTAATTATTTATTATTTGTGGTTTTTGAGTTATTTTGCTTTTTATTCAGTGGCTCTCCAGTTTGCAATTTCAGCAGTCTGGTTGCTAGGGTCAAAATTACCCTAGCAACCATGCATTGCATTGAATAAGAGACCTAAATATAATTAGAAGAGGGCCTAAATAGCAATACGAGTAATAAAAAATTGCAATAACATTACTTCAATAGTCTTAAAGAGCGTTTGTTTTTAGATGGGATCAGCGACCCCCATTTGAAAGCTGGAAAGAGTCAAAAGAAAGCAAATAAGTACAACAACTATACAAAATAAATAAATAATGAAGACCAATTGATAAGTTGCTTACAATTGGCAATTCTATAACATACTTAAAATTTACTTAAAGGTGAACCAACCCTTTAAAATATACTAGTTGAGATAATGCCTTTGCATTAGGTTGAGGCTTTCTGGATATTGGATTTCCGGATAACAGATCCAGGATGAAATCTTGAGGAAAGTAAAATGAATACAAAATATACATTATGCATACATTTCAACAGACAAAGCTATAGGGGGGAAATTAAAAACAAAAAAAAAAAAAAAGAATATACTAAAGGGTCACTATTGTACACACACATATATAGGAAAAACTGTGCATATCTGTGCAAGATGAAAAGAAGATTAAAGCACTATTACTAATGCTAAACAGCTTCTTGCCTGCCACCTGAAAAACACATTTTAAGACAAAAACATTTCTAAAGCTGCAATGTTCTGGCTGAAAATGAATGGCATAGTATTAGCTATAATTACAGAAGGGCTTTGAACAAACGGCTTTGGGGATTTATTATCAGCTGCACATATATATATATATATATATATATATATATATATATATATATATATATATATATATATATATATATATATATATATATATATATATATATATATATCTGCTTCTGCGGTTTCATGAACAGATCTTGCATTGCATCCACTGGAGAAAGAGTGAGACGACTTCAAAGCGCTCTGCCTCACATCCCCCTACAGAATACCTTGCTTTATGTCTGCTCTTTCAAAATTATGTTTAAAAGGGAGGAAAAAATAGAATGGTATCTTCAAAGAAGCACTGGATGGTAGGAGAGTGAGCTTGGAAAATGTGCAAAGCATATGTACAGCTTGTACCCAGAGGAATAAACAAAAACAGATCAATACCCGAGCGCAGCATAGAAGCCATTCCCAGAGCAACATTAAAGGGTAGGCGAACCACATAGAAGTGCCAAATATTACTGGCGCCAACCAGTTCCCACCCACCTCCCAGCTTGGTCATATACCCATACCTCTCCCCTGGTCCTCACTCCAGTTTACCAGCTTCTTGTGTGGCCCTCATGTTACCCCCTGCCTCACAAATCCACTCCAATTGCACCACCCCACATGCCTCTACTGCCTACCCCTAGTTTCAAGCACTAGTAAACCTAAAGCCTACCCCTAGTTCCAGCACAAGTAAACCTAAAGCCTACCCCTAGTTCCAGCACTAGTAAACCTAAAGCCTACCCCTAGTTTCAGCATTAGAAAACCTAAAGCCTAACCTTAGTTTCAGCACTAGCAAACCTAAAGCCTACCCCTAGTTTCAGCACTAATAAACCTAAAGCCTACCCCTAGTTTCAGCACTAGCAAACCTAAAGCCTACCCCTAGTTTCAGCTCTAGTAAACCTAAAGCCTAACCCTAGTTTCAGCACTAGTAAACATACAACCTACCCCTAGTTTCAGCACTAATAAACATAAAACCTACTCCTAGTTTCAGCACTAGTAAACCTAAAGCCTACCCCTAGTTCCAGCACTAGTAAACCTAAAGCCTACCCCTAGTTTCAGCACTAGTAAACATAAAACCTACCCCTAGTTTCAGCAACACAAGTGTTGGAAAGTGAACCACCCCTGTGATACCATAAACTTAAACTACAAATAACTTTAAAACCAAAAATGTCAACAAGTGTATACTGATTTAGTTAAAGATAAAGGAGCAGTTTAAGAATGGGAAAGGGAGAAGGACAGCTTGACTGGCTAAGCAGCGACAGAAGTAAACAACCGGGCACATCTGGAAAAGACAAGAATGACACAGCCAAATAGCTGAGGAAGGAATTTGAAAACAATTTACAGGGGTAGTGAAAAGGTGGCTGAAATGGTCCCCTCGGGCTGTGTAAGGCACAGTAACAGTCACGGGGGGGGTAGATTAAGACATTGAAATCCTACGTTAGTACATGAACTGTAAGCTGAGATTCCTACTTCATTCAACCAGCGCAGGATGAGGACACACTTTCTTGAAACCCCCTAAAACCTCCCTAAACCAGCGTAAAGAGTATAAATAAGAAAAAAAGAACATCACACATGCATTTCAACGAGACCCTTCATGATGACAGGAGAACGGAAGTAGTTAAACAATCGGCAACACACGCAAACCCTACAAATATCTGATGATCACGATGCAAACTCCCGCAAGCAGTGCTTTAGATTTTTAGAAGAATGTTTCTGATCTCGTGACTTAAAACTTGCACTTTAGAGCACCTTATTTCCCATATGTTCTTGGGTACAATGACACAACATGTAAAAATGTAACTACCTTCTGAAGAGTTGGAAAATGGAATGCCCAAATGATTGATAGGCAAAAAAATCATAGATATGAATGCCACATTCTCATAGAAGAACCCCAAACAGAAGTACCAGCCCAGGTTATCAGGTAAGTTAATACTATCATTGGGGGGGGGGGGGTTCACTGATGTAAAGCTCTAACTTAGGCCGTGTTCTCCCCAGTCTCTTTATTTTGCAAACTGCCAGCTCTGCTCCCATGTCCATGGGCCTTTCTACTTGCCCAGACCAAGAATCTAGCTTGAAAAAGAGCTGGGGAACAGCTTGAAATGTTGCTGTATTCTTGGTCTAATCCATGAAACAATAAAAACTTTCAAATCTACTAGGGATGCACCCAATCCCACTATTTTGGATTCGGCCGAACCCCTGAATCCTTTATGAAAGATTCGGCCGAATACCGAACCGAATCCGACCCCTAATTTGCATAGTGCTGGGAAGGGGAAAACTTTTTTACTTCCTTGTTTTGTGACAAAGTCACACAATTTCCCTCCTGTCCCTAATTTGCATATGCAAATTAGGATTCGGTCCGGCCAGGCAGAAGGATTCGGCCGAATCTGAATCCTGCTGAAAAAGGCCGAATCCCGAACCAAATCCTAGATTCGGTGCATCCATAAAATCTACTATGAGGTGCCGTTCTTTGCAGAATTTTATGTATCAAGTGGATTGTGGCCAGAACAGAACATGCACTTGTCTTCTTGAGGAACGTTGTACTAACTCAGAATTTGTCACTTGCCCTCCCAAGATGCTACAGGTGTTCCCGCTCCACCTTGATGTGGCAACAAGTTCATCCAATTTGGCATTTCTAACCAAAACTGATGTTCGCCATCATTTCATTTGCACTAAGAAATCAGCCTTCAACTTGGACTAATGTGGAGCTGTGCCTACATGGTGGTCTAAAGGATCAGCCCATGGGCCAAAAGGTTACCCATCGAATGAGCCTGTGTGGGACAGCTTACTGCTTTGAGTCTAAACAAGAAGTTAGAAGCAGGATTATACAGATTTAGCCTAGGTTACGGGAAGCTAAAGCATTTATCAAGATATGGAACCATTTGCACTTAGATTTCAGGTCAAAGCAGCCATTATTTCTGTACGGATATTCTTTTCAAGTGCCACAAAAAATAAGCAGTTTTTTTCCCCAGCTCTTTAGAAACATCAATGTTTATATGCATATAAACAAATTACACATTCACACAGTCTTTGACTAGAGAGAGAAACTTAGCATTTCTCCTTTTATTGCAAGTATGTGACTTGCATTCTGCTGTACTGCTTCTAAGAAGATTGCACAAAAACTACTAATTAGGCTGCAGGTCCTGCCAACCCTCTACCAGCTTTGATCTGCTTCAATAAATCTCGCCTCGGATTTTAAACGTGTCTAATACAAAACTTTGACGATAGCACGAGCCCTATTAAGATTAAAACTACTTTATACAATATATTTAACGTGTATTTAATGTACTAATATAGACAGGTTACAACTGCTCTGTGTACAGTAACTGGTTTTCCATTACCACTCATGTAAAAGAATAGTCAATGCCATGCTTTTAGTTGTACTCCTTCAAAAATCATAATCATGTATAATATGCAGGTATGGGATCCACTATCTGGAAACTCATTATATATGTATGTATAACTTTATTTGTAAAGTGCTGTTAAGAAGCTGCAGCGTCGAACAATGCATAAAAGTACAATATAAATAAAAGTACTATAAGAGTACACACAGGGTGAACAAGTCAGACAATATACACAGAGCTCATATAAGGACGCAGAGCTTAGGTGCTATGTGGTAAGAGCTAGGGATGCACCAAATCCACTATTTCAGGATTCAGCCGAATACCAAACTGGATCCAAACCCTAATGTGCATGTGTAAATTAGAGAAATGAGGGGGAAAGAACCAAAAAAAAACACCAAAACATTTTTGACTTCCTTGTTTGTGTGATTAAGTCACATGAATTTTTGGATTCAGATTCGGTTCGGCCAGGCACTTGAGTTCGACAGAGTTTGAATCCTGCTGAATAAGGCAGAATCTTGGCCAAATCCCAATCCTGGATTTGGTGCAACCCACAGTAAGATAGATGTCCCTGCCCTGTAGAGCTTACAGTCTAAGTGGTTATCCAAAAAGTTTCAAATAACGGGAAGTCCATCTCCCATAGATTCCATTTTATCCAAATTTTTATAAACTATTTCCTTTTTCTCTGTAATAATAAAATAGTACTTTGTACATGATCCAAACTAAGATATAATTAATCCTTATTGGAGAGAAAAAGCAGCCTATTGGGTTTATTGTTCAAATGATTCTCTAGTAGAGAATCCAAACTAATGAAAGATCCTTTATCCGGGAAAACCCCAGGTCCAAAGCATTCTGGATAACAGGCCCCATTACCCATATGTGCTCAGATACAACTGCCAACAATTTTTCATTCCTCCAAAAAGTCATACAAGAACCATAGTATCAATGTTTAAAGTAATTGTTTGTTTGGTTGGGGAGTAAATAATATGGGTTTTGGGCAATATCCACTGTAATTGCTGATGCACATGACAAATCTACAAGTATGAAATTTAAAACATCAGCTTATTTTAGTTCCTGTTTTATTTTATTACTATTATGCAACATACCAAATCAAAGTGGTAACCATACAAACATAGCTAAAAAAATAATTGCTCCGAACTTGGGCGTCAGACATATTGGTGACTTAATCAATGGAGAGTTGTTCATGTCATTAGAACAGCTAAGTGGGAAGTTACTCAATCCTACCATTCAACTTTATCGCTATCTGCAATTGCGACATGCCTTTAAGGCATGGTTCCTTAACTGTCACATGGGTAAGCTCGAAACTTGAATCTAGACTATAGGATCCACAAACCAAGAAACTGCACTCTGATATATATAGGCTACTCCTGGACCCAAATGTAGACCCATTTACTAAGTCTTATCCTAAATGGTCTCAATATATCCCAGAACTTGATCATGAGAAATGGGAGGAGGCTACTGAGAGTATATATGGGTCCTTGATATCCACTCGGGACAAAATGATACAATTTAAGGCTATACACCAGTTATATATTACTCCTATCAGATTGAAACAAATGGGTAGGTCGGTGGATGGAAAATGTCATAGATGTCAAACCCTTAATGCAGGATTCTTTCACATGGTGTGGGAATGTGAGGTCGCTTTTGGTCAGCAGTTGTCCACTATTTCAGCCAAAATCTTGATCTCCCGGGAGTAAAATCCCCGTTGGTATGTCTATTAGGGGTGGTAGAGGATTTGGTGCCTCTGAACAAAACCAGGAATCTTTTACGGGTTACACTCTTTTATGCCAAAAAGCTGGTGGTGATGAAGTGGATGAGCCCATATCCTCCCAATATCAAACAGTGGCGGGAATTAATAAATAAGACGCTACCACTTATTAAATTGACCTACATTGCCAGAGGTTCACCCACAAAGTTTGATAAAATTTGGACTTCCTGGATTGATGCCAATCCCGGAATCTCACTCCCAGACTCACCACAATAGTAAGTGGGACTCCCTATACTTGATCTACATATGCTATGATATTGACACATGTACTAATGTTTCGGTGTACAGCCTTGTATTTGTCTGTTTTTGTTGTGTGTTTTAAAAACCAGAAATAAACATCTTTAAAAAAAAAAATAATAATAATTGCTAAATTGTGTGTTCGTCTCACTTTGCTTTCTGTTGAAATAGCGGTGTAGCTCATTGTATGTCTGACTTTGCTTTGTGCATCTCATACTCTCATCTGCAGATACCGTAAGTGTGACTGTCCCAAGCTATATTGGACTTTTCCCACTGAAATTATTTATGTCATGAGCTATGTATTCCTCATTGTTTTGACAGGCAACTTTGCACTTGCTGTGCTGTCCTGGCTGTGAAATGTTTAGAGTCCAGTACATACACACACACAGATGCTGCACAATCTTAATGGGGTTGTTCACCTTCCAACACTTTTTTCAGTTCAGATGTTTTCAAATAGTTCACAAATAAAGACCTTTTCTGATTACTTTCTATTTATGGCAACCAGTTTTCTAATATTGAAGTTTAAAGTTACATTTTTCACCTTCTTATGTCTTTCTAAAGCAGCGGGATGAGGGGTAAACTGTTCTAAATTGACTGAAGGGTAAACGGTTCTACATTAGTTGATACATTTCTTATCTTTGTCCCTGCTGAGCTGAATCTGAGTTTCATTAAAGGTATTGATTAGAATTGATACAATAGTTGCTTATATTCCAGATGCTGCTGAGAAGTGTATCAAATTATGTAGCAAATTGTACCAGTTCAGAATCTGCACCTAAATTACTGAGCTGCCAGACTGAAACACCAGAGAAACGAACAGTACTTTGAACTACAAATTTGGAAACAAATGGAAAAAAAAAAAAAAAGGAAAGCAATTGGGGAAAAAAGGCTTTATTTCTAGTGAATAACTGAACTGAAAAGAAGTGTTTGGGAGGTGAACAACCCCTTTAAGATTGGATGTTACAAACAAATCACTCAGTAAAAGCATTTTATCACAGCATCATCACCAAGATGAGACGACTGTAAAATTGTGCCATAAAAAGAGGTGCTAGCGTGAAAAGTCACATAAAAATTCTAGCATCAGTATTTCGGAGCTCCACATGTCACCACCACGTGACGTGCATTAGACAATGTGTTTTCCATAGATTACCATTGTTGACAGGGGTTACACGTGTTTTAAATGTCCTTGTGATATATTTCCCAACGTGCTCCGATGCCAATTTTTGCTTTGTCTAATGGTGTTATTGCTTTCTCCCATGCCAAACCTCTTCTGTGTGACAATCTTATAAAAAGGAGAATGTTAGATGCCTGGCTATCTAGACATGGGTGACAGTTGGGGTGTGGCAACAGCAATAGCTGCACAAAATGGCGCTTCCCTGTGGGCAACACAGGTCCTTAAAATACCTTTTCATTGCCAGCAATAGGAATCGCCACCAGCAAAACACTTTAAATCTTTAAAGGCCATTTCGGAGTTCCATGACCTGTATAAAAACACTCAGTTGTCAAATTGTGCTTTTATATGGTCATTTAACTCCTCGGTAACTTAGAATATCCCTATATTTTACAAGAAGGGGTACTTTATTTTCTCTGCAGTGCAGGTCCAACGTTTCGGAGTCAGGCCCCTTTGTCAAGCATAGGGGCCTGACCCCAAAACGTTGCACCTGCACTGCATTAAAAAATTGCAAGGGTTTGACCTGCAGCCTAAAATCCTGTGTGCCGGCGAAATTCTTTTCCATGATTCCGTGAGGTGGCCGATGCCTCTATCTTGTGCACCAGGTGATTATATCAGGAAGGGTGGTGTCGGTGTGCGGTTAACCAAAAATCTTCTTGGCCTTATTCTCTCTCTCTATATAGTTTATGTCAGTGTAAAGATAGGTCGTGTCAGTGCATGTATGTGCACTGGGGATTATTTGGAGGTTAAACTTGATGGACTTTGGTCTTTTTTTCAACCCAGATTAACTACATAAATATGTCACAACGTAAACAAGCTTTCCCTTTTACAGTTCTACCCTTCTAGTCATTTAAATCTGCACATAAATATTCACAACAGCCACCTCCTCATTAGAAATGTGGTTGGTGTTTGTTGGCAGTATACTTCTTTATTTTAAAACTTTATTTTTCCAACCAACTATTGCTACTTTAACCAATTCAAACACATTGGTCCAAACAAACACATGTATGGTAAGTATCAGGCCTCTCCATAATTTTTTACAACTCCTCAAATGAAGTGTTCCCAATTCACAAAGTTATCCAAAATGTATCCGATACTACTAGAAAACACTAACTACAATTCACAAGAATGCACACATATATATTACATATATTCTATTAATAAGCAGCAGCTGAATTTACCCTCAATCTAAAAAACACATAAAAAGGAGAATTTATTTATAGCCTGTAAAATAGGTGAAACATTTAAAAGAGTTTATTTTAGGTTACACTGATATATAAGGTCTGTATACCTTTACCTATATGGGTCAGTTTATGGAAATAAAAGCAGATAAGCACATGCAGTTGTTTTCGAGATGGGGCTGGGGTTAATTAATAAAAATCTATTCAATAATGCATGACCAAAACAAGCTTGCTATCCTCCAATTAAGGTGCATTTATTTGACACATTAATTAATTAATTAATTAATTAATTAATTATAGCTTACTTACTTACTGACCTCTGGCCTGCAATGCCAAGAATCCCTTTCACATTGTAGTGTGAATGACCTTCACTTATTAAACAAGCCCCTAAATTCGGCAAAAACACCTTTGCAGCTTTACAGTCTTAATTTTGATAAGTTGTTCTCAAACACATGGATGAAGAGCTTGAAATGCAGCATGAAGAATCAGTTAAGTGACCTATTTACTGGCCATGCCAAAGTTTTGCTCCTCATGTTAATAAAGTAGTTACTTCTCTGCTTCCTCTTTCATTCTGACTCTCAAACCTAGATTACCCCTGCCTTCCAAAGAAAAGGGAAAACATTATATATTGTCGTTAAAGGAAGTAAAAGCCATCAACTGGATCTACTCAGAAACACAATTTTCAAAAATTGAGAAAACAAATCCATATTTCATGGTGATCTTTGACTACCTCAAAAGACCCAGAATACCGGAAACAAAGAGTTTACCCTGTTTAGCTCAAAAGCCTTAAATTTATTTAAATTAAAACGTTATGCACAAAAATAGGCTTACCACCCTTTTCATTGAACTCATGTTGAACAATGTGTATTGCCAGTTTTAAGTCACTTAAACCTTTTTTTGCATTTTAACGGAAAACAAATTTGCTGGCAAGAAAAGAAACACATTCTGTATACAGTAGGCCACATGGAAATATCGGCAGCAAACAAAAGTTATCCTAGCAGTTGCCAAATGAATAAAATGATCTAATGAGCTCTTTACATCTCATTCATTTAATGGCTTGCAGGTACTTTCAAAGCTAAATTTCTAAAATGATGTCCTGTAGTACAGTAGCTCATGCTCCATAGGATACAAGTCTCCAAAATGCTGTTAAAATTAAAGGAGGGGGGAAAAAACCATTGCTGTTAGTCATGTTTGCCTCATGTGATGTTTTATGTCAGTTCTCCATAGTTTTCTGGGAGATATAAAGCTACTTGAGAACTGCCAAAAAGGTCCCTTAGTGAGATTGTGTAAATGTATCTGGCAGCGCGTCCGTTCCGCCATCTGGAGAAGATTTTCCAGCGAGCAAATAGAAGCAGAGGCTCCAGCTAAACAGGACAAGATGACTTTGGTCGCCTGAGACTTCCTTAAAACGTGTCACTGTGTAGAGTGTTCTGACTAGCGAGACACCTATCCCAATTCCCAGACTGCACACGCAGTCCTGTAAAAAAAACACTAACCGCATTTCTGACACAAGGCAGACACACAGCTAAAGCAAAGATGTTTGCACAACTTGGACTATGTGACCAGTTTTCAGACCATGGCTGCACAAAATAAATGTTAAAATCCATCTCTCTATAAATTACCATGCCGGCCAATCACCATAAATTTCAGCAACAAAAGGCCCTGTTATGGGTTGGTCTTGCTAGAGTCCTGCACGGAACCAATTTCTAAGAACCGGACACGACAACGCGACCTGAACTGCAAACCGCATATTTACCCCCTTTGATCCGCTACCTGACCAGGACCCGCAACTGCCTTATCCGCAACCCAACGACAAACATCAAACAGGAAGTGATAGTGCTGCAAACCGGAAGTGATGTCATCAAAAGTGGAGGGGCAGAAACAAGTTTTGTAAAACTTTAAAAGGAGTAAAATATAGACAATATTACATAAGATAAGAAATTTAGATGAGACCAGCAACCCAACCCGCGGCTATACCCATACCTGAAAATCCTCCCCTCATTCTGCAGGGTGCCCACTTTTTTTGTGGGTAACCCGCGGGTACCCGACCTGCTGCAGGACTCTAGGTCTTGCATATTTTGGGAATGCTATTTTTTAAAGTTATCATAGATACACAAAGATGAAAAAGTTTTGCCATAGTTATCAAAAATATGTGTGTGTGCAGCCAACTGACAACATACCCTGGGAATAGACTGGAAGATCCACTGGTCTGTCCCTGAGCCAACAATGGGATTGTGATGGACTCCTACGCAGGGCTGTTGGCCAAGTACTACATTGATTCTCATCTGATGGGATTATCTAACCTACAGGTGGCCATATATGTTACAATTAAGATTACAATGAAATCTTTCCTGCTAACATCGGTCTCCTAAATGATAATTTGTTTTCACTGCAAACTTTTTTTTTTCCCTTTGCTGATGTTCGTAGACCTTCAAAGATGCCCAATCAAAACTTTCGGTTTTGGATGATTGATGAGATGACCGATAGCCAAGTCTTTAGTCAATATCTGTTGCCTTTGCTTTGTACGATAATATCTGTGTGTGCATGGCCACCTTAAAAGAGAACAAACCACTTGCTAATAAAACCCCATACCCCCCTACCCTATATAGACCCCCTCTCCCTGCTACCCCCCTCCCAGCCTAGGTGGTACCCAGGGGTGCTTCGCCAATGAGGCGAGTTGAAGCTGTCGCCTCAGGCGGCAGTGCCCCACTAGGTACCAGGGGCAGCAAAAATGCTGCTCCTGGTACTTTAAGAGCGAATTTCCGTGGAAGGGGGGGCAGCAGCAACTGCTGCTGCCTTAGGCGGTGGAGAGGCCAGGATCGCCCTGGTGGTACCTTTGGTAAATGCCCCTAACTCTTTATTTACCCCTCGTGCAGGTTCAGGGCATCGGAATTCACAGGCGCCATGTTCTTCTCTTCGGGTCTTCTTCTGGCGCTTCGGCAATTTCCGTGACTTTTGGTGTAGGCGTATGCAGTTTTCACGAAACAGAAGATTGCTCCAACTGCACATACGCTGTTACGCCGCTCTCTTCCCAAAATTTACTGAAGAGAAGAAGATGGCGCCCGTGAACTCCGATGCCCCGAATCTGCACCGAGGGGTAAGTTAAGAGCTAGGGGTATTTTCCAAAGGTACCACCTAGGCTGGG